>NC_047091.1:144393332-144696363 GCF_902459505.1 Geotrypetes seraphini | reverse complement strand
ATGAATTCCATAGCCATGGAGCAATTGAAAAAAATTCTATATTCCCAGTTCTTTCCCATTTTACTTTTGATGGGCGATGGATAACTAATCTATTATCCATTAAGGAATGTAGAGTCCGGGTTGCCAAATAATCTGGAACACCCGTATGCAATGCTTTATAAGTGAAGGTAAGAATTTTAAAATGTATACGATAATAAACCGGTAGCTAATGTACAGTAGTTGTTTTAACAATGGCGTTACATGATCAGGGTAAGATTATGCACCTTGGCAGTGGAAACCCATACAAAACTTACACCCTAAATGGTGAGACCTTAACAAGAACTATGGCAGAACGAGACCTAGGAGTAATCATTGGTGAAGATATGAAGACTGCCAATCAGGTGGAGAAAGCTTCATCCAAGGCTAGACAAATGCTGGGTTGAATCCGAAGAAGTTTTGTCAGCCGAAAGCCTGAAGTTGTGATGCCGTTGTACAGGTCCATGGTGAGACCTCATCTGGAATATTGTGTTCAATTTTGGAGGCCACATTATCAAAAGGATAAGCTGAGAATGGAGTCAGTTCAGCGAATGGCCACTAGGGTGGTCTCAGGGCTCAAGGATCTCTCCTATGAAGAACGTCTAGGTAAGTTGCAGCTATACTCTCTCGAGGAACGCAGAGAGAGGGGAGACATGATAGAGACATTCAAATATGTTACTGGCCATATTGAGGTGGAAGAAGACATCTTTTTCCTTACAGGACCTACGGTAACAAGAGGGCATCCGTTAAAAATCAAGGGTGGGAGATTTCATAGTGATATTAGGAAGTATTTCTTCACTGAAAGGGTAGTTGATCATTGAAATGATCTTCATTTCAGGTAGTTGAGGCCAGCAACGTGCTAGATTTTAAGAAAAGATGGGATAAACATGTGGGTTCACTTCGAGGAAGTGCTTAAGGGGGAGGGTTCTTGAGTGGGCAGACTTGTTGGGCTGATGGCCCTTTTCTGCCATTATATTCTATGTTTCTATGTTTTTAGGGTAAAATAACATGTAGGTCATAATGCCACTGTACAGATCCATGGTGAGACCTCATTTGGAATATTGTGTTCAATTCTGGAGACCACATTACCGGAAAGATGTGCTGAGAATTGAGTCAGTTCAGCGGATGGCCACCAGGATGGTCTTGGGGCTCAAGGATCTCCCGTATGAAGTAAGGCTGAATAAATTGCAGCTGTACTCACTTGAGGAATGAAGAGAGAGAGGGGACATGATTGAGACATTTAAATATATCACGGGCCGTATCGAGGTGGAAGAGGATATCTTCCATCTTATAGGACCTTCGTCCACCAGAGGGCATCCGCTGAAAATCAGGGGAGGGAAATTTCATGGTGACTCCAGAAAGTATTTCTTCACCGAAAGGGTGGTTGATCACTGGAACGAGCTCCCACTGCAGGTGATTGAGGCCAACAGCGTGGCAGATTTTAAAAATAAATGGGATATTCACGTGGGATCTCTAATGATGTAAAGGCAGGGGGTGGTGAGCAAAATCAAGGCGAAGGGTCACTAGAGTGTGCAGATTTGATGGGTTTTGGCCCTTTTCTGTCGTCATTTTCTCTGTTTCTATGTCTCTGGAATTATGCTGGAAATAAGATCTCCCAACTTGTGCTTTTTCTAACAAATTGAAGCTGAATTCCTTCTTAATCACCGTTCTTCTTCCTGGAAATTTCAGGATAGTTTATAGTTTATTTAAAATTTGCTATACCACCTGGGCTATAAGCAATAGATCTCAGTAGTTTACAACTAAAATCAAAATTAAATATATGGAAAAAAAATCTACAATAATTACAGGACAGAACACCTAGGGCTCCTTTTCTGAAGGTGTGTTAGTGGTTTTAGCGTGCGCTTAGCACGCACTACAATGCCGCACATGCTAGACGCTAACGCCTCCATCGAGCTGGCGTTAGTATTTTCCGCTTTAATGATGCAGTTTATTGCCATTTTAAATGGCATTTGTTATTTAACTTAGGCGCCAGCAGAGCCTAGAATTCTAGAATGTTCCCTTCAATCTCAATTAAAAGGAGTAGGAAAAGCCAGGCTTAAAATTCATTTTAAATTTAGTTTGCTGTATATGCTGTATTAAACAGCCAAGTTTTTAACATTATCTTAAAGGTTTTCAATGATAATCCTCCTCGAATGTATAATGGAAGTGAATTCTAATAACAGGGGCAGCAAAATAAAAAGCAGACTGTCTTATGTGATTCAAGGCGTGCCTATTTGGGATTTGGTAAGACTAAAATGGTGGTCGTTTATGGAATGCTGTAGGCAAGCAGGACTATATGGGATGGTGTGAATTGCAAGATAATCTGGATGGCCTGTTCTGACGCATTAAAAGTAAGAAATAAACTTATATAATATGTGCTGTTCAATAGGAAACCAATGGTGAGATTGTAGTAATGGTGAAACATGATCATAGTTTCATGCATTGGCTCTCCCCGCCACTCCCCGTGGCACGGGCTCCATCCAGCCAGCTTGTCAGATCAGGGAAGTCACCCACCCGACACCAGGGTCCACAAAAAAAAAGAATAAAGAACATAACATAAGAATAGCCTTACTGAGTCAGACCAATGGTCCATCAAGCCCAGTAGCCTGTTCTCAGGGTGACCAATCCAAGCCCCTAGTACCTGGCCAAAACCCAAGGAGCAGCAGTGGCTTCCCCCATGTCTTTCTCAATAACAGACTATGGAATTTTCCTCCAGGAACTTGTCCAAACCTTTCTTAAAGCCAGCTACGCTATCCGCTCTTACCACAACTTCTGGCAATGCGTTCCAGAGCTTAACTATTCTTTGAGTGAAAAATATTTACTCCTATTGGTTTTAAAAGTATTTCCTTGCAACTTCTTTCACAGTAATTCAGATTCCTTACAAACTCATTTGAGTTGGGGCCGGAATACTCCGGTAGGCCGGAGGATGGGCAACTGCTAAGGTCTTCATTCATTTCACTTGTGCTCCTCTCTCTCCTTCTGATGAAAAGACAGCTTAATCCAATTTATGAGTGAACCAAATAGGAACTTTATTCTAGGGTTTCCAGATTTTCTGTCTGGAAAATCCGGACCCCTAGACCCACCCCCCATGCATGCCTGCCCAGTCCCACCCATCCCTGCCCTGTCATGTCCCAGTTCAGCCCTGTCACGCCCCCCGAGCCCACCTCCAAGCCTGCCCCAGCCCTGCCTCTAATCCTGCCACCTGCTGCCTGTTCTTGTCGGACAGGACATCAATGTATGTGCAGATGCCCTCATGTCCGAAGGAAAGCTTTTCAAAACCTGGACAAAGTGCCAGGTTTTGAAAAGCCATTCGGACCCCCGGACATCTGGTAACCCTACTTTATTCAAAGTTGATCAAACCGTCTCCAAACTATTTACAGGTAGCACAGTGCAAAGGCAGACACTAGGTTCCGTTCTCAAATGTTCCCTTATCACTTCCAAATAGCTGTGTAGTCTCCACTATTTACACTAAAGTTGCCAATTCCTTCCCAAACTGATTTGAGAGTCTCCCTTAGTCTAGGGCTTTGGCGGGAGAAGGAACAACCTTCTCATTCCTACTGCACTTCCTTTCATAGCCTCCCCTCTTACCACAGGGGAAGAAGGCCTCCAACTCCTCCCTCTCCAATCTGTGCTAGCCACAGACTGAAACCTCGGTGACCACCTGAAAAATTCTCCACAGTGGAGGCATTTTTCAGGGGCGTAACATTTCTGTCAAATTTTGCAAACAGCAGGAACTGAAACGCGTAACGCATTCTAAAATGCTATAGTATTTCTTTTAGGGCTTTTTTTTTTTTTTTTGTCATGTTGGATAGAAAACAAATCAGAATGATAGAACAGATATTGTTGAGTTCTCATGTAACTTAAAACCTAGAGACAGTAGCAGCCTGCAAATATGAATCAGTGAGAGGCAGATGATACTTGTTCTCCAGGCATAATCTTTCAGAGTTTGTCTCCCTGTGCACACACATAGCTTGCAACCCTGTCACACGGTTCTAGGAGCATTCCTGATTGACTTCCCTATTTAGCGTTCATATCTTGAGTCAGCTTGTCAGTCGGTTGCTACCTCAAATTTGCATAAGGTCCATCTTTTCTCCTCATGCAGCAGAAGCTCTGAGATAATTCCTGCTCATAGAAAGTGACCCTGAAGGGAACCGCAATCTGTTCTCAGTTAACATGAGGCTGTTGCTGTTTGTAGTGTCTGCTTGATATATGAGAGGGTGAGTGGGACGAAAACACCGGAGGGTGCACAAGATGGGCTGTTTGTGAAGAGTCATGTGGCAAGCTGTAGAAACAATGGAGGCGAGGATCGACATGAAAATGTAGCATCTGTTGTTTTATAAGCTGGTCACACTTTTTTAAATTCTTGCAGCATTCCCTCTAGAAGTAGGCAACTTTCTGCTTTTTTTTTTTTTTTTTTTTTTAGATTTAATGGTTCGCCTAATAAATTCTAAGCGAATTACATAACAGTTTAATAGGGATAAAACAATTATTTAAATAAAAAATAAAAAAATATTTAAAAAAATCCAAAAAGAGACAGGGTTAATACAGACTAACAGTTTGGACAAGACTGGAATAATGGGAAAGAACATAAGGGAAAGAAAGTTACAAATTTGTTGAATTCCCAATGGGAAGAGAAGAAGATAGTAAAGGATGGGAAAAAACACTAAGGATGGGTTTTTTTTAAAAAAAGTAAAAACTTTTCTCTTTTATTATTTTAAATTGTCAAGGAAAAAGTTCCTTTTTAAAGATTGAAAGAGGCTTTAAAGAGAAATGTTTTTAAGTTAGTTTTAAATAGGGAGAGGTCTTTGATATTTCTAATATATAAAGGGAGAGTATTCCAAATAAGTGGAGCTTTGACTGAAAATATGTTGTGACGTCTCGTTCCTATTATTTTTAATGAAGGGACCATAAGTAGCTCTTGAGTGTTAGATCGAAGAAGGCGGTTTGAAACGTGAGGAATTAGTAGGCGATCAATGAACTGAGGTTCATTTGAAGTTATTGTTTTGAAAACTAATAATGCTATTTTATGTTATTCTTTGGTTGATGGGTAGCCAATGAGATTCTATCAGATAAGGAGTCACATGATCATATTTCTTCCCGTGATGAATTATTTTTATGGCTATATTTTGTATTATTTGTAAACGTCTTTGTTCTTTATATGTGATATTTAATAACAGTGAATTACAATAATCTAGTTTGGAAATTATTAAAGAATGAACTAAGATATTTAAGGATTTTGGCTCTAAGTAATTGGACATTGAGCGAATTAATCGTAGGCGATAAAAACAACTTTTAACTGTATTGTTGATATGCTCTTTATAGGAAAGTTTGGAGTCAATTGTTACCCCTAAAATCTTGAGAGATGTTACTAATTCAATAGTCATATTGTTGATAGAAAAAGGAATGGAAAGTTTTAGGTCCTGTTTAGAAGGAAAGTATAAAGCCTTTGTCTTGGATATGTTTAGGACGAGTTTGTTTAGTGTAAGCCAATTTTTGATTTTTTCTAATTTTTGGTTAATTTGAAATATATCATTGGGGTTTTCTGGATTAACAATGTGAATCAATTGAATATCGTCTGCATAGGCGTATGTGGTGAATCCGGGATCCGGAAGGTTCGCCCCCCACATTTCGCCCCCAGGTATGTTTCGCCCCCACACATTTCGCCCCCACACATTTCGCCCCCCGGATGTTTTGCCCCCACACATTTCGCCCCCGCACATTTCGCCCCCGCACATTTCGCCCCTGAGCGTTGGATTATGTGTACTGCACATTTCGCCCCTGAGCGTTCCTCCCTTCTCTCTCTCTCACTCTAACTTTGTCTCCCTTCCCACCTCCCCTTTCTGGTCTGAGTCATTCTTTTCCTCTCTTTATCTTTCCCCTACCCCACCCCCAATTGTAGGTCCAGCATCTGTTCCTTCCCACCCTCTTTTCTGGTATGGGTCACTTTCTCTCCTCCCCTCCCCACTTATGGTTCCAGCACTCTGAAGCAGCAGCGGCCGCCGATCCTGACAATCCCACTGCCTCTTACCCGAAGCAGTAGTGGCAGCCTGTGAGCAGAGGCAGTGCCGTAAACAGGCTGCTTTCGGCCAGCCCTGGCAGGGCCTTTCCTCTGCCATGTTAGTCCTGACAACACCCACTCCCTCCCTCTGGCCCCCGAAACTAGGTTGTGCTTGTGGTGATGCCTCTTCACCCCGTGCTGCTTCCTCGACCCAGGAGAGGGGGACAGCGGCGGGGTCGGGGGAGACGGGGCTGGGGACGGAGACCCCTCTTCCTGCTCCAGCATAGGCACCGATTCCCTCTGGAGCCCGCCCCGGCGGCAGCACCGCCGTCCATGGCAGGCTGCCAAGCGGGCACTCGCAGGCGGAGCAGCAGCCGCCGCCGCCGCCTTCAGGACAGGGAGCACACGATCACCATTTCCCTCCCCCCCTCAGCCCCGGCAAAGCACACAAGAAAGCCCCCACCCCACCGGGGATCGCGGAGGGGCCCAGGCAATGAAACAGGTGAGACGGCAACAACTAAGCTCATGTTCCCTTTCGGCGGACCTGCGGCTCGTCGGAGGCGCGCGGCGTACGCTCGCGGGACGCTGTCTCGCTCTGGCCCAAGCCCCGATCCCCCTTCATGTCCTAGCGGATCGCGGACGAAAAAGGGGAAAGCCCGGGGGCGGGGCCAGACTTCGACTCCCTCCCCCCCTTGGCTTCGCTCGCGCACACCAGCAGCTGGACTGAGGGCCCGTGAGATAAGGATTTGCGCGGGAGGGGGGGGGGGGTGATGAGCATTTCACTTTCATTGCGGAAACTCCACATCAGCAGCGCCTGAAAAAGAAAAGTCAGGCGCGCTCCGAATCAGGCGCGCTCCGAGACGGATTTCTTTTTCCCCTCAAAGGCAGGGGCGAAATGTGCGGGGGCGAAATGTGTGGGGGCAAAACATCCGGGGGGCGAAATGTGTGGGGGCGAAACTTCCGGGGGCGAAACATACCTGGGGGCGAAATGTGGGGGGCGAAATGTGAGGGGCGAATTGCTGGGGGCGAAATGTGGGGGGCGAAACTTCCGTGAACCGGTGAATCCTATGGATTGGCTTAAATTTAATAAGGGAGCTAAAAAGATATTAAATAATAAAGGAGACAGAATTGAACCCTGAGGAATTCCATAATTTTGCGAAAAAGGTTTGGAGGAAGTATTATTGAAGCGCACTGTAGAGGTTCGGTCAGATAGAAAGGAAGTGAACCATTGAAGAGCTAGATTACTAACGCCTATAGATTGGAGTCTGTCTATGAGAAGGGAGTGATCGATAGTATCAAATGCAGCTGTAAGATCAAGAGAAAATAAAATAACAGAATTGTGATGATCAAGATTATATATGATGTTAGTAGTAAGCCCGATTAGAGAGTACTCTGTATTATGATGTTTTCTGCTCTGTTACAAACATTTGGGGCTCCTTTTACAAAGGTGCGTTAGGGCTTTAATGCGCGGAATAGCATATGCGCGCTAGACCTTAACGCCAGCATTGAGCTGGCATTAGTTCTAGAAGCGTAGCGCAGGTTTAGTGCATGCTAAAATCCTGCGTGCACCAAAAACGCTAGCGCACCTTAGTAAAAGGAGCCCCAGATCTTCAGGATGTCGACAATGAAAATGTATTTATTTTTAAATTTCTTTACTGCTTAAACCTAAGCAGATTACAGTAAGACATACATATTCCAAAAATATAAAAACATCATCAAATACATTTCAATATAAGCATTACAAAAATGCTGGCTGCCAAGACATCCTTTTGAGCAGAAAACATCATGCATACTTTCAGGAGACATAATTCAAAAGCTACTCATTCTAGTGAAAAGCTTTAGCAAAGAGATAGGTCTTCAGCAGTGTTTTAAATGTTCTCATGTCTGGCAAAGCATTTTACAACTGTGGACCAGCAACTAAGATGGCCATAGACCATGTTTTCACCTAGTATACCTCATTTGCAAACTCAATAGACAGTGTCATAGGCAGCCAGCTGAGATAGATTTGCATAAAGTCGAGGCTGCACTGAAATGAGTTTCATGCATATTCATTTTGGATATCCTGTAAGTTAGGTGAGTAAGTGGGAGCCCCACCCATGTGCCCGCCCCTTGCATTTACCATTCTATGCCACTTACCCATGGCTTTGCAAAATAGCTTGCTACACACACTGTAACTTAGATCAATTCATTATATCTTGTTTAACTTACAAAGAATTTACTTTGAGGTTACGAGGGGGGTGCTGGAAATTTCTCAGCCAGAGCTGATACTGTGATGTCATAATGCCTCATTCGAACAATAAGAGCCATCCTCATCAGTGATGTCACAGTGGCTTGATTGTTCTATACTTGGCTCACTTTTATTACATACGAGAGGTCTCAGCCCAACCAACCAACTTCCTAAATTCTGAGCATTATTTTTCCACTATAGCAGAAAAGAGTGTTACCTTATTTCGTTAAGTGCCAATCTACAGAAACGAAATTCTATGTTTTTGAGACTGTTTCAGATCATTGATTGAACCATGTCCATATTATTCTCTGCTTAGTTGGAATAAGAACTTTAAAGCACCCCCTCGTAGCTACCAATCAATTCATCCAACTGACTCTGTACTGCCCATCTTGTCCCCATCTGTGTATATCTGGACTTGGCCCCCTTGGCTGCATGGTAAGATGAATTGTAGAAAAGCATTAGTATCATCAGTGGCGTACCAAGGGGGGGGGAAGTCCGTCCCGGGTGCAAGCCCTGAGGGGGTGCTCCTGGTCCGGTTCCTCCCCTGGCATCCGGTTCTCCCCCCGACGTCCGGGTCTCCCATCTGGCGTCTGGATTCTCCCTCCCCGGCCTCCCTGCACCATTTACCTAGAGAAGCAGCCTGCAGCAAGATCGCGATGCCAGAGATCTTTGCGCTGCTTCGGTGCTGTTTCCTCTGCCGCAGTCCCGCCCCTCCTCTGATGTCAGAGGAGGGGCGGGACCGCTTCCTTCGAGGTGGTGGAAGGGCGAGAGGTCCTTCAGGGGGAGGCGAGCGGTCCTTCGGGGTGGGGCGGGGCAGCAGGCCTTCAGGGGGGACATGCCTTCAACGGGAGGGACAGGCCTTCAAGGGGGGGACAGGCCTTCAAGGGGGGGGGACAGGCCTTCAAGGGGGACAGGCAGGCCTTCAAGGGGGGGACAGGCCTTCAAGGGGTTCAGGCAGGCAGGCCTTCAATAATAATAATAGTAATAACTTTATTCTTCTATACTGCCATAGTCGTGAGACTTCTAGGCGGTTCACACTGAAGAGAGCTGGACAGTCAGCAAGTTACAATATGTTGAAGTCCAGAATACAGTATATAGAAACTTACAAAAAGCATATAGAATCTAACAAAAGGGGGGACAGGCCTTCAAGGAGGGGACAGGCCTTCGGGGGTGGGATGCAGACCTTTAAGGGGGGGACAGGCCTTTAGGGGAGGGGAGGCCCTGGTGTAGAAGTACACGGATGGAAGGGGGGGGGGGTTTCAAAGAGATGTACATATGCCGGACTTGGGTGGGAAGAAATAATGGGTCTGAAAATAGAGGAGAGGGACGGATGGACCATGGGTTTTAGGGAGGGAAGGAACAGAAAGGGAGAGAAGAGAGAGAAGTTGGACATAAGGGATGGTGTGGAGGGGGGATAGAGATACTGGATAGGAGAGTAGTTGGGAAAAGAAAGGGAGAGATGGTGGATCCTGGGGTGGTGGGGAAGGAGGGAGAGATGCTGTATGAAAGAGTAGTTAAGAAAAGGTGGATCTATGGAGGGAGACCAAAAAAAGGAAAGATACCAGACATCCGGGGGAGGCAAGGGAAACAGAAGGGGAGGACAGATATGGCAGATGGATGGTTAGCATGTAGAAAGAAGAAAGGAGAAGACCCTGGCAAGCAAGTTATCAGAAGACAAGATCTGAAAAATAACCAGACAACAAAAGGAAGAAAAACTAATTTTATTTTTTGTTTTGTGATTACAATATGTCAGATTTGAAATGTATATCCTGCCAGAGCTAGTGTTAGACCGCAAACGTGAGCTAGGATTTAACAGAGAGAGGAAAAGTCCTTTTTGTTTCTTTATTTTATTTACACCACAGCGCCAGTGTGGTTAGGAGAGGCCAAAGGGGGGTGAAAAAGCTATAAAATAAACCCACCAGGATGTTTGAAAAAAAAAAAAAACCCAATTGGGCAGGAAAATCTAATCGAAAAACCAATTCAATAGGCTGAATCGAATCAAAATTTTTTTCCTGAATCGGACAGCACTAGTTTGCACTTCTATCTTAGACTTTAGGACCTGGGATTGGGGAGAGATGCCATCCTCAGTACTTTATAATGCAAGTGAAACGAGGATTTGGTCAGACTTTTGAAGGGTCTGCAGAAGAAAAATATTGTATAGGTCGGGGACATGAGACAGCAGGAAATGGGAACTTTTCTTCCTTCTATTTTTGTGAATGGAAAAGCTGAGGATGTACATATGCCGGACTAAAATATGTGCTTTATAAGGAAATATAATAATGTGTTTTATAAAGTTTATCAGCATTGTTGGCCTACCCGGTGAGGTGTTCCTAATGGTGGTGGTGGTGGCAGCGTGTCAATGTGTTGAGAGGAAGAGGTGGTCTGGGAAATTCTGCTGAGCAAACTCTGGGCCCATTTCCACCCCCGAGTTAGTCTACTCCACTCAACTGGTTCACACACTGAGTGGGTCTTTGGGTGTTGTTTTTGGGTAGTTGTTTTGGGATCTCTTCCAGTGGTTTGTCAGTATCTCCTTCTGGTCCAAGGAAGGAAACTTTGTTAACCTTAGCATTGACCTTCAGAATATGTTTGTAACAGCGCTGCTTGTGTGGCATTAGGCTATGTAGTGATCGAAAGAAAAAACCAGACCTTTGCACATTTTTGCACTATATGGTGGGTGTATGAGGAGATTCATATTTCCTGCACAGCTAAGTCCGTGTGAAGTTACCTTGTGCTGTATTTGACATCTAGCAAGATCTCTGTTTGGAAGGAAAGATCTCAGCTTAAAAATGAAGTGGCCAGAAGTTATGGTAAAAGCAGATGGTATAGCTGGTTTTAAGAAAGGTTTGGACAAATTCCTGGAGGAAAAGTCCATAGTCTGTTATTAAGACATGGGGGAAGTGTCTGCTTGACCTGGATCGGTAGCATGGAATGTTGCTACTCTTTGGGTTTTGACCAGGTACTAGTGACCTGGATTGGCTACCATGAGAATGGGCTACTGGGCATGATGGACCATTGGTCTGACCCAGTTAGGCTATTCTTATGTTATGTTCTCATCTGTAGGGGCCTTTGTTTTCACTTCTTATTTTAATGTATTTTTTTTCTGGGAACTTATCAGTGTTTTTTATAATGGGAACAAAAATGGAAGAGAAGTAATGTGTATGGAATGGGTGGGGGGGAATTAATTTCTTCAGCTAAATAATTCAATCCACCTCATCCAGACATAGGAGAACTCACGCACCATTCACACACCCTCCAACCAAAAACGTCAAAAGAAAAAAACTGTTCGATAACCTCCTAGCCATTTGAGCTGCAACACTCAACCCCCAACTCTACAACCTATTGACCTCGACCACAGACTATAAAACCTTCAAAAAAGAAATAAAAACCCTTCTATTCAAAAAACACATAAAACCGAACTAACATAATCAGAACTGTCCCAAGCATCACCTGCAACTACTCCATATGTACTTCTGATGTTATGACAATTCACACATAATTTATGTTATGTTATGTTATGTTTGGAATAATGGTTATAATAATAATAATAATAATAATAGTTTATTTTTATATACCGCCATACCCATTCGAGTTCAAGGCGGTTTACATTGAATTACATTAGGGTCTGCATAGACAGGCAGATTTACAATTATTTGTCAGAATTATAGATTTGTTATTAGAATTACAGATTTGTTATTAGAATTACAGAGTAACATGGTTTCAATTGTTTATCGGCTTTATTTGAACTAGATAGAGGATGCGGGAAGAGGGGAAAAACGGGGGAAGGCCTCATGAGGGGGCCCGATTGGGGAGGGGGGGAGATATTGTCAGGGGGGGGTACCGTTCGGGTCTTGTTTGCGGAATAGGTAAGTTTTAAGTGATTTTCTGAAACCGAGGTAAGTGGGGGCCTCTAGTATCATTTGTGCAAGCCATGGGTTCAGCTTGGCTGCTTGGAAGGCGAAAGTTCTGTCAAGGAATCTTTTGAAGTGACAGAGTTTGGGTGAGGGGAAGGCGAACAGCTGAATACGACGGGATTTGTTTTTGGTGCGGTAGAGGTTGAAGTGAGGATTGATGTAGCTTGGTGAGGAACCATTTACCGCCCTGTAACAGAAGCATGCGAATTTGTAAAGGACTCTAGACTCGAAAGGCAGCCAGTGGAGTTGGTGGTAGAATGGGGTGACATGTTCCCATTTCTTTAGGCCAAAGATGAGGCGCACGGCGGTATTCTGGATTATTTTTAGTCTCCTGGTTGTTTTCTTCGTGGCGTTAAGGTATATGATGTTGCAATAATCAAGAATACTGAGGATGGAGGATTGTACAAGAAGGCGGAAGGAAGTGTCGTTGAAGTATTTTTTTATGGTGCGAAGTTTCCAAAGTGCAGAGAAGCTTTTCCTGATGACGAGGTCGGTGTGATTTTCTAAGGAAAGATTTTTGTCCAACGTGACTCCCAGGATTTTTAAGGTTGGTTCGAGGGGGAAGGTCATTCCTTTCAGTTGAATTGTAGTTTCTTTGATTTTGTCATTGGGGGTGGCTAGGAAGAATTTAGATTTATCAGGGTTTAGTTTCAGTCTGAATGCTAGCATCCAGAGTTCGATCTGGTTGAGAATGTTTGTTGTGTGGTCGAGTATTTCATGTGAAAAGTTAGTGAGTGGGATGGAAATTGTGATGTCATCTGCATAAATGAAGAATTTGAGCTTGAGGTTATGGAGAAGGTTGCCTAGGGAGGCCAGGTAGATGTTGAAAAGGGTGGGGGATAAGGGGGAGCCCTGCGGGACCCCGCAGGTGTTGTCCCAGCTGTAGGAGAGAGAGTTGTTCTTGCATACTTTGTAGGATCTATTTCTTAGGAATCCCTGAAACCAGTTAAGGACCTGGTCTGAGATGCCGATGTGAGCCAGGCATTCAAGGAGAATGGTGTGGTCTACCAGGTCAAAGGCGCTGCTCAGGTCAAGTTGTATGATTAAGGCACTTGAGCCCTGACTGAAGAGCGTGTGGAGGTGGTCGAGAAGGGAAGCTAAGATGGTTTCCGTGCTGTGGTCAGTGCGAAAGCCTGATTGACAGTTGCTGAGTATGTTAAATTTATCTAGGTATGCAGAGAGTTCCGCCTTTACCAGCCCCTCCGCAATTTTGGTGAATAAGGGGATACTGGCGATCGGTCTATAGTTAGAAGGGGCATTGGGTGGTTCATTCGCATTTTTTATAATAGGGGTGATCATAATGTGGCCTTGCTCAGACGGGAAGTTTCCTGAGGACAGTAGATAGTTAACCCATGTCATCATGTTTGCTTTGAAGCTGGGGGGTGCCGTTTTCATGATATTAGGTGGGCATGTGTCCAGTTTGCAATGGGAGTGTGTATATTTGTTGTAGTATGAGTTGAAGTTTTGCCAGTCGATTACTGCGAATTGTTTCCAACAGAGGTCAGCTCTAGCTCCTAGGTCTGGGTTTGGTGAGTAGATGTCTGGGAGAATGGGGAACAGCTCAAGGGGGTTGGGGCTGGGGGGTAGTGTTAATCTTAGTTTTTGAATCTTGGTGTTGAAGAAGTCAGCGAGAGAGTCGGGAGTTAAGGTGGATTCTTCGTGTATGTTTGTGTGGGTCTCTAGGTTATATAGGTCATTGACCAGTTTGAAGAGATCGCTGCTATTGGTTTTTATGTTTCCTATCTTGATGGAGTAGAAGTTTTTTCTTTTTTCATTTATGAGGGTTTTGTAGTTTTTTACTTTTTTCCTCCAGGACGATCTGTGTTCAAGGGATCCCGTTTTTTGCCATAATCTTTCAGCTTTCCTAATGTCTTTCTTGTATAGCAGCAGATCATGGTCGAACCAGCCTTCTTGGTTGGGGGTTCTATGTTTGCGGGTTTTTGGGGGGGCAATCTCGTTTAGTATGTCGGTACTGGTCTGGATCCAGGATGTCATGAGTTGTTCTGTTTGTTCGGTAGGATTGGTGTTAATTTCGAAGTGGGACCAGAATTCCGTTGGGTCAATCTTTCCTCTAGTAGTGTGGGTTTTGATGGATCTTGTTTTGCCATTTTTCTGGAGTTTGTTTTGGCATCCGATGGAGAAGGTACATAGGCGGTGGTCTGACCAGAGGGAGTCTGACCAGTTTCCTTGTTTCCAATAGAATGTGGGGTTGGATAGTTCCTTGGAGGAGAGAGTCACCAGATCTAACTGATGACCTCCTTGGTGGGTTGTGACAGGGGGATGTTTGTCATATCCTAATTGGGAGAGCAGAGACCAAAGGTCTGCTGTTTCTGGTTGGTCCGTTTTTTCAAGGTGTAGGTTGATGTCCCCGCATAGTAGGTTATAGGGGCTTGTTAAAGAGTTGGTTAGGAGGGATTCTGCGAAGTTCTCTTTGATCGTGGTCCATTTTTTTGGAGGTATGTAGAATAAGGTTATGGTTAGTGAGGAGGGCAGAGAACTTGAAGTTAGGGAGATGGTCAGGATTTCCGAGTTGGGCGAAGATATTGTGTTAAGAATGGTACCTTTTAGGTGGTCTCGGAAGATTATTGCAAGTCCTCCTCCTCTTCCCCATGTTACATATATGAGGTTCAATAAAAGAAAATTTTCACTGCCTGTTTCTATTCTGACCATTTATTCCATTTCATGGTCATTACAAAAAATATTTTTTTGCATGGGGGGGGTGTGTGTGTCAAAAAATGATGGGCCCCGGGTGCCACATACCCTAGTTAAGCCACTGAGTATCATCTATGTTGTTTGAATGTTCTAATGCTTGCTTGTTAGATGATTCTTAGGTATTATGCTGCCATCGTTCTTCCATGATGTCTATTATGGTATTGATTGTATTGTACAGTACAAGTCCAAATATCCGGATGCCAGAAATCCGGACCACTTGAGAATCCAGACCCTTTAAAATTGCAATCTGAACCACTGGAAAATACAGACTCTTGGGCAAAGAGAGAGAGAATAATAATAATAATAATAATATATTCATTAAATTGATGATGATGATGTATCATCTTAAATTTAGATTCATTTATTTTAGCATTATTGTTATGATATAGGCCCTCTTTTATATCAAGCCCCATTAGGGTTTTTTATTGAAGGCCATGGTGGTAAATGCTCTGACACTCATACAAGTGTCAAAGTCTTTACCGCCACATCTGGCGAAAAAAACCCCTAATGCGGCTTGATAAAAGGGGGCCAAAATATATTATGTATTTGTTCATTTAAATATGGATATATCTATGGGCTCCTTTTGCAAAGGTGTGTTAGGGCCTTAACGTGCGGAATAGCGCACGCTATAATGCCGTGCGCGCTAGCTGCTCCCGCCTCCTCTTGAGCAGGCGGTAGTTTTTCGGGTAGCGCACGATAATCCGCTGAGTGCGCTAAAAATGCTAGCGCACCTTTGTAAAAGGAGCCCTATGTTACCCATTCTGATCTATATTGGAAGGACGGGCTAGAAAACCCAGTAAACCTAAACCTAGACATAGCGATGATGCTGGAACTTTCAAAGTAAATGTTACAAATGGAAAGCAATGAATATTCAAAAACAAATTCTACACTAAACTACCTGTGTTTTCTATGACTCTTCTAATATGGTCTAATTCAGTGGTCTCAAACTCACGGCACGGGGGCCACATGCAACCCGCCAGGTACTATTTTGAGACCCTCGGTATGTTTATCATAATCACAAAAATAAAATAAAACAGTTTCTTGATCATAGGTCTCTTTAGCCATAAATGACAATATTATTATTAAGACTGAGGGCTTTACTTTTACTAAGGTGCGCTAGGGTTTTAACGTGTGCTACATTGCCACGCATGCTAGTCCTTAACGCCAGCATTGAGCTGGCGTTAATTCTAGAAACATAGCGTGCGGTGTAGCGTGCGATAATTTCTTGCGTGCTCTAAAAACGCTAGCACGCCTTAGTAAAAGGATCCCTTAGCCAAAAGGAAAGATTTATAAACTTTTACCTCATGCAAAATTGTCATTTCTGTAATAAGACATTAACTATTTTTTTCTGTGGCCCTCCAAGTACCTACAAATCCAAAATGTGGCCCTGCAAAGGGTTTGAGTTTGAGACCACTGCTCTAATTCAATGAAACATAATATTTAAGTTTCTTTGTATGTTTTCCTGTAAATACACCCATTTGGATAAAGCATTCTGTATTTGTTACTGAGTAAATCAACAAAATTGGCTGGTTCATCTCGTCTTTATTCTTTAAATTTGAAGTCCTGCCAGAGAATCTGGAAAATCTGGACTGACCCCATCCCCAAGCAGTCCAAATTTTTGGACTTATACTGTACTGATGTTTATCATATTTCTGTTATATGATTGTTCTGCGGTACTGTTAAATGTGGTTATTTTTGATACTGTTTCATGGTTGTCGTTTGATTAGGCACAAAACTTTCCCTCCCTTCTAGGAAAGGAGCTCGAGGGGTCAAGAGTTTTAGCCTTTCTCTGGCTTTTAAATTTCCCCAATTATGGAATGAATTTCCTTTAATTTTGAGGTGCCCCAGCTCTTTTCAATCTTTCCGTAAATCTTAAAAAAAATTTCTATTTGCTAAACATTTTGAAAATTAATCCTCTTGTATTTTAGCTTATTTTTTTTAACTTATTGTTAACCGTGTCGAGCTTCCTCTGGTTGAAGACCCAGTATATAAAGTTAGGTTTTAGTTTAGTTTAGTTTCAAGTTTCCTTTTCCAAGTTTATTTATTGTATTTATGTGTAAAGTTGGTCATTCTATTATTGTTATGCTATTAACAAAAACTGTAAGTTATATGTTAAACTGCCTTGGATAAATCTCATCATAAAGGTGGCTAATAAATCCCAGTACATTAGTGGTTCCCAACCCTGTCCTCAGGGACCACCAGCCATCGGGTTTTCGGAATGTCCCTAATGAATATGCATCATTTGATATACCATAGAGAGCACATTAGCAATTGCAACACATATAACCATTTAAAATTTATTTCTCGTATATAATTTCACCCACAACTATCACAAATTTATATAAACCACACTAGCACCATTAATTAATCACATAAACATATCTAATAAATGGTGAAGGGATAATCGCGCGCCAGACACCAGCGCGCCGACAAGCCAGCACTGACAATTTGGCACAAGAAAGAAGTGCGCCGTGGGAAAACTTTGTTTTAAAGAGCTCCGGGGGATGTGGGGGAACCCCCCTACTTTACTACATCGTGTTCGCGCTGCTGTTGGCGGGGGGGGGGGGTGAGGGGTGCAACCCCCCACATTATAGAGAAAACGGAACTTTTCTTGAAAAAAACCAGAAAAAGTTCTGTTTTCTCTATAATGCAGGGTTCCCACACCTCAACCTCCCCAACAGCAGCGCGAACACTATACAGTAAAGTGTGTGTGTGTGTGGGGGGGGTGTTCCCCACTCACACCCCACTTTGGAGCTCTTTAAAATTAAGTTTTTCCGTGGCGCGCTTCTTTCTTGCGCCAAATTGTCAGTGCTGGATTGTCAGCACGCTGGTGACTCGCGTGCGACAAACTATGAACCCTAATAAATATGTGAACCCTTCCCCTCCAATAAAAGTCCATATTAAACTTATATCATTGTCCATATACTGAATTTCAGTGTCTTCAAATACTTTACAAACTTTTTTTTTGCCTCGGTTTATTTGTCCATTAGCCTGTTACTTCATACTCCATGCATCGTTTCTATTCACAATTGAACCACTGTGCCCAACACAAGACTGTGTTTTGCCCGTTGGCGTCATCAGGGGCTGAATAGTTCCAAGCTTCAATTAGATTCTGTATTCTATAATATACAATATATATGTCACTATCCTAATACAAACAAACCTATTCTCATTCCCATTTATCAGTTATAACCAGCATAATCTCAGTTAAAAGTTCATACCTTTTCATTCATTATACAATGTATGTAAGCCTCACACTGTTTGTACCGTTATTATGTATTGCAGTGGTTCCCAACCCTGTCCTGGGGGACCACCAGCCGGTTGAGTTTTCAGGATGTCCCTAATGAATATGCATGAGAGAGATTTGCATATAATGGAAGCTTTACTCCTAGGCATGTCGTCTTTAAGAACTTCTAACATCAGTTCATATTGTCTGACTGGAATTGTTGGGATGTTCATATCTTGTCTCTATTTCTGTTTATCTTTTCTATCTTTACCATTTTTAATTATTGTTTCATCAGGTACTTTAATTAGATTGTGAGCCTTCGGGACAGTTAGAGAACTTCCAAGTACCTATCTTTATTTATTTTTATTTTATTGTATCTTTAATGCATCGTTATTGTAAACCGCTTTGAACCTCACAGTATAGCAGTATATAAGAAATTAAATTAAATTAAATTTAAATTAAATTAAATGACATGTATGCAAATCTCTCTCGTACATATTCATTAGGGATATCCTGCAAACCTGACTGGCTGGTGGTCCCCCAGGACAGGGATGGGAACCACTGCAATATATAATAAGCAAACAAATAATACATTTCTGTGGAATTTCACACTTACCACATATTACTCATTAGGAATGTATTTCAGTGGAGGTTTCCAGAGCTGCCAGATCACCCATTCCAGGATGGAGCCTTTTTGATCGGTCCTGGATTTTTGCCAACCTCATCCTAGCACATTATGGTACCGTCCTACATCACTGATTTCAATGGATAGAATCATGGATTGCAAATACTACATTGCTGTTCCTGAAAACTTTGTGTATGTATTCTTGTAACCCGTTCTGGGCTCCTGGGGAGGATGGGCTATAAAAATGAAGAAATAAATATGTTTAAAACCAGGACCAGCCAAAAAGTCTCCCTTCTGGAATGAGTTTCAAGCCAGGGTTTCAAGCTGGAGCTGGGTATCAAGCCACGGTTGCCACCTCACCTAAGTCCTCGTTTTGCCTTTTGTATGCAGGAATGTTTCATCCTGTTTCTCTGATGGAAATCAGAATTGTAGTTCCATAAAATACAATTGGCCAAATCCAAGCTTGGAGCACCTGATCTGGGTTGAGTCAGATGAGGTTGGTGGCACCAGCCACCACTTTTTAATTCCCTACATGAAAGGTTGGTTTCCTGATGCATGCTTGAGTGATTTCTAAGGCTGACAGCCTTCTTCCCTACCTTTTTCTTCAAAAGTTTCACCATATTAATAAATTTGTAGCATTGTCATGACAGAGCTAAATTACTGACCTGCTGTCAGCACTTTCTGTTTGAAAAGGAAATGCTGCTGATTTGATCATTCTAAAATAAAACCTCAATGTACCTGTAACATTTCTATGTACCTTGCTGACTCTTCAGAGAATTGGACACCGTGCAAAGGCATTCATTTCCATTACCATTTCTGCAAAAATGTCAGCATCCCTGAGCTGAAATGAGCCCCATAGAAATGCCAGCACTTCATATAAGTTTTACTTTTTTCAGATGGAAGTCAAATTAGAACTTAAAGGTGCAGCACAGGTAAAAAAAAATAAAAAAAATAAAGCAAAACCTTTGAAATCAGAAAAACAAGAAACTACGAGGGGGGGAATTCATGAAAGGGTGTTAAGCTCATTAGCATACGCATTCATGTTCGCGCATGCTATCTGCTAAAGATAATGGGTGTCTTTATCTGTTAGCATGCATTAATGCACTTAACGCCCTTTCATAAATTCCTCTCTAATTAAGTTCCACACACCAATTAATGCCAATAATACATGCTGGCCAATATTGAGCCAGTCATAGTAAATGCATAGGTAGCAATATCTTCTTTAAAATATAGTAGAATATCCCAAAGCATTACTATTCAAATAAAAATCACGAATCCATGTCAAAAGACCATTTATAAGAAATATTTAAGAACATAAGAATTGCCGCTGCTGGGTCAGACCAGTGGTCCATCGCGCCCAGCAGTCCACTCACGTGGCGGCCCCCAGGTCAAAGACTAGCTCCCTAACTGAGACCAGCCCTAATTGCGTTCTTTCTGGTTCAGCAGGAACTTGTCCAACCTTGTCTTGAATCCCTGGATGGTGTTTTCCCTTATAACAGCCTCCGGAAGAGCGTTCCAGTTTTCTACCACTCTCTAGGTGAAGAAGAACTTCCTTACATTTGTACAGAATCTATCCCCTTTTAACTTTTGAGAGTGCCCTCTCGTTCTCTCTACCTTGGAGAGGGTGAACAACCTGTCTTTATCTACTAAGTCTATTCCTTCATTATCTTGAATGTTTCGATCATATCCCCTCTCAGTCTCCTCTTTTCAAGGGAGAATAGACCCAGCTTCTCTAATTTCACACGAGACTTCTGTTTGTTTTGTTCACTAATCAAAGCAAAAAAAATTTAACTAGCACCCAAGGGAAAGAAGCATCAGAATTTCGATTGGAAAGGGTTCATGGGGCCTTTTATAGCAAGTCTGGTTGTGAAACTGCATAAATGAACCCAAACTGACTTACAATGCATTCCGAAAAGCAATAAAAACCACCCTCTTTGACAAATTCATTGACCAAAACAGACCACCCTCAAACAAAAAACAAACCCCCCATAAACGCTATTCAATCTCTCAGGAAGCTCCAATTTTCATGTATCCTTTACCCATGGAACTTAAATTAGTATGTAACTTGTTTATGTAACTTTTCTTTTTTAGGCTCCTCGTTATTCGCTGACTGTCCAGCCTTCTTTCAATGTGAACCGCCTAGAAGTCGCCCGACTATGGCGGTATAGAAACTTAAAGTTATTATTATTATTATTACCCACTTCACCGATTCTCATCTATTGCTTCTTCCCCCACCCTTCCTATTACAGATAAACTTTATTCAAACAAAAAATGTCCTTTTAAAATTCTTTTCTAAATGTCTCAAGGCAATCATATATTGTGAAAATAATTGAAAATATTCAAAATAATTTGTATAAAAATGTTTCTCAACAATAACGCCACCAGCGTGTAAGGTTCCACTTATCTGGGCCGCAGGACCCCTGCGCTGTTTGCAGTTGAAAACTGGGAGTTATATCATTTCATTTGGTATTTGACATTGGTATCTTAATGATTCAGGACCTCCTATACTCTCTTTTTGTTATCTTGTAAGATTGAGCCAGTGGCAGCCACCACTTAATTTAGGGCTGGATAGGTACAAACTCAGATTGTCAGCCTTCTAGGGACAGAAGAATACCCACTGCACATGAATGTACACTGCTTTGATAGGTTTTGGGCTTGAAATTAAATAAAAGAATATTCAGTGCCAGGCCCTATCTGGATGATAGTAACATAGTAAATGACGACAGATAAAGGCCTGTATGGTCCACCAAGGCTACCCAACAGTTACATTCATTTTTGAGGCAATGTTAAACCAACAAGCCAGGAAGTATTCATTTTGCTTGCTAAGTTCCATTGTACTTGCTAGGTTCCACTATAAGATGGTTTTTCCTTCTCCCCTGAGATAGGCAAGATCTGTACTCTGCCTATATGAATGTGATAAAAAATATGCATTCTTGCTCCTGATCCATATTGCCGCACAAGGGACACAGGCCATAGTCCACAGTGGCTGTTTAACTCCTGGCTTCCTTCCAGCTCCACCTATGGATTGCCCTGTCACCAGGGGTTGTCTGAATAAGTGCTGCTGAATATGGGATCCCGGCTGCCCAATGGGATTTGGTAGGCCTGGAGCCTTTCCTACCCAGTTACATCTCTTTGAAAATTGAGCCCATAGAGCCCAGTGTTTTTTTGGGGGGGTTTGTCTGTGAGGAGTAATGTAGCCATGGAAACCTATAACTCGTCGCCAACAGTGCAGATGCAATTAGCTTAGACATTCCGCCATTCATAGAGTGCCTCTTTCTTCAGTAATTTTGTAGTTGGGTTTAACAATAGACGTTGGCTTCTTACAATTTTCAGTGACCTCAGCTTTCATGTCCTATCATTCCATGGGTTCTCTAGGGTTCACCCCTTCTGATGGGTGATATTATTTATTTATTTATTTGAATTTATATCTCTTCCTCCAAGAAGAAGCTCAGAACGGGTTAAAAGATTACATACATAATAAAGCATAACAGGGTTTACACAATAAAGTAGAACAGGGTATAGTAATGTAGATCATGACAGTACATTTTAGGTCTATTGACGCTGCAAATTTTCTTTATTAATGTTAAATAGCCACAGCTGTTTTTATGCTATTTAATCATTTAATTACACTCTCTTGGCACTGCAGTGGAAGCACCCTCCCCCCCCCAAACACATACTTGAAATCATGGTTCTACTGCTGAATAATATATCTTCCTTTTTGGAAAGGTGTGGCTCACTGGTAGAGCTGCTGCCTCTGCTCCCCGAGGTTGTGAGATTAAATCTCAGTGCTATTCCTTTTGACCCTGGCCAAGTCACTTAATCCTCCAGTGCCCACCATTTTGAATGTCATCTTTGAAATGCCAAAGACACAAAGGCAGTGTTCAAGTCCCCATTCCCTTTCCCTTACAGTCCGGTTAAGCCAGTTCCAGTGAAGTAGCATTTCAGCAGACGTCTGGTTATTTAAAGTGATTTTCCATAAACTGGTAGTGTGTGAAATTTAAAGAAAGTGTACTCTGAAGTTTGAATTACTGCATTCAGCCTTTGATTAGATGTGTTGAAGGTTGTTGCAAGGCAATGTATCACCTTGCCTTCAGTGGCGCAGGAAAGCTGTCAAGAGGAGGAGAAGGGAAGTGAAAGAGGGCCTACTGTATATCTGGCATATATCTAGTTATAAAAAATGTTTTACGATGTAGAGGGAATGGAACTCTCTGTCATGCTAAGTGCTAATAGATAACTGAAGGCTGCCTTAGCCAAAGGTGTTTCTAGGTGTTTTAGAAATTTGCTTCTATCTAGATATTAGGGTAAAGGGGATGGGACATAATATGCTGCTTTTTCTGTACAATCAAAGCAGTTTACATATCTTAGACTTATTTTGTAGCTGGGGCAAGTGTGGCACAGTGGTTAAAGCTAGAGCCTCAGCACCCTGGGTTCAAACCCACGCTGCTCCTTGTAACCCTGGGCAAGTCACTTAATCCCTCCATTGCCCCAGGTACATTAGATTGTGAGCCCACCAGGACAGACAGGGAAACGTGTTTGAGCACCTGAATAAATTCATGTAAACCATTTTGAGCTCCTTTGGGAGAATGGTATAGGAAATTGAATAAATAAATAAATTAAGTGATTTGCCTAAAGTCACAAGGAACTGCAGTAGAAATTGAATTCACAACCTCAGGGTGCTGGTTCTAACCACTAGGCCACTCCTCCGTTAAACTGGCAGCATGAAGGAGGAGCCTAGTAGTTAGAGCAGCAGGCTGAAAAGCAGCGAGGCACGATTTCCTGTGATCTTGGGCATAAGCCATTATTAAGATGGGACGTGGGGAAATCCACTGCAAATATAAGAAAGCAGTTTCTTATGCTGAGACAGCAGTTGAAAGAGAAGGGCTACACTTATGGATTGTATTATCCATCAACAGTGAGAGTGTCTACATGAAGGACTTTATTTTGAAGGGATAAGAAAGGAAAGAGAAGACTCACTTTTTAGAATTTATGGAGTGGAGTTCACACTCAAGATTTTGGGAAAATGAATTTATGAATGAGTTTTACTTTTGCAAATAGACCATATTAGTGAAAAGGTTTTTATTCATTGAGGAAAAGTTTTAGTTTATGAAATTTTTAGTTTGTCGTTGTAGTCAAAAATGTAATTTTTTTCTGATTTAATTACATATATGTGGAAAGTTTTTTGAGATTAGTGGTAATGGGTTATTATATCTTTAATTGAAATTTAATATTTCTTCTTGATTTAATGAAATTTTTTAATATATTCCTTAGTATAAAATTTTTAAGGTCAGTTTTATGGTTTAAGAATAATTATATTGATTTTTGGGAAATATAGATTATAATAATGAATTTGGGGAGGATAAACGTGGGTTTTTTTTTTGGGGGGGATATAATACAATCTTTTAGGGAATTATTCTAATTAGGAGTTTTATTATTACTACACATTTTGCAGATATTAATTGAGATGAATGATAATACTTGTTACATATTTTTCTCCTCTATCTCTATTTTCTTTCTTTATTACTCTTCTAATTGTCATTTTTCCTGGTACTTTAGTTAGATTGTGAGCCTTCGGGACAGTAAGGGAATTTCTACGTACCTATCTTACTTATAATTTTAATGCACCAATATATTCATTGTAACCCGTTCTGAGCTCTTTTGGGAGGACGGGCTAAAAAAATCAAATAAATAAATAAATAACTAAATAAATATTCCTAGGATAAGAAGCATAAAATCTGTTTTACTCCTTGTGATCTTGTCAGGTACTTGTGACCTGAGGTGGCCACTATTTGAAACAGGATACCGGGTTTGATGGACCTTCAGTCTCTCCCAGTATAGCAACTCTTATATTCTTAGACCCAGTTACTTAAGCGGTAAAATCTGGGCTTAACACATTTTAACATGGGACTTTCCTGGGTTCTAAACCCAGTCTTAACACAGCGCTTTTGTATGACTTCTTAAAACAAATTTACAGGTTTTGCATTAATGTTCCGATTAGCTTGCAAGACCTGCACAAAGTTAACAAGTTAGCACTTACTGCCTCATATTTAGGAGATGCTAGGTACTAGAACATAAGAAGTTGCCTCCGCTGAGGCAGACCAGAGGTCCATCTTGCCCAGCGGTCCGCTCCCGCGGTGGCCCATCAGGCCTAATTGCCTGAACAGTGTCCCTGACTAATTTTGTAACTGCCTCTAATCCTCTAATCTTATCCCTATAACCTACCTCCACTCCTATCTGTACCCCTCAATCCCTTTGTCTTCCAGGTACCTATCCAAACCTTCTTTGGAGCCCTGTAGCGTGCTCCTGCTTATTACATCCTCCGGTAACGCGCTCCATGCATTAACTCTGTGTTATCCAGTTAGAATGCAATACTCATAATGCATTAGCTGGATAGCACAGTAATGTCCACTCTCCACCTATGAAACGCCCCTCCCAAAAATATTTAAAACAATGGGTAATGAATGGGTTAGCATGTGCAAATAGGCAAAACACCCAACATGCTTTAGATTTAAACATTTTTTATTGAAGGAACAAAAAAATAAAATACATTCATCGTTCACTGGGTATGTCCCAGCTGTATCCTAATTCTACCCCCAGACCCAGATAATGCAGAGGTCTGTGCTGGTATTTTGTGGCATTATCCAATTAAGCGTACTGTTTACGCACATATATTTTGGATCTTTCTCTTCCATGGCTGCCCTGCTCCCAAGCGCAGAACACGCTCTGATCTGCAGTATACACAGAGCAATAGGTGCACAGAAAACCAAGAAAGGGAGAAATCCTACTGTATTAAACATGAATATCGGGGACACCACAGGGGTGGAGGGGGAGGGGGACAGAAAGCAAAATGAAACCAGTTTATTTTAACAGTGATTTACAGGTGGATCTGTTGATTGGAAAGACTGGAAAGAAGAACAGTTCTTACCCACAGCTGTTGGTGCTCCCTCATGGTTTTAAAAAGAGCAACTCGCATAAAAAAAATTAAGACTGTGACCCCCTGCAGTGCATCACAATTAAGCCAAGAAAGACTGCAATTTGGAAGTTCCACATTTTTCTCCACAACTTATCTGTTTATCATTAAGTACATGGCAAAACCCCTTTGAGATCAGTGAGAATGTAGCATAGTTTCAGCAAATACTCTTGCTCCAGGGTTACTTTAAATGGTTAGAAGTCATTATCTTGATATACAGTGTCTGTTAACCATTCAGCAATTTTATTTCATTGTTAACAGAGATATAACCTGGGGCTGATCTTCCATTCTAGAGAAAGTAAGAGAGAGAAATCTATTTCATTTATGTGTAAGTAGAGATTTTCATTAAGCCCTTTCGATATTACAATAAATGGACACAGATAGAGTGAGCAGAAAGAGAGGCCATAAATTAATTCTTATTCCGCATTCCTGCTTTTTTTTTTTTTTTTAAAGCTGTCATTTGGAGTGGCCTTCAGGTCAGAAAAGAGACCTGCAATTGAAGGCAAAACACATGATGATTTTTATTTTTATTTTTATAGACATTGTTGGATAAAAGTGTCATTATCGAGTGATGTCAGAACCAAATTAAAATCAACTTGACGCTTGATGCATTTTTCTGAACTTGTAGAATAAAAGGGCATGACAGTTGAGATATATGAGGAGTGACAATTAAGTTCATGAACTCATCCTAGAAAAAGTGTTACATACCTCATTGCTGAATATCACTATGGTCACCTTCAAAGTACTCCCCTTGGGAAGCTATGCACCAATGCCAGAACCTAGTCCACCCTTCAAGGCAATTTTGGACTCTTTTTCTGGAATGAGCATCAGAGCTCTCATCGTATTACCCTTGATGTCATGAATGTCATCAAAATGTCTTCCTTTATCTTTGGGTAAAGAAAAAAAGTCATTGGGGGGTTCAGATCAGATGAGTAGAGAGGGTGTTCCAATACCGCTGTTTGTTTACTGGCAAAAAAACCTCCCTCACAGACAGTGTCGTGTCAGCTGGTGCATTGTCGTGATGCAGGAGCCGTGAGGGACCATCTTTGCACAAGTTTCAAGTTTATTAAAAGTTGGCAGATGCTATCTCTGTTCTGTTTGTTCTTTTTTTATTTGATTAAAAATTTCAATAAAAATATTTGAAATCAAAAAAGTTTGTTGTACACGCAATATCAAATACTTCAATGCGTATGACAATTAAAATTAGACAAAAATAAAACAATTTAAACTCATAAACATATAATGTATCTTTTTAAAGATGCTTTTAACATTTAAATTTATCACAAATTTAAATGTCCTTAAGTTTCTACCTCCCCTCTTGTGTTTTCCTTCCTTGTTTATTTCTTCTAAGATAAAAATTGGAACTTTTCCTCCTTCCCTTCCAATTTATGTTTGTATTATATTAAAGAATTTTGCTATTTGGTTTGTCTTTATGTAATTTACCCTTTTTTAAAAATAATTTTGTTCATCGCCTAGCAGATCGAATAAGCGATTCATCAAATGCCAATAAACTTGAAACTTGACTTTACACAAGTAATTAGCAATACAAAAGGGAAGAGGGGTGAACTACATTCTTTGAAGAAAGTAAGAGTACATTTAAGGAAAAAAACAACATCAGGAGGGTGATGAACAATGTTTTATAAATATGGCTAAGCCTAAAAAGAGGATAGGGGAGGTTGTGACCTATACGTAAGGTCTGGTTAAAATTAGGCATTTGAGCCTGGGATTAATGATAGATGAATTATCCTATCTATGACACACCTTTCTCATGCCAAGATTTTCCCAATTGTTTCTCTATTGATGTTTACTTGGTCTGCTATGCTTCTCACAGTCAACTGACGATTTTTGCAACTTTTTTTTTTTTTTTGTCAGTTCTGCTCGTTACTGGTCGTCATAAGTGACGCTTTCTCTCCCCTCAGAAATCCATTTGTACGTTGCTGTTTTCTTCGTGACACTAACATGTCCCCGATTTCACTTCCACTCTTGCCAAGTTTAACCAGAAATGTAATGTTTTGTTCGTTGCTCTAATTCAAGCTCCAACATTCTCGCGACGGCGCACAAAAACATGCAAAAACAATAATGAACGCCACTCGGCAAGACTCCACCACATGTCGACATAAACACAGCTGTGAGACACTAATATACCAAGGCTATGAAACCTTACTGAGCTGTTTGTACAGTGCTGACAACGTAAGCACATTGTGGCAAGTTCATGAACTTAATTGTCAGCCTCATAAATTAACATACGAGTAATAACAATTGTGTATTTGAATAATAATTGTGTATTTGAATATTTTTACTGCTGTCATTGCCCACTGCCTATGTCCAGGTTATTCTTGCTGTATACTGCCTTGGGTGAATTTCATCAAAAAAGATGTAAATAAACATGAATGAATGAATAATAGAAACATAGACCCAAGACAGCAGATAAAGGCCAAATGGTTCATCCAACCTGCCCATCAATAGCATCCACTATCTCCTCCTCTCCCTGAGCAATCCCACATTTTTTTGAATTTAGACACAGTCTTTGTTTCCATTACTTGCTCCTGCCTCCGATGTTGCAATCTTGAAAAATGGCAGCACCCTGCCCTGTGTGGTACATTTTTGGGATACATCAGGTAGGGCTGGGCTGCCCAAGTCCGGTCCTCGAGATCTACTGGCAGGCCAGGTTTTCAGGATATCCACAATGAATCTGCATGAGAGAGATTTGCCTGCACTGCCTTTTTCGTATGCAAATCTCTCTCTCATACATATTCATTGAGGATATCCTGAAAACTTGGCCTGTCAGTAGATCTCGAGGACCGGACTTGGGCAGCCCTGAGGTAGGGCCTGCTGACATATATGGAAAAACCCCCCACTGACCTTTGCCAGCTAAATATTGGGCCCTTAAATTCTACTTTGTTTCTTGCTGAGTTGTCATAACTTTAAGCCAATTAAATCAGTTAGCCATGATCTGGTAGATTGAACTGGTTAACTCTAGTTAACTTAATTCAGAACCAATGACCTTAGCTGGCGGGGATACCCAAGTCCTGCCAGCCATAGGCATAATGAGGGAAGGAGGCACCTGGGAAGGTGGCACCCAGCATTGCCATGCGCCCTCCTGCACTCTTGCTTGCCATGCTCCTCCCCGCACTCTCTCCCCTGCATACCTCTTGGCGAGGGTAGAGGCAGGGACACTGGCACCTCTTCTCTGCTGCCCAGCTGTCTCTTCAAATCTTCACTGGCAGTGAGAAGCATCTCTTACCTGCTGCTCACGCCAGCCTCAGCTCTCCCTCTGATGTCACGTCCTGGCCCTGCAACCAGGAAGTGATGTCAGGAGGCCCATGTGAGCAGCAGGTAGGAGATGCTGCTTGCTACTGGCGAAGATGTGAAGAGATGGGTGGGAGGTCAAGAGGAGTGGTGCCAATGCCCCTACCAAGACAGTGCCTGGGGCAGTTCTCCCTTTGCCCCCTCACTACGCCACTGGTACCAGCAGAAACAATATGGAGCCCACTGGAATCTGCTAAATTGTGGCAGCCAATGGCAGCCCATGGACCTGCTGATGTTGTCATTGCGAGAATTATCAGTTCTAGCACATGAACTGCGGATGTATAAGAACTAAGAATGCTGCTGATTTTGATAGAAATAGCTTGACCTGATGCTGCTGAGTGCCACAATATAGTGGGCTTGAGGCGGCTCCTGATTTCTTCAGCTGGTAGGGTTTGGCAATCCCCATCAGCTACATGGTTTGTGTGTCTGACTGCTGGGTGGACCTGAATCAATGTTAGTTGAATATATGGTCTCAAGCCCGAGTAGGCACCCACATTCCTCGAGGGCCACAATCCAGCTGAATAAACATGAGATTGATTTGCATACATGGCTTTCCTTCTATGCACATAGATCTCATACATATTCATTGAGGAAATCTTGAAACCCTGACTGGGTTGTGGCCCTTGAGGACTGGGATTGCCCACCTCTTGTCTAAAGTGAACCACAAATGAGTTATTTGGCTAATTTTAGGCCTCATATCTCAACAGCTGTAGGAATATGGAGATGTAATTAATATCAGTCACACTACCTAGCTAATTTAGCCAGGACAGCACTGAATATGAGCTGCACCCTGGGAATGCTTCCAGCACCACCTCTTTTCATGAAGATAAAATTTATCTGGGTAAAACAGTTTGCCCGGACAAAATTCAACCAGTAAGCTATAGGGAAAGAGGAAATTTAGAAAAGCGGGGATTTGTCTAACTAGCTCCAAATGTTAGCTGGACAAGCCCTTTAATATCAACCTCCTTATATCTAACCAATTAAAGACTAATTCAAAGATGCGATTATACTTGAGTTTTCCAAACCACATTGGTCTCATCTTCAGATGTGACTGCCTGTGAAGCATGCAGTCTCGACCAGTGAGGTAAGCATGCAGTCTTGCCCAGTGAAGCTGTACAACATCTGTGTTCAGTGAAAGTCATCACAGCATGTAGGAACTCGTTTTCATTAGAATTCTGAATCTATTCACTTTAAGAAGATGTACAGTCATTGAATAGAGCAGAAGGAAAATAGGTCTCAGGACCCCGTATTTCACAGGCAGGGCTGGTCCAAGGGGATTTGACCTTTCAGATGTGCACCCCCTTCTATTAAAGGGGGGGGGGGAATCAAGGCCCTCCTACCCCTTTTCTAGCTCTTCTCTGTCCCTTCTTTGCTATGGATGCTTGAACACCTCCAGTAATGAGCTAAGTCTTTGAGTGTGTCTAGACTGAGAATAATAATAATTTATTTTTGTATACCGCCATACCCAGGGAGTTCTAGGTGGTTCACAACAAATAGATGAGTTACATACAGTGCAATTGAAAAGAGAAGAACATAACAAGGCAATCGAAGGGTCAAACTAGTTTACATTGACAATTTAAGTGAAGGAGGGCTAATACAGAGCACATACGGTATGTACTGTAAGAGAGTACAATTGAATTTATGAGAGGGGGGAACAGAGCATATTATATGAGAGGGAGGGGTCAGGGATCTTGGAAGGGGGGGGAGGAGGGGGAAAAAGTAAAGAAAGGTGGGCAGTGTTGAGGCCAGGGGGGGGGGAGAGAGTTAAGGATTTGATCTGATGCAAAGAAGTGCAAGAAGGGTAATTGCCATCAGGTTTGCCACCCCCAGTCATTTTGAAAAGTTGGCTCCTGTGTTTCTTACCATTCCCTTATAGACATTTAACAGCACGGGATAACATTTTGTGTAACAGAAATATGATAAATATCAGTAGAATGCAATTGATACCAGATTGCTAGGAGTATTCTGCTTCTTGCAGACATCAGTTCTGGTTCATCCAGGTTTTTTTGGCCATAGACATTGTAAGCAGTGGCGTACCTAGGGTATGTGACACCCAGGGCCCATTGTTTTTTGACACCCCTGCCATCATTTTTGACACCCCAATGTAAAAAAATATTTTTAGTAATGTTCCCCCAGGTGAAGACATGAGGGGGGTGTTCCTGGCCTGGGAGTCATGGTCCGGGAACTTCCCTTCTCACAGACCGGTGCCAAGCCTCTGGATAGTCCCCATGGCCCAGCATGTTCCCATTCTTCTCTCCTATCCAATGGCCCTTTTCCTTCCGTGAAGCTGGAAAAACTGCTGGCCTCGGCAGTGATTCGGCTACGTCGCCTGCGGCTCCCCTTCCTGCTTTCCGTGTCTGCCCCTGCCGCAATCCACCCGTGTGGAAACTTGAAGTTGCGTCATTGGCAGACGCGGAAAGCAGGAAGGGGAGCTGTGGGCAACGTAGCTGAATCGCTGCCGAGGCCAGCAGGTTTTTCAGCTTCATGGAAGGAAAAGGGCCATCGGACCGGACAGGCGAGAAGGCTGGGAACATGCTGGGCCACGGGGACTACCCAGAGCCTTGTGAGCGGGCTGTGAGAGAAGGGAAGTTCCTGGACTATGACTCCAAGGCCGGGAACACCCCTGTCATGGCTTGCACCCAGAGCGGACAGCCCCCCCCTCCTTGGTACGCCACTGATTGTAAGCTCAATTCTATATACTATATGTGCTCATGTTTATGTGCGCATTGCTCCCCCCAATTCTATAAAGGTTGCTCAGTTTTGCACATCATAATTTATGAGCGATCCTGAGGTGAATGCATAATGTAATAGGTTAATGAGCCAGTTGGTTTTTTTGTCATTTTTTAGTGTTAACATTTTAAATATATGTAAGATTAAGGAAAGAGAATGTTAAGCCTGATTAGAAACTAATTGCTGACTAGAACTTTAATATCAAGTTTATGTTGGAGGGTTATCGTAACTGAGACAAAGAACCTGTCCATGTTTTTTTGGCGTTCTTGACTTATGCCCTCAGGATCAGGATGAACCAAAATGTTTGGAAGCCATAATATTCTATGTAGCCAAATACAGAATTAAATCCATGCTCTTGGAAGTCATAGTAAGTGTTAAGTCAATTATTTCCACCTTCTCATTTGTTATGGGAAGAAAATCCAGCTGAACTTAGTTAAGACTAAAAATATGTTCCAGATTTAGTTATTTAGCTGAAACCTTTCCGTATCCTAAGAGATTTAGAACAGTGATACTGGGTTGAATCTATCCTTAGAGCATGGCCAACACTAATTGCACCATAATGACTAATACTCATGGTGACCACACACCTTCATCTTCTGACAAACACATTTTTTAGATTTCTGTCAGATACCATTAATGGCAAACGTGCTTCCAAAAATGTGCACAGTAATTTATTAAGGGAATATTTTCTCATGTGATATCCGTCAGAGCTCCCCCACATGCAGCTTAGGGTCTCCTCTCCCCTGATCAGTCTAGACGTTCTCAGGGTCTGGATTCTTTTGCTCAGCTGCACATGGATAGAGATAGAAACACAATAGCAATGCTACTGGCAGACCGTGGAAGTCATGCTAAGGTCTGTTTACTGTTCCTGGATGACATTATAGCAAAGCGCAGAACAGACAGAACCAAAGAATGAACAAACACAAGGAATATATGTGTAGAGAAGAAAACTCACTAGAGGCCTTCCGAAAAGCAGTGAAGACCTTCCTCTTCAACTGAATGGCTGCCAGACAGACAGACCCCTCGATACGAACGCTTGGTTTGCAACCAGTTATGTCCTTACATCACTGTGAACTTTGTTTGTAAATGACTGTGGATGTCTCTGTGCAAACAGTCATGTCCTTAGCTACCGAGAATGTCTTTATAACCTAATGTCCTTTCTTTACTGTAAACGTCTTTTGTAATTTACTGTGGGTGTCTCCGAGCAAAGAGTCATGTCCTTAGCTACCGCGAATGTCTTTATAGTTTACTGTGAATGTCCTTTTGTAACCCATTCTGAGCTTCCGGGAAGACGGGATAACTATCAAAATAAATAAATAAATCTAGGAAAATACAGATTATTATAAGATAAGACATACTAAGAGCAAACTTACCCCCTCTTTTACTAAGGCGCTAGCTGATTTAGGGCACGCTAATGATTAGTGCGTGCTAAATGGTAACTTGCCCATTATATTGTATGGAAGTGTTGGCATGTAGCGTGCGCTAATCGTTAGCACATGCTAAATCGGTTAAGGACCACTTAATGTTGTCTTGCTAGAAGATATTTTCAAAACAGGACACTTCTTACAGCTTTTAAAAAAAACAAAACCCCCAAAACAAAATAGCATAACTAGATAGGAATCTTATCTCACTGGGTAGAATCGACTAAGCACGTGCAGCTTGATAAGAAATTAAAGAGAAAATCACTTTCAGGAAAGAGAGAGAGACTGTCTCAAAATAACAGGCTTCTCTTTAAAAACAGTAAACCTTCTTGGCTCAGAAATAAACCTTTCCTGAGGTCCCCATTGTGTGTGGCTAGGTAACCAGTCCCTGACTTGCTCAGCTTCACTGCCTGGGGAGTAGCCAGCTAACTCCTGACTATGGCTACTGACCTGGTCAGCTCTTTTGGTAAGGGACCGTAAGTTCCTAATGCTGTCTTTTCTTGGGAGTAAGCCAACACTGGTGCTGGGTTGGTCACAGTATAGGGGGGGTAAGACCTGTGGTGTATCGAGAGTCAGAGATGCCCGGGCCATGGCGCCCCCTCCCCGCCCCATCTGCTGCTTCCCTGTATCTCTTTAACATTTCCGGCACAAGGGTTACTACTTGCACCAGCGTTGGCTCTTCTTCCGACGTCACTTCCTAGGTGCAGGTCTAGGAAGTGACATCGGAGAAAGAGCTGATGCGCAGGCAACAGGTTGGAGTTGCTGCTCGCACTGGGAACATTAAAGAGGTACAGCAGAAGGGAAGAGGCGCACGCACGCGGTAGTGGGGGAACAGAGAGGAGGATGGGTGCTGGCACTCCACCAAGATGGCGCCTAGCGCAGACTGCCCCCCCCCCTCCTCAGCTCCCCCTCCTCCCATACTGCATCACTGGGTAAGACATAAGAAAAGGACTGGATTATGGAGAGGAGATGAGTGACAGGAAAGGAACCTGGGCTGGTGAGGAGATGAGAGTAGAAGTAGAGGTAGATATGCCTGGGTAGAATACGAGTCCAGAAAGTAGCTGAAAGATGGGTAGAGGAGATCAACAAAGGAAAGACACAGGTAGAAATGAGAGGACTAGAGTAAGGAAGGTAGGAAATGGAGGGAGACAGAGCTGAAGGGGGAAAAGGAGGAATAAAATCTGCTAAAAGTAATTAAAGATACAGATCAGAGAACTGGGGGGTGGGGGAGTAAGAGAAGGATCAGTGTCAGAGATGTAGGGGAGGATGAGAAGAAGATAGGGGGAATGAAAAACAAAGGAAATAAGATTCTAAAAAAAAAATAAATAATAAGCGCAAACAAGAGAAAATAATAGAGAGAGATCAGAACCAGCCTAACTGGAAAAATAAAATGACCAGACAAAGGTTCAAAATATCTATGTTCATTTTTTAGAGAATGAAAAATGTCAGTTTTGAAAATGTGCATTATTTGATCAGTACAGGAAGAACTATGTTTCCTACTCTTATTATTTCCTACTCGTACACTATGAACACTATCAGACAATAGACTTGTTCTCTCTCATCCCTTGAAAGCTAGAAATTTGGCCTTCTATGTTGTTGCACCAGCCCTCTGGAATTCTTTGCCGTGTCGTATTCAGCTACAGCAATCGCTTCATGCATTCTGTTCTGCACTAAAGACCTTCTTATTATACTGAACTTCCTGACCAGTGAGTGCATGAATGCACAGTATTGAAGGTATAACTATGTGGGTCCTTGATGGAGTGGTTCTTCCCTTTTATTATTGGAGTTATATTTCTTTTTTATTTATGAAATTTTAAATGTTCAAATAAGAAAACAAAACTTGAAAAAGCAATACATATTTAGTACAATAACGATGTAAGAAACCTCTTCCAAGAAAAAATAATATTCCGTTCTTAACAGACCACAAAAGGGCAGGAAATCCATGAACAAGAATATATCTTGAAGAAACACGTGACCACGTTACCCCTGCACTGGCTGGCCATTCAAAAGCGCTGCGCCTTCAAGGCCCTGGTCCTCGCTTTCAAAACCTTCCATGAAACAATTCCACACTAAGAACATAAGAATTTGCCTCTGCTGGGTCAGACCAGTGGTCCATCGTACCCAGCAGTCCGCTTCCCCGGCGGCCCCCAGGTCAAGGACCAGTGCCCTGAGGCTAGCCCTACCTGCTTACGTTCTGGTTCAACAGGAACCCGTCCAACTTTGTCTTAAATCCCTGGAGGGTTTTTTCCTCCTATAACAGCCTCTGGAAGAGCGTTCTAGTTTTCTACCACTCTGGGTGAAGAAGAACTTCCTTACGTTTGTACTACATGAAAACTAAACTACAAATCTACTCTCCAAAGCAACCACTCAGGTCCCAAGGAGAAGAACGACTGACTATACCTCCCAGCCGCTCCCTCAAAACGGAAACAGCCCGCAAACACTCCTACTCACATTTCATACCCAGACTATGGCACACCATCCCCCCCCCCCCATCTGTTAGAACATTAGATGGACTTTGGAGCTTCAGGAAGGCCATGAAAACCTTTCCTCTTTACAAACCCAGTGCCTTAAGGACATGCACCCAGAAATGCCATTCAGAGTCAACACACCTACGCCACCTAATCTCGCCAGATGCTACTTAGTGTATATGCTTTATTGTCATGTCTATATTGTAAATTATGTCATCTCTGTCCTGTCTCGATTATATTGTGGATGTACTTTGCAACCCATTCTGGGCTCCTTTGGGAGGATGGGCTAAATAATTGAATGAATGAATAAATAAATAAATATATTCTGAAGCTGGGTTATACATAAGAAAAGTTAAAGTATTGCTTAATAAGGGTTCCTTTAACAAAGCTGTATTAGGCTTTTTTAATGCCGGCTTCGGCAGCAGTGGTGTAGTAAGGGGGGGCAGGGGAGTGGTCCGCCCCAGGCGCCATGTTGGTGGGGGCACCAGCACCCCTCCTCCTCTGCCTCTTCCCACTCTTCCCCTTGCCACGCGCACACCCCCTTCCCTTCCCCCATACCTCTAGTTGAAGTTGTTGTTTGCGGTGGTCAAAAACGTGCTCCTGTGACCCCGTCAGCTCTCCCGCTGACATCACTTCCTGGTGCTGTTCGTAAGGAAGTGACATCAGGAAGCAACAACTTCAACTAGAGGTACGGGGAAAGAAAAGGGGGGGGGGCATGCGCAGCAGAGGGACTCGGGGGAGGAGGGGGGATGAAGACGAGGGCAGGGGAGTGGCGCCACCGCCCAGGGTGCCTCGCTCCCTCACTCCCTCGCTATGCCACTGTGTGGCAGTATTAGCTCCAAAGCTCATAGGAATTCATGATAAAAAAAAGGCCTAACACGACTTCATAAAAAGGTGGGGATAAGAGAGACAATTATACATGTTTATGTTTATTAAAAACTTTATATACCGCATAACAGCCAAAAAGGATCCAAGCGGTTTACAATGTGTAGTTCACATTCATTAAGAAAAGAACTCCATTTAAAAATAGGAAAGGAAAGAATAAAAGCAAAAGTTAATTTTTTTTTCATAAAATACTATAACAATCAACACCTCAATAGTAATAATAAAAATTCTGATAATAATACAGTAAAGCAATCAAATCTCAATAAACCATAACTAATACATACAACTAAAAATTTCCATAACAGAAATTAATCATTACATAAATACAGATTACAGTCCCAGACTCAATTCTTCAATTTGAGAAAGCCAGTTGAAAAAAAAATGTGCTTTTAAATGTCTTTTAAAATTTACCGTATATATGATTCTTCTTTTCGCAAGTCTATGGGCAACTTATTCCATAGCTGTGGAACTGAATAAAAGAACACACAATCTCTAGTTGACACAAGATGTGCCTTCGCGATAGAAGGAACGACTACCCTATTGTCTTTCAAAGATCGTAATAAACACCTTGGGGCATAAAATAACACCAAGGGCTTCTTTTACTAAGGTGTGCTAGGGCCTTAATGCGTGGAATAGCGCATGCTAGATTGCCGCTAGACCTTAATGCCAGCACTGAGCTGGCATTATTCTAGAAGCGTACCGCACGGTGTAACGCGTGGAAATTTAGTATGTGCGCTAAAAATGCTAGCGTATCTTAGTAAAAGGAGCCCCAAGTTAGAAAGATATGAAAAATATGTATGATATGAAAGATGTATGATATACATTCTCACTGGGTGACACAGGAAGCTCTATCTTCTTAGCTTCAAGAAACAATTTCAACTGATCAGGGTAATAAAAAAAACATGCTTACATGCAGAATGTGTTTTCTTTGATCCGACATACCTAACAAATTTTGCAGCTTTGAAACGTCTTGAGAAAGGTGGAACAACTGGAATAATAACTGACTTATGATTAAAATACTCCCTGTAACTTCAGTCACTTTTATTTACTTTTTAAATGATTTCTTTCTTAATTATTAATATCACTCTTTGAAAGTTTTGGATCACAGATAGATAATTGTGGACTATTGATTGCTTAATCTTGTAAGGGGAATATGTTATATTTCTCCTTTTTATACAATTATTATCTTTTTTTTTTCTTGTTCCTAATTACAGTCTTACTGTACAAGATACTATGCTTGATAATTTTGTGTGAAATGATAAATAAAAAAATAATAAAAAAAACAACATGCAGAATGTGTGTCACAACATTTACAAAGAAATCTAAGTACAAATTTGGCTCCAAGTGAAATCATTTATTGCCTTAACTAGAAATTTATTTCTGTGCTCTTAGGTAACATCTCACAGTTAAATCCAGAAAGTTCCATATTTTCTGACCATAATCAGTTTTTGTCTGTAATGAAAATAAAGCTTCATAATATGTTCATGATCCTATAGGAAAACAAAGGTGACCAGCAAAGTTTCATGTTTCACAATTTCTGTATCTGATTTCTCCCAAGAAACAGTAAGATCCAAACTCCCATGTGATATCTCTTCCAATCCAGCCTCTTCAATATGAACCTAAGATTGTTCCACCACTTTTAGGCCACCACTTTTGAGGAGATATAATAAGCTTTGGAAATTGGAGGAAATCCATCCTTGGACTTGTTAAAACCTCCTCAAAATAACTCCTCAAGAGTTGGTTTGGAGAGAATATTGGATGTTTAAGAAAATTTAAATAATATACTGAATTTTCCAAATTCTCAAGACACCCTTTGGTAACCAATTTATCTTTGATAACAGCAGTCTGTAATTTCTGAGACTCTGTGGACTCTGCAGCCACATTTTGAATTTGAAATTGTAAATTGGATAAAACTGTGCCATTCTTTACCACCATTGTACTAAAAGTTGTCACAGCACTTGTTAGAGAAGTAACAGCTAAATGTAAGGAAGCTATTGCGTCCCATACCGAATCCAATGATATCTTCTCAGGTTTAACCAACTGAAACAGCATCTTCAAAGACTCCAATTGCGATTCAAAACGTAAAGCTGATGGCAATACTGGTAATACAGTACCTACAATTGAAGATGGCTGTTCTGATAAGCCAGGCCTGGACTCTTCACACAGAGCTGTAACAGGAACACCACCTCGTCACAGGCTGTCCTCCAAAGGTAGCTCACCGCCTTCCAATGAGATTTGTTGCAGCCTACTTCCAGTGGGTGTGGTGTTCAATCCTAGGTGGAAGAGGAGCTTGCCGCTGAACAGAACAGAGTGGTATCTGCATCTCCCATAGTCGCGGCTTCAAGCAGCTGAATGGGAGAATTCAGCATTGAAATCAGAGAGAAAGCCTCTGTGATCAACACTTGGCAATAGAGGAGATTTGCCTAAGACTCAGAGGGAAAGTCTCTCTGCTTCCCCTTACACTTTCTTCTCTTTACAAAAACAGGAGAGGGCAGAGCTCTGCTTCAACCTGTGTCTCTCCTTAAGTAGCCATCTTGGATCTTCTCATTGGAGTTCTATTTCTAATTCATATTATGTTTTTCTATTAACACCACTTTGATTTGTTTTTCCCTCTCAAAAAAGGCAGTATATGAAATTCAATAAGCAATAAATAATTTCTGTTTCTCTTTCTTCAGTAATCCATGGTTCACTGGCTCTGGTTTCTTGGGCTTTCCATTTCTGCATATCTGCAATCTTCTATTTTTTTATTAGATGGTGGCTGTCTGTGTAAATGAGGTGAGGGTTAACATGTAAATTCTGTGTAGGAATCTCTACCAGTCTGACTTGTTGTTTTTTTTCCCAACTGGAGGTATAGTAGTGTTTTATAAGACTTGCTTTGTTGGGTCAGACCAAAGACCAGCATCCTGTTTCAAATAGTGGCCAATCTAGGTCACAAGTACCTGGCAGCATTCCAAAAAGTAGCAAGATTCCATGCTACTTAACCTCAGGAATGAGCCATAGCTTTCCCCAGGTCTACCTTAATAATGATTGATGAACTTTTCCTCCAGGAATTTGTCCAAACCTTTTTAAAATCCATTCTGACTTTTCCTAGGTAGGGCTGGTGCAGTGTGATGGTGTGATAAGCTCTGAGAGCTCATGTAGGGTTTTGTGTTACTTCACTTCATGAGTGACAGTGGAGAGCAAGACAGTGTGTCTGGGGGGAGGGGAGAGGGGAGGGAAAGGGAAGGAGGGAGAGAGAGTGCAGGGACAGAGAGAATACCTTTGCCAGGAGAACGGAGTGAGCAGAAGAGAGTTGGGGAGGGCAGAGGTAAAAGATGGGAAAATATATATAGATCTAATTCACTTTCCAGCTGTTATTGGCGTTTCAACTATCGTCCCCCAAATAACAAATATTGCACCCAGAGAATCTAGAGAGACAAGGGGATGGAAATGCAACACATGGAAGGTAACCTGCATGAAGCAGCAGTTACAGTCCTAAACAACAGATGTATGATTGCATCAGGGCTCCAGAAAAACATTAGGTAGTCACCATTGTGAAGGAGTTTAGTCGTGCCTGGGACATATACGACAAGAGTGCTGAGAGGCTGGATGGAAGACAAGAGGTGGGGGGAGAGGGGAGGAGGGTGGCTGGCCGGCCCTGGGTTGCATTTAGAAATTGTCGTTCTCATCTACCAAGAGAAAGAATCTATAGTAGTCGGGCTGGATGGGCCATTTGGAGTTTTTATTTATTTATTTGGATTTATTTACTGCCTTCAATTAATAAATTCACCCAAGGCAGTGTACAGCTAGAATAAACCAAACAAAAGCAATTATAGCAGTAAACATGCTCAAATAATTACACGCCGTATAGCATAATATGCTACTTACAATGTCAATCCAAAACACATTAAAACCTCTTAGCAGACAGCACAGAGTGTAAGCGGATGAACAGATAAACAGATAAGATAAAGTATCAGGAATTAGATAGAAATAAGGGTGACGAATGAGGAAAAATTGCACATGAGGTCAGAAAAAGTGCAAGAACATGATTTCAGTTGTCACCATGGCGTCGGCAGACACTAAAGCTAAAATGAAAAATGATGTTTTAAACTGATTTTCAAGCTGCCTAAAAAAAGTGCCAGAGTAGTGCCTCCGTAGGCATTTTATGGTGCTTAATGCCACTGTAGGTGTGGCTAACTATGAAATGGTAGGCGGGATTCACGTCAAAGGTAGGCGCCAGAAATTTAGATCTGGAAAACCCTGGCCTACATTTCCGCCGCCAATCTTTGCCAGAGGCGCATTTCTCTAAACAGCACCATCATGGGATTGACATGCGATCGGCAGCTGCTTTTAAGGTGGCTGCCGACAATGACGCCGATTAGAGAATCCGGGCCTGTGTTAATAAGGGACCATTTACAAAAGTGTGCTAAGTACTCCCCTTCCGAGTGGCGTCAAACTTTTGGCATGATCTGCATGCAAATTAATTAGCTTATGAGCCTATTAATTGCAATTAATTGATGTTAATTGCCAGTGATAGAAATTTGAGTTTGCATCTCCTTGTGCTCTATTCTGTAACCCTGGGTGCCTGAATCCCTCAGCTTGCAACTCAAAGGGGGTGTGGCCAGGGTAATGGCAGGGGCCATGGCACTTGGGATTATAGAACAGCCTCATTTCAGTGCCAAATGTTGGGCACCAGTATTTACACTAGCTGAAACCTGGTGTTAATTCCAGTACCCAATGCCAGGCATTTTGGAACAGAAATGGGCTTTAAGAGCTATTCTATAAATGTCACTCAACCCAGAGCACCGTTTAAGATAGAATCGCACTCCACACTTTTTTTTTTCTGGTGAGGAAAACGCTCTGAAAGAATGCAGGGCTGAGAGGTCAAACTCAATGACAATATAACACTAGAACCAAGACTTCTCAGAGTAAATATCCAAAGGAGAAGTTAGATGAAATTCAGATGCAATAAAGTAAATGCATTTATACATACACTCAGATGTGTGTAATCCGACCAAGAGCCGTGGCTCCTATAGCCGAACCCACCGTCCCATCACTGGGTATGACTATAATGCTAATAATATTGGGGTGCTTCTCAAATAATAAAAGTATTTTTCAGTGGCACTAAAAGGAAAAACAATTCTTACTTAACTTAAAGGGGTATTAGTAGGTCCCGACATGGACCATGTTTTGAGATTTTAATTTGTATACTTTGGAGGAAAGGCAAGAGAGGGGAGGTATGATAGAGACTTTAAACTACCTATGTGGCATAAATGTGCATGAGGTGACAATTGAAAGGAAATTGTAATGAGGAGGCATTGGATGAAGATGAAAGGGGATAGACTCAGAAAATACTTTTCATGGAAAGGGCGGAACGGCTTCCTAGTGGAGGTGGTGAAGACTGTATCTAAATTCAAGAATGCATGGGACAAGTACATTGGTTTAAGAGAGAGGAGGGGATAGTAGAAGGCATGGACAGGCAGACTAAATAGGCCATATGGTCTTTATCTGCATTCATTTTTGGATTTTTCTGTGTTCTATATTTCAGTTAGCCTGTGGTACTTTACCGTTTCTTAAATAGGAAGAAGTAAGTGCATCTGTACTAATTACCAATATACTTTGCTTTCCTGTGCAGGGCTGTGGAGTTGGTACGCCAGGCCTTCAACTCTAACTCCTCTATTTTTCTACTGTCTGACCTTCACTCGACTATATATAATAAATCTGGGAGAAATCACAGAAACATAGGATATTTTTTTTATGTACAAAATTATAGACCACAAAATATATCTTTGAAGTGTGAAGAAAGAACCTGGATTTTAAAAAAATGCTTTCAAATGAAAATATGCAATACACTGTTGTACGCTTTGATTTTGAAACTGGCTCCGAAGTCAGTACAATTTTACTGACTCCGACATCACCCCAAATTGCTTCCGGCTCGGACTCCATGACTCTGATTCTGACTCCACAGCTCTGGCAATATCTGTATGGGAACTTGCTTTACATTTACCACATGCTGAGTTTTGCACTTAACATGTGGTAAATTCAAAAATTTCCTGCAAATGGCAAGGACAGATCAAAATCAAGTATGAGTATTTTATATCAAAGATAAAAACAACAGACTGTGGATGTGGATGTTCTGAAAGATGATTTTTATTCACTCTTCACAATAAAAATACAAATAAAAGTTTAAAAACTAATACACGTATGATTGTCCTGTCAGACCATACACGGTCCATATTTCGGCGAGACCGCCTTCCTCAGGGATCCTAAAGGGGATAAGATATAATGAAATGGAAAAAAGAAAGATAAAAGAGAAGTAAAAATGACGTGAAGGTGACTGTGGTGCCAACCGTATGCATGCAAATTTGATGACTGACCTTGACCACAAGATAAGAAGAATTAGAGACATGCCAAACGTGACTATGCTGTCTAAGGTGGCAAAAGACCCCTGAGGAAGGCGGTCTTGCCGAAACACGGACCGTGTAGGGTCATTGGGACAATCATATGTGTATTACTTTTTTAGACTTTTATTTGTATTTTTATTGTGAAGAGTGAATAAAAATCATCTTTCAGAACAGCCACATCCACAGTCTGTTGTTTTTACCCTTGGATTGCTTTTAGTGTGGAACTTTGGGTCTTCCTTTTTGTTTTATTGTATTGTATTTTATATCATATTCACAAAAAAGGAGAAAAAGACTCTCCACACAGCGTCGCAGAAAAAGGTGGAGGAGAGATGACCAAACCAAAAAAAAAATACGCCTGAGAGGGAATAGATACAAATAAATAGTATTTATGAAAATAAAATATGTACTTTAGACCAGTGATTCCCAACCCTGTCCTGGAGGAACACCAGGCCAATCGGGTTTTCAGGCTAGCCCTAATGAATATGCATGAGAGAGATTTGCATATGATGGAAGTGATAGGCATGCAAATTTGCTTCATGCATATTCATTAGGGCTAGCCTGAAAACCCAATTGGCCTGGTGCTCCTCCAGGACAGGGTTGGGAACCACTGCTTTAGACTCCTAAAAGAAGGATCCCCCCCATAGGCCGTATTTCTGCGTATCCGCCTGCACGGGAGCTGATTTTTTTGAAATTATTGGGGGGGTGCTAAACCCAACAGAAGTTAACTCTACCTGGACACAATCAAGGAATTTGTTCAATATTGGGGGTGCTCAAGAACCCACAGAGCTGGTTCCTATGTATTTCTGCATCAGGGGTTCAACATCATCTGGATGTAAATGTGTAATACAATCTACACAATGAAACAAACTAGCAAGCACAGAAAAGTTCAACAAAATGTTGTGTATCACTAGAAGGGAAAATTTTTCTTTTTTTTGAACTGAAACAATTGTTGGAGTTTATTTAGGGCTAAAGAAAGGGGAGGAGTAATGATTGGTACAATAGTATTGCCCACAGTTTAACGAACCAGCTGTCGGAGTGTCCTGCAGTGCTGTTCCTTTGGTTTAATTGTATATTTTTTCTTTTGTTTTATTTCTTACCTTTGGATCCTAAATGTTTGTGGAGTAAATAATTAACTCTAATTTCCTAGAATATTTTAGGACCCACATGTTGATGTGGGAGTTTTTCCTTTTTCTATAATTGTGGTTTGTGAGCATAATTCTTTCCAGAAGCATGCACGTAAACCAAAGTGCTTGTATATCGGAGCGAGTTTCCCCATAGGAAGTAAGGGAAACTTGCTTGATTGGTTTCTCCCCTCCCCCCCCCGAGGCCACTGGTGCTGCTCGCTTCCACACTCCCCCTGAGGCCACTGGCACGCTTCCATCCCCACCCCCGAGAACTGGCATCGTCCCGCCCATGAACTGGCATCGCCCCCCTGCCCGTGAATGCCCCCCCCTCATGAGAACCGGCATTGCCCGCCCAAACCCAAACCCCGATCTGACACCGGCACGCAGCACCAACCCACAGGATGTGCCGGTGCCTGAAGATCCTGCAGATCCTGCCTCTTGCCGCTGGAATGGGCCTAGAGTATCTACGCATGCTCAAGGTCTTCTGGCTCCTGCTCTCTCCGATGCCGATTCACAGGTGGGGGGCTTGCAAATCGAGTCAATGCTTGGTTTGTGAGACATAATTTGCTTGAGTGTTTTGCTTGTCTTGTAAAACACTCAAGAAGACTTGAAGTGGTCCAGAGGAGGGCGAAGAAAATGATAGGAGGCTTGCGCCAGAAGACGCCCTGAATTTGTATACCCTAGAGGAAAGGAGGGACAGGGGAGATATGATTCAGACATTCAAATACTTGAAGGGTATTAACGTAGAACAAAATCTTTTCCAGAGAAAGGAAAATGGTAAAACCAGAGGACATAATTTGAGGTTGAAGGGTGGTAGATTCAAGAGCAATGTTAGGAAATTCTACTTTACGGAGAGGGTGGTGGATGCCTGGAATGCGCTCCCGAGAGAGGTGGTGGAGAGGAAAACTGTGACCGAGTTCAAAGAAGTGTGGGATGAACACAGAGGATCTAGAATCAGAAAATAATATTAAATATTGAACTAAGGCCAGTACTGGGCAGACTTGCACGGTCTATGTCTGTATATGGCTGTTTGGGGGAGGATGGGCTACAGAGGGCTTCAGTGGCTGGGAGGGTTTAGATGGGATGGAGTAGGTTTTAATGGAGATTTTGGCAGTAGGAACCCAAGCACAGTACCGGGTAGAGCTTTGGATTCTTGCCCAGAAATAGCTAAGAAGAAAAAATTAAAAAAATTTAAATTGAATCAGATTGGGCAGACTGGATGAACCATTCAGGTCTTTATCTGCCGTCATCTACTATGTTACTCGCAAACCGAGGTTTGACTGTATTTTCAAAATTCAATAAAAATATAATTTTTTTTTTATTTTAAAAGTTCAACAAAAACTCTGCCTCGGTTCCAAAAGTTGTAGCACCCAGTGGCAGCTTATTACATTCATACCATATGCTATGAGTTTCCCTCACAGCAGGTAGACATCTTAAGGTTGATAGCAAGTAAAATGTTCTCAGCAACTTAGTGTGATTGCTGGTTTAATTAAATGTTGACAGCGAGTGTGACTAGGCTGCAGCCTATGTTTCCTCTAAGCGGAGCACATGAGCAATTGCTCACACATTCTAGCAGCGTCGCTCACAGATTTTACATGGTCGCTCCAAAAATACATGCAAAGCTGGAAAATGATTGTGTTTTTTAGAACTTGTTGCTCACACCCCCAAAATTTTTGTATTTTTAGAACTTGTTGCTCACATGAAAAAAAAATTTGCACACACCCAGCCAATCCTTAGAGGGTGTATTGGTTGTAGCCAAAATTATAAAACCATTCTTCCAAGATTATATCTAATATAAGTACTTACATCTGACTGTCATGGTGGCAAATTGCCAACTGTCCTGTTTGTGATACCACTCTTTGATCCTGAAGGAATGTTACGTGCATGGAATGTCAGGTGTTGCTCTAGCCACTTTCTTAGGCAGACTGGATGGACTGTTTGGGTCTTTATCTGCTATCAGCTATTATTAAACATGTACTTATTTTATGCCAAAAAAAAAAAAATCTTCTCCTAGCTGTATCTCTTTCAATGAAAGCAAATCTGAATGAAGAAAAATGGAGAGGAAGGGGGAAGCAAGGAAGGGAAATGTTACAGATGTTTTAGAATTGGTAGTCAAAAATTATTGAGAAAATGCTTAGAAGATAAAAAAAAGAAATTGGTAAAAGTGCCAAAGCCAGAAGCAAACGAGTGGAGGGAAATTCTATAAGATAGGTCTGAATCCTTCAGAATCCAACAATGACAATCTGATTAGTGATAAAACTTGATGGAATGTTACCGTCTGCAGCTATGTGGCCACATGTCTTGTCTACACATCTTTGAAAAGGCCAGGCTGGATAACTACGATTGGTCATTTCTTGTGGAATGTGTGGCCAAGATTCTTGACTGTTTCTTGGCTTCATTTATAAGAACTGACCTCAAGGTGATTTTCCTGGTGATTAGAGAGACACTAAGCAGAACAATGTGTGTGCTTCAAGTTCTAAATTAATAGTTGGATGTAAAAATTTTAATTCTTTAAAGACTCTACTGATGGATTATGTAGAGTGTAGGGTAGGGACATTCGCCTACAAAGTTTTCAGAATGAATCTGTGAACCCAGAACAAGAAAAACCACTACAAAAAAATTTATCTGGCCTGGCTTCCATTTGAGGGTATTAGATTTGCAAATCTATCTTATGAATATTTATTAAGGGAATCCTGAAAGCCTAACCTGTTTGCAGCCCTTCAGAAATGGAAGTGAATACCAGTACCTTAGCTGTTCATCCAGACCGGGAACTCCCTTGTTCTCCTCAAAATGCCAGTGAAGGAGAGGCAGCTCCCATAAAAACAAAGGGGCCAATATTTTTTAATGATTTTTAGCGGTCCATAATGGCACTATCTGAAATGGGAAGTATTTCACACAAGAGGTAGGATGAGACATGACAGGAAGAAAGACCTGTGGCTGGCAGAGCAGAGTTAACATGATAATGCAATAACCCGGCACAGGAGTAGAAGAATGATCCAGCCTTCTGCCTGTGCCTGCCATTGGAAGCTATTGACTGCACCATAAAAAATATAATAGTCCTGAAAACTAAAGAGGAAGAATAAAGATTTAAATATAAAGACAAGAGGAAAATAACTATAAAAAGGAAATGCTTTTGCTTTCCTTTGGACTATTACATAACACCAACGTCAATCTCTCTGAAATATTACTGACTATAAATATGTAAACTGAAAGCAATCCAACTGCAGTCAAGCCTTCTATAGGATTTAAGTGTAACCAGCACCAATAAGGAAATTCTGTAAGTGCTTAGATTGTGCCTCCCAGCACCTAACAATTCTTTTAATCGGCTGTAAATGGCATGATAATTGATCGTGCCATTGAAAGTTGATTAAAAAACCATAAAAAAAAATCTAGGTGCTGCTGGGTGCCTCCGGGGACCAGTGGTTAACACTAGTGGAACTTAGTGATGTATGTTTAGGGGTGGAATTGGTCTTAGGTATCACTAAGTGCCGCTAGGCCTGATTTTATAACAAACCTAGGTGCCTGAAATGTAGGCCTTTAAAACCTTGGCCTACATTTCCAGTGCTCGTTGTTAAGCTCCAGTAACCGCGATTCTCTAAGTGGCACCGGAGCATGATTGACACTCGGCAGATGCCATTTTTCTAGGCACCTTCTGTTTCAGGTTCCACTTATAGAATCACAGGCTCATAATAAAAAAAAACACATAAATGTCCAAAAATCAGCACTTGGACGTCCTAATCGCCAGGACATCCAAGTTCCGATAAAATCAATTTTCTGTACTTCTAGCGAGGTGTTCCAGCCTCTGTACGTTCAGAGCACGAGATGGGCGTGGTGGAGGCATGTCATGGGTGGGTCTTGCAGCGATAAACATTTTGTAAGGCATCCTAGATTGACCTAGACCTGTTTTAGAAGCGTCTAAGTGCCACAAAGGTGCCCAAACTGACCAAATGACCACTACACACCTCAAGGTAAATGAGAACATTCAAAAATGAGAACAAAAAATTGCATAACTGTCTCTAAAACATCAGCATCTGGTATGGGGAAGCTTAGTAGAGCTGCACACAGGTGCCTTGTGGATGGGCTAATGAACCATAGAGAGGAAGACCCAGGTCCATAAGCCACTCAAACCACTACATTTATGGTGGAAAATGTGATCCCGCCCGCCATATAGGTGCCACCTGCAGCCATGAGGGCTATTGGGGTTGTAGACAGGTAGGTATACTGGATTTTGGGGGGTTCACCATAACTTATAAGGGAGTTCTGATGAGATGTTTATCTGGCACCCTTTTTGTGAAGTTCACAGCAGTGCCCTCTAAGATGCCCCACTGCTCTGTTGCCATGTCTGGGTGGCCTAATAGAGACTTCGGGAAGCATTCGTAGCTGCTGGTCATTGGATGCAGTTTAATTTGAAGTTGGGACGAGCAATTCCCCCCCCCAAAAAAAAAAAAAAAAAAAAAAAAGAAAAGAAAATTGCATGATATCTTAAAAGACCCCCTGAGGCAGGCCAAGAGCCGAAACACCATCTCGTTACCAAGCTGAAGAGCCCCATCCTCTTTAGTCTTTTCTCATACGGGAGGAGTTCCATCCCCTATATCATTTTGATTGCTCTTGTTTGAACCTTTTCTAATTCCGCTATATCATTTGTGAGATACAGTGACCATAACTGTGCGCAGTACTCAAGGTGAAGCACCATGGAATGATACAGAGGCACTACTGTATAATATTCTTGGTCTTATTACCATCCCTTTCCTAATAATTTCTAGCATGTTGTTTGCTTTATTTTTTTTGCCAGAGCCGCACACTGAGCAGATGTTTTCAGCGTAGTGTCTACAGATCTTTTTCTTGGGTGCTGACTACTAAGGTACACGGGGTCACTGAAAAGTTCTCATCCAACCAACAAAGTTGGAACAGTTTCCATCGAGAGCTATACACTTAGGGCTCCTTTTACTAAGGTGCGCTAGAGTTTTTAGAGCATGTTACAATGCCGCACGCGCTAACCCCGCGCTAAACGGAAAATGCTAACGCAAGCTCTATGGAGGCGTTAGCGTGAAGCGCGCGCTAAAACCGCTTGCACACCTTAGTAAAATGAGCCCTTAGTCCTGTGATTTTCTACTTTTTTTTTTTCATTCTGTCGGAAAAATATGGAATGCAAAAAGTGGAAAATTGCTGGACTAAGTGTATAGCCCTCAATGGAGACTGCCTCAACTTTGTTTGTTGGGCTGAGAACTTTTTAGCGGCCCCTCATAACTATGATTTGGATTATTCTTCCCAATGTGCATCACTGTGCATTTTTTCCACACTAGATTTAATTTGCCATTTGAATGCCCAGTCTTCCAATTTCCTAAGGTCTTCCTGCAATTTTTCACAGTCCTCATGTGTTTTGACAATAGTATTTTGTCATCTGCAAATTTAATGCCCTCACTTGTCATTCCACTGATTCCAGTACAGATCCCTGTGGTACTCCACTGTTCACCCTCCTTCATTGAGAAAAATGGCCATTTAACCCTACCCTCTGTTTTCTGTGAAATAACCAATTCCTAATCCACAAAAGAACATTGCCTCCTATCCCATGACTCTTTAATTTTCTCAGGAGTGTCTCTTAATGTAGAAGAAGGTTGGTTTCTCAACATTAACAGCAGAGCAGATAAAGAATACAGTTAGCTCTGTCTACTGAGGTGTACCAAGAGCACCTCATTATCTGTCAAGATGACAATTAACTTGTCGTAATGGTCTCCACCTGTCCCCACCCTTTTCATGTCCCAACACGGCCAATTTCCATGTTAGTCATTTAACATGGCAATTAGAACATGGAAACAGTTAACCTGCTGCTTTAATTGTTAACATTTTAATTCCCTAAAGTGCTTTAAAAAAACACAACAACCCACAGGCCCCTTAATTTGTACCAAGCAGCACGGTTGTTCATCTGAAACAGCTTCATCTGCCATTGCTGAACAAATAAAGGGAGAGAGATTCTTCCTTCACACATAAAGGATCAGAGCAAGAGAATCAAAGACATTCAAAACAAGCATTTAAAGCCTTCAAGACTGAAAAGGACATCAGTGCTGGATCATGTAGATGCAAAGAAGAGTAAAGAAACAGAACTGGAAACATGAGAAGTTTTTGCAAATTTTCAGATGTTCATTCTGTTTGCAAGAGATCCCCAAGGAACAGAGGAAGAACCAGACTATAGCTCAGCTGTTTAAAAACCAAAAATCAAGAAATACAATGGACAAGGAGTTAGGAAATCCCCTCACGAGGAACGACAGAAAATCTCAGGGCATTATTTAATCCCCCCCCCCCCCCCAATCAGCCAAACATTTTTTTTAGGCTTCTCATTCCTTTTACAGGACTTTTCACTTTGCAACATTTTTATTTTTATTTTTTTCAATTTGCGGACTAAGGTCTTCAGCACTGTGCATTATTATTCAATAGTGTGCACTATTAAACAAAAGCATGCACAATTGGTGACAGAACCCCCCCCCCCTCCGCACAAAATTTGGGTTGAGGCGTGGCCTAGTGGTTAGAGCAGCTGCCTCAGCACCCTGAGGTTGTGAGTTTGATTCCCACCACAGCTCCTTGTGACTCTAGTCAAGTCCCTAAACCCTTCAGTGCCCAACCAGAAAAAGCCGTATATCGAGTCCCATCCCCTTTTTCCTGTCGTTCTAGGTTTAAAATGATGCGGTCAATATTCAGCCACTGGTGGTGAGCGTCCCTGGATATTCAAAGCTGGAACCTGTCCGGGTTTTGGCTTTTATTATTTGGTTATTTTTAAGCCGGCTAACACTTGGATGCTTAAGTCGATATTCATGAGTTACTGCAGGTCCTTTTATGCACTGATCCTGGCCACTTACAGTAGGTGCTGAATATTGGCACTAAAGCGACCAAGTGCTGGCTCCGTCCCCCAGCGAAACCCCTAACATAGCTGGCTTTATGTTTAGCGCTGTTTCACGTTTAAGTTTCACGTTTAATTAAAAGTTCGATTAAACCACAGTTCCATATTTCAAAGCGATGTACAGTACAAAAACTAGGGAAAATGGACTGCATTTATTACAATAAGACGTGGACCAAACAGACAAGTACAAATGGGAAAAAGGGTGGATCTTCAAATTAAATGAAAGAAAAGAGAGACCAAAAAGGTTAAAACAAAAAAAGGGAAGGGATAATTTTATCCATTAAAATTAAGCCAGATTCTATAAACTCGGTAGGCAAAGCAAAGCAGCACCTACCTCATGTCAGTTTGGTTTCAATCGTTGTCACGGTGTGACGGTTAATTTGTCCTGAGCATAAGTGCTTGTAAAGGCTTATTAGTCCTGGGCTTTATTGTCTTACCAGTACCTCACTAGTCCCCTGAAGAAGGCTTCTGCCGAAACTGGGATCCTAGTTGGGATATTATGGAAAAGAGGTGCCCTCTTCTTTGGACATTTTTATGGACTAATAAATACATGTCCATGGTTTGCTTTTAGGCATCTCGCTTGCCTCTTTTTGTGTATATATTGTGTCGCTTCTTGAGGTGAGTCTTGCTTTTCTCTTCTCCTTCTATAATGAAAGTTAGGTGCCATTTATAGAATCGCACCTAGCAGCACCCAAATTGACTCGAGTGCCAGCAAGCATCACAATATATTCCTTTTATTAAGGCGCGCTAATCATAGAATATAATGGGTGCCTTAACATTTAGAGCACGCTAAACCAGTTAGCACGCCTTAATAAAAGGACCCCAATGTTAGGTGCCAGTCTATTAAGCCAGAGTTTTCTTAGCCTAATATACTGGTGTCTAAAATATACTCCTACCGGTAGCTAACTCAATCCACATCAAAACTCCACCTCTAACCATGCCTACTTTCCATGTTGGCACCTCAGTATAGACACCTACCATGAGATGGTAAGCGCCTACCAAGTTAGGCACCTGCCGGCTAATTAATTTTTAAAATTGGTTTTTAAATTGGTTTTTAATGGCACTTTCATTATCAACGCCAATTAAGTGGATAAAAAAACATTAAGATCAGGAGGTGCTCTGATCTAGGTGCCTACCTGTAGGCGCCTTTTTAGAATCAGGGCCTAAATGCAATATTCAATATGCAACACGCCAAGCTCCGTCTTTGGCAGTATTCAAATACAACCTCAAAGTCCACTTCTTTGAAATTGCTTTCAATTTCAAACTCCAGCCCACCTGCTAAGCACCAATTTCTGTTGTATCATTCCCTCGGTAATTCCCCCACCTGAGCACCTTCTTGTCCAGTTTGTCTGACCTGACTAGATTGCAGTGGCGTACCAAGGGGGGGGGGGGGGGCAGTCTGCCCCAGATGCACACTTCAAGGGGATGCACAGCTGGCCAGGTCCGGAAGCTCCCACGCTGAAAACGACACCTCGGTGCGGCGGCTGTACATATTTCAGAGCAGAGTCGGCAGCCGCGCTGAAGTGCAGCAAGGTCCCACGATGACTACTTCTGCTGCCTCTGCTCCGGAAGAGGCAAGTGACTTCGGAGGGTGTGTGTGGACGGCAGCTGCAGTCATCGTGGGACCTTGCCGCAAATCCCTGCGTCTGCCGGCCCAGCCCCCCTCCAACATCACTTACCTCTTCCGGAGCAGAGGCAGCAGAAGTAGTCATCGCGGAACCTTGCTGATTTGGATGGAAAGGAGCATAGCAGGGTGGTGGAAGGAGAAAAAGGGGGTCAGGGTTGTCTGGAAGGGTGTAGAAGGTGAGAAAGGGGGTCAGAGTGGTATGGAAGCATGGTGAAGGGTGAGAAATGGGGTCAAGGTGGTAAAGAATGGTGTGGAGGGTGAGAAAGAGGGTCAGGGTGGTATGGAAGCGTGGTGGAGGAAGAGAAAGGGGCAGATGCTGATGGAATTGCAGGGAAAGGGGAAAGAGACATAAGGGAGAAGGATACTGGATGGAATTGGGTTGGAGGGAAAGAAAGGGGGCTGATGCTGATGGAAGTGGGGGGAAGGGAGAGGAGAGAGTGAAATGCCAGGCCATGGGGTTGTGGGAAAGGGAAGGAGAGGAGAGAGATACCAGACCATTGGAGGAGGGAAGGGAAGAAGATGGGGAGAGTGAAATATCAGACCATTGGGGTGTGGGAAAAGGAAGGAGAGGAGAGAGATGCTAGACCAATGGGGTGAAGGGAGAAATAGAAGGGGGAGGCATAAAGTTTTGGAAAGGGAATAGAAGGAGAAAAGATGCCATATAGAAGGGGCAGAGAGAGGGTAGACAGTGGATGAAAGGAAGAGAGTGACAAGAAGATGAGGAAAGCAGAAACCAGAGAAGACAAGATAGAAAAAAATTCTATTTTTATTTTTTTTTTTGCTTTAGGAGAGATGCATTGCTATTTCTGTGGTGTTGCATTGTATGCAGAGTCCAGCTTCTTGGTGCTTCAATTTAACCTTTGTCTACGTATTTTTATTCTATCTCCCCATTTACAAAACTGTAGAGTGTTTTTTAGCGTTGGCATCTGAGCTGTTACCACCGTGGCTAAAAAACATACTACAGTTTTGTAAAAGGGGGAGGGGTTAGTTTGTGATTACATACTAGGTGAAGGTGTTTTACTGTGTTCTGTGTATTCAAAAAGACATGGTTTTCTGTTAGGATTGACTGTGTAGGATTGATCTGTACTAGTCTGGCTTGTTTAGTTTTACAATGGGTGTATTAATTTTGTACTTCTCACTGCAGTATGTAAGATGCTGCCTTTTCCTAGGTACACTCTTGTGCGACTGTGCAGATGAAACTGAACAAATCTAAAACAAAACTTCTCTGGCTCGGCCCAAAATTGGACCAACTGCCTACCTCCATCCCACAGTCCTCTGGCCCCACTTTGCATCTTGAATATTCAAGTAAAGTTCTGGGAGTCATTGACTCTACACTTTCCTTCAACGATCACCTCAACTCCCTAGTAAAAAAATGTTTCTTCAGCCTTCACATGCTGAGGAAAGTGAGAACCTGTTTCCATCAAAAACACTTTGTTGTCCTTGTCCAATCCACCATCCTTTTCAGACTGGACTACTGCAACTCTATCTACCTAAGCCTAACAAAGAAAAACCTTCAAAGACTCCAGTGGATTCAGAATGCCGCTGCTAAGCTTATCTTCGCAAAAAGCAAATTCGACCACGTCTCACCGCTTTTGTCCAAGCTCCACTGGCTTCCGATAATCTCCAGAGTCCACTTCAAATGTGCCTGCCTCACTTTCAAGATCCTACATGGCATCCTCCTTCCCTTCATTCCTCTTTCTTGGAACTCCTCTAATCCCAATTCCACCAGATCCACCCAAAAACTGATACTTTCCTTTCCCTCTTGTAGGAAAACTAGGTTCTTCCCTCCCTTTCAGAATCACTGAGCTCTGGAACAACCTTACCTCCCCTCTTAGGAATCTGAGCTCCCTCCAACTCTTCCGTAAACATCTGAAAACCTGGTTATTCTCAAAAATGTAACTCTTCCTCCCTCTCTGGTTATTCTAGTCCTCTAAATTTTCTCTTCATTTTGCCTCTTCCCTCCACTGGAGTTCTTTCTACCCTAACTCTTGTTAACCATGTAGAGCTTTATGAATATAGAGATGATGCGGTATGCAAACCTAAGGTTTAGATTAGATTAGATTTAGATGTGTGGATTGTTACTAAAAATCATATTTTTCATACAGATGGGGGGTGTCAAAAATTATGGGCCCCGGGTGTCACATATGCTAGGTACGCCACTGCTAGACTGTAAGCTCTTTTGAGCAGGGACTGTCTCTTCTATGTCTTGATGTACAGCACTGTGTATATCTAGTAAGACTATAGAAATGATGATTATTATTATTATTATTATTAGTAGTAGTAGTAGTCAGCGGCACTAACTAGTTAAGCGCTACCGCGAAATAGCAACTAGCCCTCGACCATGCAATTTAACTGCTCAATGGCTGGCTAAATCACTTTGAATATTGGGCAGGATAGAGTCGGTATTCAGCCACTGTGCTGGATTGCCATAACTTGTACCACAGAAGGTGTTATATCAAATCCATGACCCTTTACCGCTGTTCCCTCTAAACTGAGTGTCCACCTACAGTCCTGCCAGTGGGGGGTGCTGTTTCACAATCACGTTTTCAGTAGTGAGGAATAGGCAAGCTCTGCAGGACTCCAAGGAACCTGCCTGTCTCTAGAGATTGAAAACTACAATATTGACGTGCCACTCCTTACTGGCAGTAGTTCAGCTGAAGGACTCTCGCTCAGCTTAGGGGGAACAGTGTCCTTTACCCCTTTAGCTATCTGAATAGTGGCAATATTATTACTACTACTTATTATTTCTATAGTGCTACATGCAGCACTTTTCATTAAACACACAAGAAACAGTCCCTGCTCAAGAGAGCTTACAATCTAATGATGGCAGACACACTGGACAAAAGTGGTGAATCAATATCTGCAGCTCATGTAGGGAAATACAAAGTGATGATGAGGTGGAGAGGGTAGAGGACAACAGAAAGAATGGCAAACAAATATGGTGGTTTACAAGTTGGTAGGGCTAGGACTTAAACACAGCTTTGAAAAAGTGGGCTTTCAGCTTGGATTTGAATACCATCAGCGATGGCGCTTGATGTACCAGGTCAAGCAGGTTGTTCCAGGCATACAATGCAGCAAGACGGTACACTGTCAAAAGTGCGCTGGACTTTGGCACGCCAACAATCCCGCGGTGACATTTGTGCACAGGACATATGCGTGCCACCGCGTCCGCCGCTTTTAAGCTTTTCTGTTAGGATGTGTGTGGGGGAAACCCCCCCCACTACATTTACAAGTTCTCGCGCTCCCGTTAGGGGAGGACCCCCCCAAGTACACTGAAAATGCCTGTTTTCCTTTTCGTTTTTGCTGAGTTGAGAATAGCTCAAGATAAGAGTCAAGACAATGGTAGTGAACAGCACATTCAAGTAGCTTGGATAAGAAGGAGAAGAGGGAGACTGAGTGATAATTGGAGGGGCAGGAAGGGGTGATGGTTTTTGAGGAGCGGCATAACTATGGCATGTTTGAAGGCATCAGGTACAGTCAATATTCAATCTGCTCTCTAGACAGCAAACCACATAATGTTAGGATCACAACTTTTCTGTTCTAATTTTATCTGGGCCAATGTCCAGATAGGTGTCTGAATATTGCCATTTCCTGGTAACTATCATTCTCCCCAGGCAGTGCCTTGGCATTATTTGGATAGTGCTAAGATGGTCTATAAGGATTTTCAGTAACACTATGCAAATAGTGCTACTGAGCATCCATGACCTGCACCAGTTAAGGAATTTAAGATCGGGGCTCTTTTATCAACAATTACATTATATTATATTAGTATTTTTGCGGTTCAAGGTGGATTACAGAAGGGGATTTCTGGACATGTCCAGAGGTGTTACAGAGTAGAGCGGGTTGCTTCTGAGTGCATGTTATCTGCAGCAGGTCTCACAGGGCCAAAATAGACCCTGTGGTAGATATCAGGCTTAATATGACACAGGAAATGTTTCAAATAATGCATATTTGTAGTGAGGCAGCAGAGAAATCAGCCCTTGGTAGGTACTTCGGATGTGCTTTCTTCTCTTATAGATACTTCAGTTTTCCATCAGGGCTGCTGTTTTTGACAATAAAGCAATAAACACAACCATCTCCACCTAGCAGGGTGATAAGTAACTGCAAGTCCCAGGCATTCTTTGTACTTTCTTTTGTGATCTGAAATGCCTTAATTATGGACAAAAAAGGAAGTTATAAACCAAGATGCACTGCGTATCATATTAAATTATAGTCCTTCTCATTTGCCGCCGCACTTCAGCTTTCTGTTTTCACAAACATAAATTGCACTTATTTGGCAGTGATGTTTATAGATGGCGGACTTTCCATCTGCCTTTTGTCATCAGATTGCTACATGCTCTCTTTATTTAAAAGTAAGCTTTTCAGGAAGGGTTTCAGAGGGAGGAAGACTCAGATGTGGACCTCTTGTGTAGGTTTTGTCTTTAGCCACCACCCCAAGACGCTCCTAGCCAAAATGCAGATTGGTAACTTCTTCCACAATAATAACATGTTGCAAAGTCAGTTTCTTTTTATAGCTTGTAACCCTCCCTGCTCCTGCGAGAATACATGCTTTCATTGTGGCCAGTGTAATGACAACTTTCACTTGTCAATCTGGAGTTTATATTGACTGTGTCAGTATACATACACAAATAGCCAAAGCGTCCCCCCTACCACTCAGTTGATGTGGAAATGCCTCTTTACTTTTTAGTCCCCTGTCATACACATAGCAATTTACGTGGCCAATTAAATACACTTTAAATATTTATCCATGCTTTGCTTTTCCACACTGTTGCTTTCATCTCATTAACTTTTTTTTTTTTCAATTCTTTATTTATAGAGCTTCATATTACAGATTCATTAACTTTTAATTTCTGTAACTAATATGATTCTCCTTATCAACCCTGCTGACCTTTCTTTTTTAAAGGTTCATTCCAAAACTATCTCGATGCTTTCCGGTAGGTTTTGAAACTGGATCTACTGCGGGTTTTATCGTAGCAAACACATAATGTGCTCCTAAAATCAAATGCTTTTACAAATACTGCAGAGCGGCCAACCCTAATCCATCCTGAACGGTAGTGCCAGGCTGTGACTGGAATGTGTTTCTGTGTTTGATAAACTGAGAATGCGGAGAACTGGCACCTGACGTCTTCCCCAGACTCTTATCTTGAATGTTCTGAAAGCCAGGTTGAGTTTAAGAATTCACAAAGTCTGTTGATAATATTTACAGGCAAGATGATAAAAGATTACTGTAGACATCTTGTCTGTCATAAAACAGCTTGGTTTTGAAATTCTTTGGAGTCAATATCTGAAGTGATTTAAATGGTTAGAAATGGCTCCTGGATATTTAAATTTCTTGTCTGGGGCTAACTGGGCATAGTCAACAGTACTTAACTGGACAGTGGTGCTGAAAATATCCAGGTAGGTCCAGGGCAGGATTAATTCGTCGAGGGCCCCTAGGCACACAAGTACACTGGGCCCCCTGCCCCGCCCCGCCCCACCATGCGTCCAGGCGGAAACAGGAAGCTGCATCAGAGGGAAGCTTTGGGCAAGCAGCACCGCTTGCACAATTACAGTTTCCGTTGCTTTTCTTACCCGCGTTGCTTGCTTGTCTTACTTTCCGTCAATGGGGGGGGGGGGGGGACTGCGTTGCTGATTTGGGTGGGGTCCGCATTGCCAATCAATGCTGGAAGGGCCCATCGCCGTTTGGAAAAAACAATGTTGATGCCTTCCTTCATCGGGCCCCCCTGACCATTTCGGGCCCTAGGCACGTGCCTACTTGGCCGATTGGTTAATCCTGCCCTGGTTAGGTCCTGATTCTATACATATGATACCCCAAAAATTGGTGCTGAGTAGAACAGCGCTTAGCACCATTCTAACTTTTAGGCGCACTCCTGTAGGCCAGCTAAAACCAAGACTAAATGCCTCCGCTCAAGTTGTACACAGGTTGGGCCTATTCTACAACAATGCACCCAACTTTTATGAAAGCCCACGATCCACCCACAATCTAGCCCTGGCCATGCCCCCATTTCAAATTCACACATTGCAACCGGTGCATACTTTTCATAGAGTCACGCTTTCCAAATTGTGTGCGCAACTTTTAATTTGTGGCAATTAGCCTCAGTTATAAGGTGTCAATTGCCAATTATCAGCACCGATTAGGCCAATTAAGTTGTGTGTGCAAATAGGCTGTGAGCACCAATTTGCATGCATAACTTAAGCCGCCAATGTACAGAATGTGGGGGTTAGTGCCTAAATTGAAAATGCTTTCTTTGTGGGCGTTTGGGGATGCAGTAGCCCCCAGATTCTATATACAGCAACTAAAGTTGCACGTCCAAATTTGGCCACACATGCACAACTTATGATTATTCAACAAGATTTCCACAATGAATATCTTTGAGAACTATTTACATCTTCCATTGCATTCAAACAGAGGAATTCTGTGAGCGTCGGAGCTGTTACTGCTGTGGTGGCTGGCGCTAAAAAAACGCTAGGGCGGCTGTGTAAAAGAGGGGGGTAAGTGTGATATTCAGCACTTAACTGGCACGTTGATCCGCATAAAGAGAGGACTGATTTTATGGGAGAGCTAGTCTGCTTCTGCGAGAACTACACTGGTTACCAGTAAAAAGAAGGGTTCAATTTAAAATAGCATGCAAGGTTCACAAAGCCATATATGGTGTTAACTTGAAGGGACTCGCCTCAGAATTAAAGGTCAGCAAGTCGTTTCAGTCTTCCAGAACTAAGCAACGACGCAAGCTAATCTTTCCGAAACCTCTAAAAGTTCACAGAAAAAAAATTAATTGAGACCACCTTTGCATTTCAGGGCCTCAAAACGTGGAACCATATCCCACTAAGGGCTAGATTCACTAAGCAAACCGATCGTGTACTGATCGGTTTGCGACCTCTTTGCGACCCTGACCCGATTCACTAACCTCGTGGCCGATCCGATTCCGATCCGCACATACAAATGAGGGTAAGTGGCATGCAAAGCAGGAAGTGCACGATTCACTAAACTTTTTCAGCAACACCGACTGGGCTGGCCGATCCAAAGAGAAGCGACTGGTGGGGACCAGTCGCTCACGACTTTTCCTGCCTTTCTGCCCCGACTCGCCTGCCCTGCTCAGCCCCGACTCGCCTGCCCTGCTCAGCCCCGACTCGCCTGCCCTGTTCAGCCCCGACTCGCCTGCCCTGCTCAGCCCCGACTCGCCTGTCCTTCCCTGCACTGTGAGCCCTTGGTTTTAACCCGTGGGTTTCCAATTGGAAAATCTGGCAACCCTAGACATTGCTTATTTCTACACAGATGTGTTTACACACGTGCGTAAATGAGTTTGGAAATAAGACTACTTAAAGCTAAAATCCAGATCCACAGAGTAGGGTCAGGCTGAGAATTTGCCATGACTCTGGCAATTAGCATTGCCATGGAGGTTCTTGGGAGCTCTGTAGGTAACAAGTAAAGCTGTCAGTGAGCCCAGTCAGCTACGGCACCTGCGATAGTCCAGCACACAATCTGTTTCATGTATTGTGTGGCTTGCTCCCCAGGCACTTTATTGATTTGTTTATAATACAGAGCACATCTGTGAAACTAAGTTGGCCCTCAGACAGCATGACTTCATCAGGACACGTGGAAGGGAGCCAAATGGTCGCTCTCATTTATTAAGAAGGGATACGATGTCCTCCCTCTGTTCATACAGCTCCTCCAAGCAGGAATATTGCAGAGTTTGCTCTTCAAAAGTTCTATTATTAGTTGCTATTGTAAACTGTTCTGACATTTTTTGAGGGGTGTTGTATAAAGCGATGTAATAAACTTAAACATTCAGTTTATTCCTATTTTATAGGGCTGGACGGCTTTTAATTGTTCTATCTCATCCTTCACACAGACAGATGCCTAATAAAAGCAGAGACAGTATTTATAGCTACAATTTTTTTGAAAAGTTTTGTCTGTAGTCTGAAAATTAGCTTTTCAGGTGAGAAAATGTGTTAAGAAGATAAAAATTCTACCCCCCCTCCCCCACCTTGGAAGTGTCCCTCTGGAACCTACACCTCTTTCCACATAAATGTGTGCACAATAATTTTGGAAAAGATTCAAACTGAAAGGCTTCAGAGAAGTCGGGGACATAAATAATCATTTCATGATACATAGAAACATAGAAACATAGAAATAGACGGCAGATAAGGGCCCACGGCCCATCCAGTCTGCCCACCTTAATGTCCCTCCCCTACCTTTGCCCTGTGAATAGATCCCATGTGCCGATCCCATTTGGCCTTAAAATCAGGCACGCTGCTGGCCTCAATCACCTGTAGTGGAAGACTATTCCAGCGATCAACCACTCTTTCAGTGAAAAAGAATTTCCTGGTGTCACCTCGTAGTTTCCCGCCCCTGATTTTCAACGGATGCCCTCTTGTTGTCGTGGGACCCTTGAAAAAGAAGATATCTTCCTCCGCCTCGATGCGGCCCGTAAGATACTTGAACGTCTCGATCATGTCCCCCCTCTCTCTGCGCTCCTCGAGCGAGTATAGCTGTAATTTGTCAAGCCGTTTTTCGTATGGTAGATCCTTGAGTCCCGAGACCATCCGGGTGGCCATTCTTTGCACCGACTCCAGTCTCAGCACATCCTTGCAATAATGCGGCCTCCAGAATTGCACACAGTATTCCAGGTGGGGCCTCACCATGGATCTATACAATGGCATAATGACGTCCGCCTTACGACTGACGAAACCCCTTCGTATGCAGCCCATGATTTGTCTTGCCTTGGACGAAGCCTGCTCCACTTGATTGGCAGACTTCATGTCCTCACTGACGATTACCCCCAAGTCTCGTTCTGCTACCGTTTTTGCTAGGATCTCGCCATTAAGGGTATAAGACTTGCATGGATTCTGGCTGCCCAGGTGCATAACTTTGCATTTTTTGGCATTGAAGTTGAGTTGCCATGTCCTAGACCATCGCTCCAGTAGGAGTAGGTCGTGCATCATGTTGTCGGGCACTGAATCTTCGTCTGTTGTGCATTTATTGGGATTTATTAACTGCTTTCATGAAGAGATTTGCCCGTGGCACTGTATGGCAAATACAGTTCAATGTACAACTTACAGATTTTGTTAACAGCAGAAAAAAGACCAAACTCAGTTACACAATGTGTGAGGTAAACTCAAAATCATCAAACTGAAACTTAATAATAGGACTACCATGAAAGAGTTTAAAAAATATTAACAGTGCTGAAATTCAAATACGAGAGATATAATACAATGTCAGCACAATGCTTATGAAACATATAATAACACACATTAGAACATTCAAGTAACATAAATATAATGGTAATGCTTTTCTACAATACAGCTTATCCTTTAGCCAAGGGGCCACAAGCAGATTTTAGATGAGCCATTTTCCCTTGTATAGTCCCTATTCTCTTAATTCCACCACAGTACAATACAAATTACTCAGTAACGTTGCAGATTTTACATGCTAATGCCTGAGGGATTTCACACCAACCCCTCGAGTCTACTAACGCAATAGGGTTTTAATTCTTCATTTTTCCCAGTCTGGTACAAGGGGAGGATTACTTAATGATTGCAAAAAACTAAGTTATTTATTAAGTATCTATAAATTATTGAACTCGTAAAACTATGAAATAAGTAAAAAAATAAGAAAATGAGAGTGTTATAAAGAAAAAAATATAAAATTAAAATACTGCTTCTGCCAGACTGGGAAAAATGAAGAATTAAAACCCTATTGAGTTAGTAGACTCGAGGAGGTGGTCTGATATCCCTCAGGCATTAGCATTTAGAATCTTCAATGTTACTGAGTAATTTGTATTTCGATATTAGATGAGGTCATGAAGTGTGGCACAGAGTCCATTGGATGGCTAAACTCAAGGCAAGTTTATTTGTACAATTAAACAAGATATAAGGAACTGATCTACAACTAGTCCAGGCAGTGGAGTAGTAAGGGGGAGGCCAAACAGGGGATCCGCCCTGGGTGCCATCTTGGTGGGGGTGCTGGCAACTGTCCTCTCTGCCTCTGCTCCTTTCCTGCCCTCCCACGACCACTTGGGTGCACCCCTTCAATTAACTCGTATCTCTGTAACCCCAACCTGCTGCTCGTGCCAGCGTCTGCTCTTCCTTTGACGTCACTTCCTGGACCTGCGCCTAGGAAGTGAAGTCAGAGGAAGAGCCGACACTGATGTGAGCAGCGGGTTGGGGTTGCGCCGGGAATGCTAAAGGGGTATGGGGGAAGGGATTGGCTGGCCAGGAACGTCCTCTCGGACATCAGAATTGACGTCAGGAAGAAGGCTTCTGGGCGCCATTAGCAGCAAGGAGTTAAGCAGAGGAGCAGCGGCAGCGGACCTGGAGGGAGGCCTTTTTTTGGTGCAGCAGGAAGGGATAGGAAGTGATCGCCTGTCCCGTTGTCTCCGTGCACAGCTTCGGGACGCTGTCCCTGAAAACGGAACATTTTAGCGTCCCAAAGCTGTGTGTGGGGACAACGGGACAGGGGATCCCAAAACGGGATATACCTAACGGGACAGTCCCATTTTCAGACCGACCATCCCATTGTCCCAACCCACCGCTTCAGGACACCGAAATGTCCCGTTTTCAGGGACAGCATCCCGAAGCTGTGCTTGGGGACACCAGGACGGGCAATCACTTTCCCTCCCTGCTGCACCGATTCAAACCCTGGGCCACCGCCGCTGCTTCTTGCCTTCTTCCCGATGTCAATTTTGATGTCGGAGAGGAAGTTCCGGGCCAGCCAATTGCTACCTGGCTGGCCCAAACTTCCTCTCCGATGTCAAAATTGACATCGGGAAGAAGGCAAGAAGCAGTGGCAGTGGCCCAGGGTTTGAATCGGCGCAGCAGGGAGGCAGACTGGCAGGCAGCGGCGGTACACGGACTGATGGGCGGGGGGAGGGGTTTGAATCACGGGGAGGAGAGGTGAATCAGGCACTGGAGGGAGGGAAGGAGGTAGGCAGGCAGGCTGGCTTTGGGGGAGGGACAAAGACAAGAGAAGACATAGGAAGAAGGCACTGGGGGACACTAAGGACACAGGACAGACACTGGGGACATTATGGACATGGGAAGGAGGCACTGGGGGCACTAAGGACACAGTTCAGAGGCACTATGGACATGGGAAGGAGGCACTGGGGGCATAAGGACACAGGACAGACACTGGGGGCACTATGGACATGGGAAGGAGGCACTGGGGCACTAGGGACATGGGAAGAAGGCACTGGGGGCACTAAGGACACAGGATAGGCACTGGGGGCACTATGGACATGGGAAGGAGGCACTGGGGGCACTAGAGACACAGGACAGAGGCACTGGGGACACTATGAACATGGGAAGGAGGCACTGGGGGCACTAAGAACACAGGACAAAGGCATTGGGGGCATTATGGACACGGGAAGGAGGCACTGGGGGCACTAAGGACATAGGACAGAGAAACTGGGTGGCACTAAGGACACAGGACAGAGGCACTGGGGGGCACTATGGACATGGGAAGGAGGCACTGGGGACACTAAGGACATAGGAAGGAAGGAGGGAGGGAATAGAAAGGGACAATTGTTGGGCCTGAGTGCAGAAAGAAAGAAATGAAAGAAAGGATACACAGACAGAAGGAAACATAACCAGAGACTCATGAAATCACCAGACAGCAAAGGTAGGAAAAATGATTTTATTTTCAATTTAGTGATCAAAACCTGTCAGTTTTGAGAATTTATATCTGCTGTCTATATTTCGTACTATATTTGTCTATTTTTCTATAGTTACTGAGATGACATTGCATATTTTAAAGTCATTTGACCTTGATATCTTTGAACCCCCCAAATATAAATGATAATTAACATTTTCTCTGAGTATAGTGTGCTTTGTAGTTTTTTTTTAATTTTAAGGTTACCATTATATTATTAAGATATTATTGTGTACATGAAAAATGAATGGAAGAAATTGGGGGCGGGGCTAAGGCAGGATTGGGGCAGGGCAAGGGTGGGATTGGGGGCGGGACTGACAATTAATAGATATCCCCTTTTGATGAAAAAAATAAATGGTCACGTTAGATATACCGCTCCTGCATTTTACTGACCTAAACGGTTTACAGAGTATCAAACTAAAATAAAATTAGGTACTTGAGAAAAAACTACCCTATCTGTCCTGAAGGCTCACAATCTAGCTAAAGTATTTGATTAAAATAAAAATATGTAATACATTTCCAAGATCAAAAATCAAAGAAATAGAAAATAGAAAGAATGAAAGAAGATAAAAAATTAAAAATAAAATAAAAACAAATTTAAGAGATAGAAAAATCTCTGAGGCGGCTTGATAGTAAGTTCAGTCTGCAGAACCAGGTCAACTGACCACCACCAAAGAAGCAGGACCAGGAACCACGCCAATGAAGGCCACCATGACACCAGTCAGCGGACAGGCAAGGCCAGGCACTGCCCACAGCAGACCCCTGAAGTGAAGTCCAGTTTCCCTTTGATGTGTCCAACAATGCAGCTGCAGGAGTGCAAGTCTGCCGAGGAGAGGGGGAGAGAGGGCAGGCCACAGGAGATCCTCCGACGCCAGCATCAATTTACTGCTGGTGTCCACGTTGGGGCTGTGTTGCATCGTGCCGATGGCTTCCCCCTTCTGCTGCTGGACAAGAACCTGGAAAGACATAGGAGAAGAGCCAGGCTTTCACCTCCTTCCTATAATAAAGGTAGTCTGGAATTAGGCATAGCTGGGAGTAAATTCCAGAGCGTGGGGGCTGCTCCTGAGAAGGCTCACTGGTGGGTACAGTCTCAGTATCTCTGTTATAGAAAACACCCTAACTTCAATGAAATGCCTCAATGATCCTTACATACAATGCTGTCTATTCTTAATCATCCTGGTCTTCAGCGAGGCAGCAGAGGGAAGGCCATGAAGCAGCCCGTTCAGAGCACTGCCGCTGTTTTGGGAGGCCTCGGAGCGGAGGTACGTCAGTCTCACAGTGAGAAGGTCGGTGGGGTTCTGCGGCACAGAGAGATGGGAGGGAGGGATAGAAAGATGCTGCAGAGGGAAGGCCCGGCCCCGGCGGGGAAGACCGCAAAGCTGCTGTTGTTTTTGGAGGCCTCGGAGCGGAGATATGTCTGGTCTCACTGGGGTGGGGGGGGGTCACTGAATTGACAAGTCCAATTTTTCATCTAATCGGGCAGCACTAGTGTCAGGGATGGAGTCAGGGAGTGTCAGGGGATATTTGGGAAGGGCTTTGCAGGTCGATCTTTACTAGGGCTTATTTTTGGGGTAGGGCTTATATTAGGAGCACCTTTAAAAATCATGCTAGGGCTTATTTTCGGGGAAACACAGTATTGCCATTGCAAAACTGGAGAGGCATGCAAACTTTTCCGGTCCCACTGGAACACACATCCAACAGGTCTCGTTGTAAACTGTGCATGTTGTTGATCTGCATGTGTAAATACCAGCTTTCTAAATAGCTACTTATGTGTGTTGGTCATTTACATAAAAACAAAGAAACATGATGGCAGATAAAGGCCAAAAGGCCCATCTAGTCTGCCCATCCACAGTAACCATTATCTCTTTCTCTCTCCGAGAGATCCCATGTGCCTATCCCAGGCCCTCTTGAATTCAGACACAGTCTCCGTTTCCACCACGTCTTCTGGAAGACTGTTCCATGCATCTACCACCCTTTCTGTAAAAAAGTATTTCCTTAGATTACTCTAGAAACATAGAAAATGACGGCAGAAAAGGGCCACGGCCCATCTAGTCTGCCCACACTAGTGACCCACCCCCTAACTTCCTCATGAAGAGATCCCACATGCCAATCCCATCTTTTCTTAAAATCTGGCACGCTGCTGGCCTCAATTACCTGTAGTGGAAGATTATTCCAGCGGTCAACCACCCTTTCACTGAAGAATTATTTTCTGGTGTCGCCATGAAATTTCCCACCCCTGATTTTCAGCGGATGCCCTCTTGTTGCCGTGGGTCCTTTAAGAAAGAAGATATCTTCTTCCACCTCGATACAGCCCATGATATATTTGAACGTCTCGATCATGTCTCCCCTCTCTCTGCGTTCCTCGAGTGAGTAAAGCTGCAACTTACCCAGCCGTTCCTCATATGGGAGATCCTTGAGTCCTGAGACCATCTTGGTGGCCATTCGCTGAACCGACTCAATTCTCTGCACATCCTTTTGGTAATGTGGCCTCCAGAATTGTACACAGTATTCCAGTTGGGATCTCACCATGGATCTGTACAACGGCATTATGACCTCGGGCTTATGGCTGATGAAACTTCTACGGATACAACCCATGATTTGTCTAGCCTTGGACGAAGCTTTCTCCACTTGATTGGTAGTCTTCTAGTCTTCGCTAATGATCATTCCCAAGTCCTGTTTTGCTACAGTCCTTGCTAGGATCTCACCATGACCTTGCATTTTTTGGCATTGAAAAAAATGCAAGATCATACTCTGGAGCCTATCACCTCTTAACTTCATTCTATGCCCTCTCATTGCAGAGTTTCCTTTCAAATGAAAGAGACTCTACTCATGCACATTTATATTACGTATATATCTCCCCTCTCCCACCATTCCTTCAAAGCTTTATCAAGAAGACCACAGACCATTTTAGTAGCCTTCCTCTGGACGGACTCCATCCTTTTTATATCTTTTTGAATGTGCGGCCTCCAGAATTGTACACAATATTCTACATACATGACTGCTAATATTACTTCTGTTTTGTAGAATTAGGTGTTCTAAGTTACAGTTGGAGTTCATTCATGAATATTGATTGTATGCCATCCTCAAAAGAAACTTTGTACAGGGCCGAGCCAAGAAATCCAGCCTGAAGGACATGAATTAATTATCAGAGAACGGTATCACTGGAAATAAAAAAGGCAAGGAAAGAATGAACAGACTTGTCTCTATTCTTCAAATCTCAGAAGAGCTTTGTTTTCAAATCTTCTAATTGAAATTGGATTAGAAATTCTGTAGGCCCCCAGATGTTTGCATTTCTATCCTAAAAAGGAGATGGTAGATTTTCGGCTACCGCGCACCGTAGAGCATGGTAATTTTGTGTGTGTGCTAAAAACCCTAGCGCACCTTTGAAAAAGGAGCCCTTAGTTAGCGAAGCTACATTATCGTGCACGAACCTGCAAATTCTATATGTCATGATCGTAGTTGCGCTCTGAAATTTGGGCGCGCACCCAAGATGCATGCACAATTTAATGGGTTAAAGGAGGCGGTAGTGGCTAGCGTGCTCGGGAATTTAACGCGCACTATTGCGCACGTTAAGGCCCTAGCGCACCTTTGTAAAAGGAGCCCTAAGTGCAGGAATATCCACTCTCTGCCCATGACAACCCCTACACACATTAAAAAAATTATTTAGCGTGGTTAACGCTTACAGATTTCAGTCTTAACGCAGGACGCATGAGTGTGCCCCATAGTACTCTATTTTTTTTTTTTTTGCTGAGTTGGGAGCATGTTAGTGCTTAACACAGCTTAGTAAAACACAGCCTGTATTAGGTGACTCCCGACTTTTGCAGCTGGCGAACTGCTTGTGAACGGTGACCGGATCACCGAACCCGTCGCAAAATTAAATCACGACCTGGATGAGCTCTTTGCTTATTGTTCTATGTTTGCGAGCTGCACAAAACAAAAAGTGCACAGACCTCAGCATACGATTAAAATTCCACTTTAACATTGGAGTTTGCCGTCAATTCTGGCCTCCTTATCTCAAGAAAGACATAGGGGCACTAGAAAAGGTTCACAGAAGAGTGACCAAGATGACAAAGGGGAGGAATAGGAGGAAATATTTTTCACTAAGAGAATAGTTAAACTCTGGAACGCATTGATAGAGGTTGTGGTAAGAGCGGATAGCGTAGCTGGTTTTAAGAAAGGTTTGGACAAGTTCCTGGAGGAAAAGTCCATAGTCTGTTATTGAGAAAGACATGGGGGAAGCCACTGTTTGCCCTGGATTGGTAGCATGGAATGTTGCTACTTCTTGGAGTTCTGGATACTTTTTGGGATTCCAGAATCTTGCTATTCTTTAGGATTCTGAATGGAATAATGTTGCTACTCTTTGGGTTTTTGCCAGGTACTAGTGACCTGGATTGGCCACTGTGAGAATGGGCTACTGGGCTTGATGGACCATTGGTCTGACCCAGTAAGGCTATTCTTATGTTTTTAAGACACCATTTTTTATATCTCATAAAGTGGATCATTAAGTCTTAAAATCCAATCTGTTGTAACCGTCCTTACTGGAAATGGCTCCCCTGGTGCCCCCTTTTGAAGACCTTTCAATCTTCAATCCAAACATTTTTATGGCAGTTTTATTTCCATTTGAACACTTTGGCAAACCCCTTCTTACTTTGTGACTTGGAAAGAGATCAAAATTGTGTCTGTTTGATCTGATGTGACCTTACTCCTAAATTGCACACTGAGATTAAAGAATGACGGAATAGGGAGACTGGCAACAAACTTCCCAGATGGTGAATTCAGCAGGGATCATTAGGCACCCCGTGACAGTTCTGTTTAAGCAATTCATTCAGCTTGGGCTTTGCTCTCTCTCCATGGATGACAGCCAGCGCTATCCATCTACATGAAGGAGGTGACAAAATTAATCTGTTTAATTACCATCTTGCTTCACTCCTTCCTACCTGTTCTAGGACCTTTAAATAAATTGTGCATGGTCAGTCCTATAAGCTCAACAAGCATCATAAAACCTTTGTCGAATGTCATAAGCCAGCCATTCAGCTTTTCCACTTTACAGCCTCTGGACATCTAAAGGTCATGAAAGGACTGTCCTAAAGTCCGCGTAGTCTTCACATTCAATGCATTTGCAAAATTGAGGGACACCAAGCAGTCATCAAAATCTGTCTGCATTAAGCAGGGAAGTGCGCTGAATGCAATTAGTATTCTAAAAACTGCTCTAATCAATTACCCAATGTGGTTTATTAAATAGCAGATTTAAGATGAAAACCCAACAAATCGACAGCACTTGTTTCAGTGCTCTCGCCATCACTCTTGACTGCAATAGCCTCCTTCCTATATGACATGAATCTTTCTGAATGACGTCGACTTTAATTAATTCAGAATACAGTGATAAAATTACTGATGGTTACCAAAAAGTATGATCGTGTTACATCTCTTCTTAAAGAGGAACATTGGCTTCTTGTTACACATCAAATTATCTTTAAAATTCTTACATTGATCCATTCAGGTATACCACTTTTCCTCTCATGGAATATACCTACACTTCCTCTAGGGCTCTATCTATGATCTACCAATGGAAAAGCAAACAAATTACAATTACATCTTGGGCACTGTGAATTAATAAAAAAATAATCCACAAGATAATCAGGTGCTAAACCATGTAAGACTTTATAGCATATACAACCACACTTAAATCTGACTATGGCCTCGACTGGTAACCAATGCAGTCTTTGGTAATAAGGTGTGACATGATCTGATTTTTTTTCAGATTGAAAATTAATCGGATTGCCATGTTTTTTATGATGCAGAGTCTATGACGATTTTTCTGATAACCCGCTAAGTAAACTATATTACAGTAATCCAAAATACATAGACTTAATGACTGTACCAACAGTCTAAAAGAAGAAACATCTGTATCTGGCGAAAGACTTGAAGTGGTCCAGAGGAAGGAGATGAAAATGATAGGAGGTTTGCGCCAAAAGACGTATGAGGAGAGACTGGAAGCCCTGAATATGTATACCTTAGAGCAGGGGTAGGGAACTCCGGTCCTCGAGAGCCATATTCCAGTCGGGTTTTCAGGATTTCCCCAATGAATATGCATTGAAAGCAGTGCATGCAAATAGATCTCATGCATATTCATTGGGGAAATCCTGAAAACCCAACTGGAATACGGCTCTCGAGGACCGGAGTTCCCTACCCCTGTCTTAGAGGAAAGGAGGGACAGGGGAGATATGATTCAGACATTCAAATACTTGAAAGGTATTAACGCAGAACAAAATCTTTTCCAGAGAAAGGAAAATGGTAAAACCAGAGGACATAATTTGAGGTTGAGGGGTGGTAGACTCAAGAGCAATGTAAGGAAATTCTACTTTACGGAGAGGGTGGTGGATGCCTGGAATGTGCTCCCGAGAGAGGTGGTGGAGATGAAAACAGTGATGGAGTTCAAAAATGCATGGGATGAACACAGAGGATCTAGAATCAGAAAATAATAGTAAATATTGAAGAATTAAGGCCAGTACTAGGCAGACTTGCATAGTGTGTGTTTGTATATGGCCATTTGATGGAGGATGGGCTGGGGAGGGCTTCAATGGCTCGGATGGTGTAGATGGACTGGTGTGAGCTTTGACAGAGACTTCAGTAGTTGGAACCTAAGAACAGTACCGGGCAGAGCATTGGATTCTTGCCCAGAAATAGCTAAGAAGGAACAACCCCTCCCCCCCATAAATTTTTAGATTGAATCAGGTTGGGCAGACTGGATGGACCATTTGGGTCTTTATCTGCCATCATCTACTATGATATTATCAAAATATGGTCTAATAGTCTTTAATTTCTACAACATAAAGAAAGATTTTGATTTAAAATAATCCCTTTCTTTGACAAATCTGCTATGACTCAGCTCATTCCAGAATCTTCAGTGGTATAGGCCCACACTTTGGAATGTCCTATTCCCTCCCAAATATAACTTCCACCCTCTTATTCTGATTTCTGCTCTGCTCTCAAAACTTTTATAACCCTTAATTTTTTATTTTTTTCTACTCTTCTCTCACTCTCATGTCGAAGCAAATATGGTTTTAGCCGCTGTATATCGCATGACTTAGCATATCAGTACTACTACTTATCACTTATATAGCGCTGAAAGGCGTACGCAGCACTGTACATTCTGACATTTATAGACAGTCCCTGCTCGGAAGAGCTTACAATCTAACTTGGACAGACATGACATATGGAGTCGGGGGATACAGAGCCCAAGATGAGAGAAATTAGGAGTCGAAAGCACTCTCAAAGAGGTGGGCTTTTAACTGGGCCTTGAACACTGCCGGAGACGGAGCCCGCCGTAGGGATTCGGGCAGCTTGTTCTGAGCACAGGGCACAGCAAGGCAGAAGGGAGGGAGTGTGGAGTTGGCAGCTGAAGAGAAGGGCACAGATAGGAGGGACTTACCAGCTGAGAAGAGCTCACGGGGGGGGGGGGGGAGAGGGAGAGGGGGGATCATAGGGGAGATAAGTGAAGAGAGATAGTGAGGGTCAACACTCTAATATTCCCTACTTATCTCTTCTGTCCTATATTGAATGAAGGTCTTCATTTCCTCTACTCTTATATTCAACCTCTTACTCAAAACAATTTTCTTTATTTTATTTAGACACAGTTTTTTTTATATATGTTATGTAAACTGCCCTGGGGTGGTATATCAAAATGTTAATAAACCTGAGGGCTTAAACTCTTTCAGCAAGTCATGCTAGCATTAACTTTCTATACTCTGCCTGTTCCCACATTTAACTTCTCCACTTCACATTTGGAATTCACCATTTTTGGCCCTGCTCAAGGCATCCAGATTTTAAGTGTTGATGTTGGCTTTGCAAATTAGGGTCCACAGAAGCTTTCCTAACATAGGAAGGCTAAAACCCCTTCCCCAACTGCCACCCACACTCCTTCAATTCATTCTTAATGCCATAAAGCTATTGGATGGCTCCATTTCACCAGGGACAGGCTGAAATACCGGTAGTCCTGGTTTAATGCCATGGCACGTAGAGTCTTTTTGGTTCCCTATAAATAGACACGGGTAACAACAGTAGAAATGTAAAAAAAACAAGGTAGTTTCCTAATGTCCTAGATTTTATTTGGTAACCTTAACTCTGAGAGAGAGCTTTTCTTTCTTTCTTTTTTATTTTTTTTTACAATAGGCCTGTGAAATTTCAACCTAATTATGTTAAACAGAGTGAGAGTTAGGAATCTGTATGGGCAGCTCTGCCTCAACCACAAAAGGCAATGTGAAACTGCCTACATAGTCTCTATTGATTTTTGTTTTTCAGGGTTAAAAGTCTCAAACTACTTTGTGAATCCTCCAGCACAGATTGCCTGTCTGCCATCTAATTATGATTTTATAAAAGAAAGAGATAACATAACGTATAACATAAAAAGCCTTCTTCTATACCGCAAAACAGTAAAGATCCATGCAGTTTACAAAAATAAGGAGATATTCAAAATGGATGGAATCAATTATCTAAGAATTTAGTGAAGAAATAGGTTTTTAAAATTTTCCTAAAAAGTTGATACGACCCAGCATTGGATATCAAGGAATTTAAATCTTTATACTATACTATAATATTGTGAATTCAGCTTATGTCATAAGGTTATTTTGAAGCTGACATAGTATTCGTGATCTCTAAGGGCTCCTTTTACGAAGGCGTGTTAGTGGGTTTTACGCACGTGATTTTTCATCATGCAGTAACCCCCGCATTAGCCGATAAACTACCGCCTGCTTTAAAGGAGGCGGTAGCGGCTAGCAAGGCTGGCGGTTTAGCACGCACTATTACACGTGTTAAACCGCTAACGTGCCTTCGTAAAAGGAGCCCCAAGTTCTTTGTAGCATTCTCCTGATGCTAACATGCAGGAAGAAGTATTGCACTATGCTCCAGAAAGGGTTGTAGTAAGCCATATTTAAGCCTTTTTTTCATTATAGGAGGGTGGGAATTCTGTATAGCTCTCTCAAAGTTAGGTGCTCAATTTTGCATGCAGATATCAAAGATCCATGCACCATGCTCAATTGGTGATATTCAATATTTCACATTAATAAGCACTTAATTGGCAGTCATTAGTAAGTGCGGATCTCCCCTACACCCTATTCCAGTGAATTGCAAACTGTGTGCTGCGGCGAGATTCCGGGTATGCTGCGGTGAGACAGGAGACTTTCACTGCTGGCACAGGTGCCAGTGCCTCTCCTCCTCTCTGCCCCCCTGGCAATGGAGGGGTTTCCAAATCCCAGCAGTTTTCTGGGTTTTGGAAGGCCCCAAGCTCAGGGCCTCTATAGGGCCTCTGAGCATACGCATACATCAACGCGATGACATCACATGCATGCTCAGAGGCCCTGTAGACACGGCCCTGAGATTAGTGTGCCGCAGCAGAAAAAGTGTGCGACACACTGCCCTTTTCTGTAACATTTATGCCTAATTTTCATGGTGTGAGACTTCAAAGGGAGTATGATCATGGAAAGAGCATGAGTGGGTCAAAGTCATTATTGGAATTTAGGTATGGTGTTATATAATATCTGCATTTCTGCACTGTGATGCGACTGCACCTTGAATAATGCTGTGCAATTCTGGTCTAGAGAGTTGCGTGGGGACAGAAATCCCACCCGTCCCCACCCGTCCCCGCCAAAGTCCCACCCGTCCCCACCCGTCCCCGTGAGGAATCCCACCCGTCCCCACCCGTCCCCGTGAGGAATCCCTCCGTCCCCACCCGTCCCCGCGAGGAATCCCCTCCGTCCCCACCCGTCCCCGCGAGGAATCCCCTCCGTCCCCGCCCGTCCATATAAACTTCAGAAATAGTTATTTCATTTAATTATGCTACTGAATTAAAGGCTCTGGTAGAAACCATTTACAAATAAGCAAAAAGACTTTATTAATTTGAAAATATTAATTGGGAAGAATACATACTTTGCAAATGGGTTTCTACCAGAGCCTCTAATGTTTATAAATTTTTATCAACACAACTAATATACTACTTTATCCTGAAGCAAAATAAAAAAAAAGAAATATAATTCTTTTCCTACCTTTGTTGCCTGGTTTCTGCTTTCCTCATGTTCTCATTCAATTCCTTCCATCCACTGTCTCTCTTCCTTCTGCATCTTCCATTTGCTCTGTTACTGTGCCTCTCCCTTTCTTCCCCCTTCCAAATTGGTCTGGCACCCATCTTCTTCTCTCCGCTCCCCCCATAGTCTTCTTCCCTGCCAGCGTCTTCTCCCTACTCTCTCTTCCCCATTTCCTTTCAGCATCCTTCTCCCCCCATCTTCCCCATGTCCTGTCAGCGTCCTTCTCCCCCCTCTGTCTTCCACATGTGCTTTCAGTGTCCTTCTCCCCCCTCTGCTTCCCCATGTCCTTTCAGCGTCCTTCTCCCTCTCTGTCTTCCCCATGGCCTTTCAGCGTCCTTCTCCACCCCCCCCCGTCTTCCCCATGTCCTTTCAGCGTCCTTCTCCACCCCTTTGTCTTCCCCATGTGCTTTCAGCATCCTTCTCCCCCCTCTGTCTTCCACAAGTGCTTTCAGAGTCCTTTCCCCCCGCCCTTTCCATGGCCTTTCAGCGTCCTTCTCCTCCCCTTTATCTTCCCCATGTCCTTTCAGCGTCCTTCTCCACCCCTTTGTCTTCCCCATGTGCTTTCAGCATCCTTCTCCCCCCTCTGTCTTCCACAAGTGCTTTCAGAGTCCTTCCCCCCCCCCGCCCTTCCCATGGCCTTTCAGCGTCCTTCTCCACCCCTTTGTATTCCCCCATGTGCTTTCAGCGTCCTTCTCCCTCCTCTGTCTTCAAGTGCTTTCAGCGTCCTTCTCCCCCCCTCCTTCTCTACCGCCCCGGGTGCAGCACAGCCGGCCAGGTCCCCTTACTTTTGTGGCACTTCCCCGACTGACTGACAACAGCCCCGGTCCGACAAACCTCCCTGCCCTTAACTGCGAATCTAAATTACCTTATTACAGCTGCTGTAAGAAGATAATTTAGATTCGCGGCTACAGGGCAGGGAGGATTGTCGGACCGGGGCTGTTGTCGGTCGGTCGGAGAAGTGCCACAAAAGTAAGGGGACCTGGCCGGCTGTGCTGCAACCGGGGCGGGGTGTGGCAGGGCGGACCGCCCCGTCCCTTGGTAGCCACTCGAACCGCGAGGCTACTCTCCTCCTTACCTGCACTGCCTGCAGCACAGAGCCAAACGGAAGTCTTCCCGACTCAGTCGCGCGGCTCTTCTCTCTACCTTCTCTGCTTGCAGCACAGAGCCGAACGGAAGTCTTCCAGACGTCAGTGCTGACGTCGGAGGGAGGGAGGGCTTTAAGCTTTAAGCCCTCCCTCCCCTCCGACGTCAGCGCTGACATCGGGAAGACTTCCGTTCGGCTCTGTGCTGCAAGCAGAGAAGGTAGAGAGAAGAGCCGCGCGACTGAGTACATCCAGCCCCGCAGGAACCCCGCGACCCTCGGAGGCGTCCCCATGGGATCCCCGCGACCCTAGGGGCGTCCCCACGGGATCCCCGTGACCCAAAGGGGGAACCCGCGGGATGCCCGCGGGTCCCGCGGGATTCCCGTCGTCCCCGTTCCCGTGCAGCTCTCTATTCTGGTCGCACCTCTGAAAAAAAGATATAGTGGAATTAAAAAAAGGTTCAAAGGGTTGGAATGATTTCCCTATAGGGAAAGGCTAAAGTGACTAGGTCATTTCAGCCTGAAGAAGAGATGGCTCAGGGAAGATATGATAGAGATACTACGATTAAGCTACTAAGTAGTAATTTTAAAACAAACTAGAAAAAATATTTCTTAACTCAATGTGTAATTAAACTCTGGAATTCATTTTTGGAGAATGTGATGAAAGCAGTTAGCCAAGCAGGATTTAAAAAAGGTTTGGATAATTTCCTAAAACATATTTAAAGCGATTAATGGAGACAGTCCAACCTGCTGGAACCATCAACTAATTCAATCCACCTCAACCAGACACAGGAGAACCCACACACTATTCACACACCCGCCAACTAAAAATGTCAAACAAAGAAACTGGCCACCAGAGCAGTGAAACTAGATAGACAAATCATCAATCTGCTGATCTTCACCACAGACTATAAAACAATTCTTATGTAATCCGCCTTGAACCGCAAGGGAATGGCGGAATAGAAATCACTAATGTAATGTAATTATTAAGATGGACTTGGGGAAATCTACTGCTTATTCCTAGGATAAGCAGCATAAATTTTTTATACTTTTTGGGATCTTGCCAGGTACTTGTGACCTGGTTGGCAACTGTTGGAAACATGATACTGGGCTTGATGGACCTTCGGTCTGTCCTATATGGTAACTCTTATGTTTTTCGCTATTAAGGCAGTGTGTAGTTTCTGTGGTACTGTCTGAAGATTTTGGTCTTTGTCGCATCTGCATTTATTTTCCCTAATTCAATCTAAGACCCATGAGGAAAGCGTGCCTTTTGGGTCCATTTCACCTTATGTACCTGTATATGGGGATTTTTATACTGCATCGTCTCATTGATCGAATAAATGCCGGCATCAAGAACATCCTTTACACAGTCTCTTTTGTCTTTGGTCTTTCCATTTCACTGTGGAACTGTTTGGGTTTTTCCTTTCTTGCTGCCTTATGTTCTAACTGCCATTAATTGGGCGTGCACGCTGGTCGAGTGATCGCTGCCGCTGCTGCCAAAGTCGCTGCTTCTGAGGGGGTGATCGCCACCGCTGAATTGAACGCGGGACTCTTTTGTACAGGTAACAAACTTTTCCAAATCGCTGCTGCCGCCTGCGTGTGCCGGAGCTGAAAGGGCTGATTTCCCTCACACCCCTCGCTATTCTTTCTCCCTTCCTGCTCCTCTCTCTCTCCTGATTGGCCTTCCTGACATGCCCCCTCCCCCTGTCCTTGCCTGCCCCTCTCTGCTGCTCCCTTTCCTCTACTCTAATCTCACCTATTCCTCCTTCCCACCCCTCCTAGCGATGGCTTCGGCCGATTTGGCCGCGCTCCCCCTAAGCGGGATGGGAGCTTGTTTTTAACACCATCCTTAGGCAAGCACAAATGCTGGTGCCCAAAGTTAGACACAAAGACCCAGATTCTATAAATGAAGTTAGGCGCCTAGATCACCGTAGCCGATCTATGCACCTGACTTAGGCCCCCCTTTGTCAAACCGCATTAGGGTTTTTTATCGCCAGCCGCTGTGGTAAAAACTTCAACACTCAGAATTCCTATGCGCATTGGAGCTTTTACCGCAGTAGCCAGCGATAAAAAAAAAACAACAATCCTATCGTGGCTTGATAAAAGGGGGCCTTAATTACTCATTTAGGCTTAATCTGTACCATTATTGAAAAGTGCCATTAAAAATGATAAAAAAAAATATCAGCTGGTAGAAGCCCAACTTGGTAGGTGCCTATCATGTCAAGGTAGGTATCTACTCCCAGGTACCTACCAGTAGGTGTGGTTAGAGGCAGATTCTGGGCGGATTTTGGGCATAGTTTGACATAGGCGCATTTGTTTCGGCCAAGAAAACTGTGACATAGATGGGAGTGCGCCTACGGTTTCTATGTCCACCGATGCTTAAGACTTGGGTGCCGCTAGGTGCTATTCTATAAATGGCGCCTAGCAAATGATTGACAACTGCACGCTAAGCTCATATTCTATAAAAGCCTTTCTACATGGAGCAGCTTTTATAGAATTTCCCCCTGATATTTAACTGGCCAGCCGGGAATATTCAGCGCAAGATAACCAGTTATCTCTGCTGAATATTCTTGGTTAGTGGCTAATTCACACGATAACCAGCCATATTCAACACTGACCAGCTAGGTTTAGTGGGCAAATTAGGCCACCGAAATAGCAGTCCTACCTTGCCTGTTAGAACTTAACTGGACAGCGCTGAATATCAATTTAACTGGTTAAGTTACAGCTGTTCAACCCCCACCCCTGCAAATATTCAAATGCCAGTCGCCAGAAATAGCTCGGCCTTGAATATATGGGCTCATCTCCCACCGTTGGACTTAAGCAGCTGCCTCCCACCATCTGCATAGCAGGTCCCTTGGGCCTAGTGCAGATCACCTTGATGCCTAATTTTGGGAACCCTGTAATGTGTGAATGTGAAGGTGATTGGTATACTCTCTGCCCCCCAACAATTGTGCAAGTGCACCCCTTCCCTTCCGCCACACCTCTTTCACGCTCCTGGCGTGAGCAGCAACCTCCAGCTGCTGTTCGTGCCGGCGTTGGCTCTTCCTCTGACATCACTTCCCGGGATTTCACCTCGCGCGGGGAATGTTAAAGAGTTACGGGGAAAGGGAAAAGGTGTGCTCACGTGACAGGAGAGGGTGGGGAAGGAGTAGATGGGGGTGGGGGGGCAGAGAAGAGAACGGGGAGGGACGCCACCACCTTTCACGCTTCTCACCCTCACTCCGCCACTGTGAGTACTGCTTATATATCTAAAGACACGGGGGAAGCCACTGCTTGCCCTTTTATCGGTAGCATGGAATGGTGCTACTCCTTGGGTTTTGGCCAGGTACTAGGGACCTGGATTGGACACTGTGAGAACTGGCTACTGGGCTTGATGGACCTTATGTTCTTATGTGAGCCAAGTGTAAGACATTTAAGCCATTGTAACATCACTGATGAGGTTGGTCCTGAGGCACTGTGGAATGAGGCATTTATGACATCACAATCTCAGCTCTGGAATATTGCTCTCTTTGGGGTTCTGGAATCTTGCTATTCTTTGAGATGCTGGAATGTTGCTACTCTTTAGGTTTTGGCCAGGTACTGGTGACCTGGATTGACCACCGTGGGAACGGGCTACTGGGCTTGATGGACCATTGGTCTGACCCAGTGAGGCTACTCTTATGTTCTAAGTGGTTTACAATGAATAGTGGTCAGGTACTCTTAAGTGTTTCCGTATCTGTCCTGGCGGGCTCACAATCTACAATTCCCCAGTATAAGTATTGTCTCTTGCAACGTCAGTAATTTGTATGAAGTTCTTCATCAGATCTCTGTACTCCAATTTGAATATAATATGTTAAGATATGACTGTTTGCATATTGCACGGGTGAGACTATGCATTAGTTATTGAAACTAGACTACAGATGGTTTTCCTTCAGACTTAATTAGCACTTATTATTTTCTTTTTTTGGCTTAGCTGTAGCCTGCTGAATAAATGTGGAAGAGGGGTAAGATAATATTTACAATTATGTGAGCCACAAATGCTACAGAGCGGCTTGGCAGGGAGCAATGTAAGGTCATGAAAAAATCATTTGGAGTACAGATTAAAGAAGCACAATGAGTTCCTCAAGCCAATGTCATGTATCTATTTCCTGCTGTGATATTTCTGTCCAGCTGTGGTGTTATAAAATGACATCAGCTGATTAAGGCCTAGCCAGTCCTTCTTTAAATAGCTGGATCATTGTTTTCTAGGCATCTGCATTCTGATTTTTCCAAATGCACAGAAAAATGGTTCGATTAGCACAGTAAATCCAACACAAAAGCCCCTCGAAGAACCAAAATAATATCGTGTGGTGTGATGTGTCTTTATATCTATCTCCTTGTGACACTGCCCTTTGAGGTCACATAGGCACCAGTAGCTCTAAGCACTAAGCGGACCTTCATTCACTTGCATTGCACAAGGCTTTTTATTAAATATTATTTGAGGAGGTTTTTTATGCCAATGATTTAAATATACCCCAGTGAGTCTCTACCTGTCTACAAAACCTGAGTTATCGGTTTGGTGGAGGGGGGATATGAGGCTTTTTCCTAGATAATTTTCATAGAAGAAGCGTTTTTTTTTGAGGTGCTGATAGTGAATTATCCGCCTTTGGCTGTGGAGCCTGGTGCCGGTGGTGACATCAAGTACTTTCTTTGCGGTTTCTTTGGTTGTTCATGGTTAGGGTTACTGTGCTGTAAACCAGGTCGGAGGTGTTGTTTAATATCGATTAACACAGTAACACATTAGAATAGCCATACTGGGATAGACCGAAGGTCCATCAAACCCAGTATCCTGTTTCCAACATTGGCCAATCCAGGTTACAAGTACCTGGCAAGATCCCAAGTAGAAAGACAAATTTTATGCTGCTTATCCTAGGAATAAGCAGTGGATTTCCCCCGAGTCATCTCAATAATGGCTTATGAACTTTTGTTTTAGGACATTATCCAAACCCTTTTTAAACCCTGCTAAGCTAACCGCTTTCACCACATTCTCCAGCAACAAATTTCAGAGTTTAATTACATGTTGAGTGAAGAAATATTTTCTCCAGTTTGTTTTAAATTTACTACATAGTGGTTTCATCGCATGCTCACAAATCCTAGTATGTTTGGAAAGAGTAAACAAGCAATTCACATCTACCCATTTCACTCCACTGAATATTTTATAGACCTCTATTGTATCTCCCCTGAGCTGTCTCTTCTCCAGTCTGAAGAACCCTAGCCTGAGGAAGGAGTGGCCTAGTGGTTAGAACCCTTGTCTCAGTGCCCTGATATTGTGGGTTCAATCCTTGTGCCTCTCTTTGTGACCCTGGGCAAGTCACCTACTCTTCTGTTGCCACAGCTAATAATAATAATAATAATTTTAATAATAACTTTATTTTTATATACCGCAATACCACAAACAGTTCAGAGCGGTTTACAAAAAAAGAGACTGCGTACAAACAGCGGTGTTACAGAAAACAATTCAAAGATACATCAACAAGAATATGAAATTATACAAATTTATCAAAGAGATAGGTTTTTACTGTTTTTCTAAAAGTTTGGTAAGAAAATGCATTTGAGATAAACCCACTCAGGCATTTATTCCATTTGCCTGCTTGAAATGATAATGTCTTGTCTAGGTACCTCTTATAGATACAACCTTACAGAGATGAAATGGAGAACAGATGGGCACTACGTGTACGACTGATAATACCAGCAAAATCAAAATGATAGGAGTGATAGATTGGAGCTGTACCTGCAAATGTAAAAATAACCCTGGCTTCCACAGGGAGCCAATGTCATTTTTTTTAAATAATAGGGGCTAACATGATCAGTTTTTTTCAAAATGAGACAGACTGCCGCATTTTGAACAATGCTTAGTCGTTTGATAGTTTTCTTGAAGGATCCTAGATATACAATATTGCAGTAATAGTTAGATTATGATCCTACTAGGACAGATAGGGAGAAATACTTAAAAGAGTACCTGAATGTAAACCACTTCATAGAAGTGGTATATAAGAAATGTAAAAAAGAAGTCATCCCTTCCCTTTTGTCATTTTCATTGCCCTTCTCTGTACGTTTGCTAATTCTGCTATATCTTTTTTTTGAAATACGGCGACTAGTCTTGATCAGGTTGCTGTATAGGTGAACTCACACTATACAGCAATACAAAGGGGAAAGTGTGGTGCAGTGACCTGGATTACTAAGACCCCATCTCCCCAGCCCTCCGTGCAAAACACTGGCTTCCAGTTAACAAACGCTGTGTGTTCAAAGCCCTTGTTGTGGCCTACAAGAGATTCTACCTCATCATCCCTGCTTACATCACATCCAAACTCCCTCAATACACTCCCGCCCGCCCACTCTGCTCTCGAGCAGAGAAACAACCGTACATCCTTCCAGGAAGATCCCTCCAAATGGAAACAGCTCATGAACGCTCATGTAGCCACTTTATCCCTCGTCTTTGGAACCAATTGCCTGCCCAGATAATAATAATAATAATAATAACTTTATTTTTGTATACCGCAATACCACAAAACAGTTCAGAGCGGTAAGATCACAAGACTCGCTGATGACCTTTTGGAAGACCCATCTCTTCAAATGAACAGTGTTAATGGACCACCTTCTCCTAGCTCCCCTTCCTTTCACCTCTCTCCTCCTTCTCTCCTCCCCCTCCTGTTCCCTGCTCTCCTTCCTCTGAAGCCTTGCTCCCCCTCCCCTTCTCTCTCTACGTCCCCTCACCTGCCTCTTCTTTAAATGTCTATAATTTTTTTTTCTTGTAATTCTATTGTGAATGTCAATTGTAACCCGTTCTGAGCTCCCGGGAGAATGGGATAGAAATCTAAAGAAATAAATAAAAAAGCTACAGCCTCAGCACCCTGCGGTTGTGGGTTCAAACCCACGCTGCTCCTTGTGACCCTGGGCAAGTCACCTAATCCCCCCCATTGCCCCATGTACATTTGATTTTGAGCCCACCAGGACAGACAGAGAAAACTGCTTGAGTACCTGAATAAATGCATGTAAACCATTCTGAGTTCCCCTGGGAGAATGGCATAGAAAATTGAATAAATCCCCTGGGAGAATAGTATAGAACAGGGGTAGGCAATTCTGGTCCTTGAGAGCCGGAGCCAGGTCAGGTTTTCAGGATATTCACAATGAATATGTATGAGATGGATTTGCATGCACTGCCTCCTTGAAATGCAAATCTATCTCATGCATATTTATTATGGATATCCTGAAAACCTGACCTGGCTCCAGCTATCGAGGACTGGAATTGCCTACCCCTGGTATAGAAAATTCAATAAATAAATAACATTTTCATTTTTGTTTTTCATTCCTTTCCTGATAATTCCTAACATTCGATTTGCTTTCTTAGCCACTGTCGCACACTGTATGTGGCACTACAATTACTTTTGATGTTCTGGTGATGTGGGCTAATCATTTCATGAAGTCAATCCAAATGCGCTAATTCAGTCCTGGTTTTCTCTTTGTGCATGTATGGAGTTGTAATTCTACATTCTCCAAGAAGAGTACCAGTATGGCTTCCTTTCGCCCAAGTCAATGGATTGAAAATTGTCCTTTTTGATCAATTATTATTTTCCTATATTGCCGGTTCATAAGACAAAGCAGCAAAATTCCATTAAAATTCTGTCTTTTGATGAGAAACACAATCACATCCACCCCAAGATATTAATGGAAGTCTAAGCATATGGAGAGAGAAGGTTTTGGATGACATAAAAAAAAATGAATCCAATAAATACTACAGTCCATCATTAAAGAAGCAGGTGGTTGAGACAAATCAGTTAAAAATCTCTTTAAAAGGTCATTTAGGAAGTTCACTAAAATATAGCAGCATGCCAAAATCAGTGAACATCATGTTAAATAAGGTATTCATTTTCTTGTAGATTTTAAATTAAGCCATCTGGTCTTTTTGTTTTTCAGTGAGGCAGCTGATTTACAAATTAAAATATATTTTTTTTCTTAATTTCAGATGACAAAAGCATGCATTTCAGTTTTTCAAAATCTATCATCAGAAAGTGATCTTGGGATGTTCTAGAGAAAGCATCAATATTTCCTTCTCAACCCCCCCTTCCAAATAGGGCCACAAAATGCTCCTTTTACTAAACCATGAAAGAGCTTCTTACCGTGGGCCAGCGAGGTAAATGCTTACTCAATACCTATGAGCGCTGGAGCATTTACTTCGCCAGTCCGTGATAAGAAGCTCTTCTGCAGTTTAGTAAAACCCAGCTTAACATTCTTTAGATTGCTACCTGAACTTTTTTTTTTTTTAAATTATTATGGCCTTTTTTACTAATTTAAATTAAACATAGGAAACGGCATCACACAGCTATAAAGAGTGAGTCTTTTTCACAGGGATTTCTGCTTGATTTTGTTATTTTTGACCGGAGACCAGATGGAGGATTGTGTCTTGTCTTTGAAATAGCTGTTGTGAAACAGGGCCACTGTCGGGCTTGGGACTTTCTCTGGCAGCTAAATTTGGAGACTGTGCTGTGGATTTATTATTATTATTTTTTAAAATCCAGTCTGGATTTGATTCTTTCAAACGTTCCCAGGATACAGCTATGAAGATAAGTTTATTGCTACTCTGATCATAGGCAGCGGAACACTGTTTGGTTTGAGGGGCCCAGGAGCTCCGCCCTAACCCCAGCGGAATCCTGCGGCATGACCCATCACCAACTCTTGACCACCTCCTAGCGTTGTACTTTAAATCATCGGGGCAGCCACCACGCAGCGTCAACGAACCCTGCCCCCGGAAGTAGAATGAAGGCAGCTGCCCCGAAGATATAAAGTACAACATCGGGAAACGGGTGGGAGGGCAGGCACCAACCATCGACCGCCAGTTTTTGGGGAGGCCATAGCCCCTGTGGCCCCCCTCCCCCGTTCCAACGCCTATGACTGATTATTTTGTATGCTGTTTAAGTGGAAGTTTTTTTCTGAGACCTGTGATTATGCTGTATCCCCTAAACAGGACTGTTGGGACTAAGGGCTCCCTTTATGAAGGTGCGCTAGCATTTTTAGCGCGCGCTACAATGCCACGCCCGCTAACCCCGCGCTACATGGAAAATACTAACGCCAGCTCTATAGAGGCATTAGCGTCTAGCACGCACGGCATTGTAGTGCACACTATAACTGCTGGCGCACTTTCTTAAAAGGAGCCCTAAGTGTTCTGCGGTCTCTTTTCTCTACTTTTTAGACATTGCTGTAGATATCTGGAGTGGCTTCTCTTGTCTTTCTTTACAGCTGTTTCCTATATTTAATTAGAATTACTGATTTATAGGATTTGTGCACTTTGGTGCTTTTTTTTTTTTTTTTTTTACTAAGCCACGGTAGAGGTTTCTACAGCGGCTAAGGGAGCTAAATGCTTCGACACTCAAAAGAATTCCATTTTTATTTTTTATTTATTTATTATTTATTTATTTTTTAATTTTTTTTTTTAATTAGGATTTTTTTTATATACCGCCTATCAAGGTTATCTAAGCGGTTTTACAATCAGGTACTCAAGCATTTTCCCTATCTGTCCCGGTGGGCTCACAATCTATCTAACGTACCTGGGGCTATGGAGGACTGAGTGACTTGCCCAGGGTCACAAGGAGCAGCGCGGGGTTTGAACCCACATGAGCATCAGAGCAATGCGCACTCTGAGCTATGGTAGAAACCTCTACCACGACTTAGTAAAAAGGTGTGTGTGTATGGGGTGTGGGTGTGTATGCAGTGTCTTGGATAGGATTGCCAGAGTCACATCATTATTTGTGTTTCCTTCTGTATGTGGCTGCGTTTATAAGATGTTTTTACGCCTGTTCGCCTAGCAGGCAGCCAGCTGGGATGCTGAGCTTCGTAATTTGCACTCGTCGTCATCGATGCACTTTAGAAAATTACTAAAATCAATTTTATTGGTTAGATTCTTAGGAAACTAATTGTTTTAATGGATATTTTGTAGGTCACTGTTGTTGTACAGTCTCTTAACTTTGTGAACCGCATTGATTTGAAAGGTTTTGCGGTCTAGAAATGAAATGCTATGTTTTCTGTCCAGCTCTGGTTCTACAGACAGATATCACTAGGCACTTTATTTACAAAACCTTTGGAATAAGCATCCATAAAGTAGAAAGCACAGCACTGCTTATTCTAATACTTTTCAACAGAACAATTTCACTTGATCCATACGACCGTCAGAGGTGACGCTCTCAAAAATATTGTCAATGGGAGTTATTTTCACCACATCTCTTCATTAGTCCAAAATAATAATTTTATAAATATATATTTTTCATGCATTGCGGCTTTCCAATTATATTATATTGTAATTGTTTATAAAAGCCAATCGCTTACTGTATCTGCATTCATATCGGGGCGTTACTTCAGCCGACACTAATTCATGTTTCGCCAGTATAGGCTGTTTCAAGGTAATCTCCCCCTACACAGTGTTCCTGGGACAGTAAAATAATCCCAGCTTCTAGCTATTTTTCCAGATATAACCATGATAGATTTTATATTGTAATGAGGTGTTTTACATACATTTGTAGCCCTAACACACTAAAATTTAATTTACTGTGGATTATGAGGGGGTGCAGGAAAGTTCTCAGCCCAACCAACCAACTTCCTAAATTCGGAGTTATTTTACCACTGTAGCTGAAAAGTGCTATCTTATTTTGTTAAGTTCCAATTTGCAGAAGCAAAAGTCTATGTTTTGATATTGTTTCAAGATCATTGATTGAACCATAGCTACATCATTCTCTTGGTTGGGCTGAGAACTTTTCAGCGCTCCCTCATAACCCACAGTGAGTTAAATTGCAGTGAGTCAGGGCTAGGAACTCTACATTAAAGCCCTTTAGGATAAATGCAAAGTGATGCATATTAGGAAGAATAAGTGAAATCATAGTTATCAGATGCTAGGGTTCACCTTGGAGGTTAGCACCCAAGATAAAGGTCTGGGTGTCATTGTGGACAACATGATGAAACCTTCTACCCAAAGTATGGAGGTGGCCAAAAAAGCAAACAAGATGCTAGAAATTATTTAAAAAGGGATGGTTAACCAGACTAAGGGCTCCTTTTACTAAGGTGTGCTAGTGTTTTTAGCGCACACAGGAAATTATCGTGCGCTACACCGTGCGCTATGCTTCTAGAATAGTTCTAGAAGCATAGCGCTCAATGCTATTCTGTGTGTTAAAGCCATAATGTGGCTTAGTAAAAGGAGCCCCTAAGAATGTTATAATACATCTGCACTGCGCTCAATTCTGGTTGTCTTATCTCAAGAAAGATATAGAAGGAACTAGAAAAGGTTCAAAGAAGAGCGACCAAGATGGTAAAGGGGATGAAACTCCTCTCGTATGAGGAAAGACTAAAAAGGTTAGGACTCTTCAGCTTGGAAAAGATACAGCTAAGAGCAGATATGATTGAAGTCTACAAAATCCTGAGTGGAGTAGAACGGGTACAAGTGGATCGATTTTTCACTCCGTCAGAAATTACAAAGACTAGGGGACACTGGATGAAGTTACAGGGGAATACTTTTAAAACCAATGGAAGGAACTATTTTTTCACTCAGAGAATAGTTAAGCTCTGAAATTCGTTGCCAGAGGTTGTGGTACGAACGGTTAACGTTGCTGATTTTATGAAAGGTTTGGACATTGTCCTGGAGGAAAAGTCCATAGACTGTTATTGAGACAGACAAAGGGGAAGCCACTACTTGCACTGGATTGGTAGCATGGAATGTTGCTACTACACTTCTCTCTCGTCATTCGCGGGAGATATGGGCAGAGCTGGACCGCAAATGCCGAAAAACCGCAATTATCCGGCTCTGACCCACCCCCACCTCCCTGACGCCTTCCCGGCCTTACCTGGTGGTCTAGAGGGCTTTTGGGGCAGGAACGATCTTCCTATGCTCCTGCCCCGTTCAGATCGCCATCAGGAAATGGCTGTAGGGAGTTCCCGACGTAGTTTCGAGAGACTACGGGAACTCCCAGCAGCCATTTCCTCATGGCGATCTGCACGGGGCAGGAGCGTAGGAAGATCGCTCCTGGCCCGATAGCCCTCTAGACCACCAGGTAAGGCCGGGAAGGCGGCAGGGAGGAAAAAAAGATGGATTTTTAAAACATTTTTTTATTTTCCCCCTCCCCAGAAACAATCGCGATTATATGAAACCGCGAGTGCAGGAACAGCGAATAGGGAGGGGGAGGTGTATTTGGGTTTTGGCCAGGTACTAGGGACATGGATTGGCCATTGTGATGATGGGCTACTGGGCTAGATGGACTATTGATCTGACAATTCTAATGTCCTTATGTTACAGCCATAAGGCAGCTTGATAATTACCCTGCTAAATGCTAGTCCTGTGGCCTCTTCCAGGGTGTACTGCTCCTTCTGCTACCCAGAGGATAGCTATTCACTGACTTGAGCATTAGCTTGAGAGCTTTGTTGGCTCCAGCTGTAAGTCTTTCACTACCATGCACAAGGGTCATGATTTTGATCCCCAGCAAGGGGACAAATCTTTCCTCGGGAACTCATTTTCCCATCCCGTCCCCACAAGTTCTTTTCCTGTCCCTGCCCCATTCTTACAAGCTCCGTCCTCATCTGCACAAACCTCAAACCTTTCCTATTGTTTTTTTTCCCTTACTCGTTTTCTTTACTATTTTTAACTTGTATTTCTCTTCCTATTCCTTTCCTTTCGTATCATATGTTTTGTCTTGTCCGTCATATTTAAATAGTCCGTTTCCCTTTGATTATTGTAATACAATATTTTAACATTTTTTGTACATGGCTTAGAATTTTGAATAAGCGACTAATCAAATACATAATACACATGGAAACTTGGCACTTTAAAATCCTAAGTGTTTGAGGCTTGTGTGGTTACGGCACAGCTTACAAGAATGGGGCAGGGAGAAGAACAGTGACAAAACTCACGTGGACGGAGCAAGGGAATTGCGTTTCTGCGGGGACAGGGACAAATTTGTCCCCGTGTCAGTCTCTATCACACTGTTCAAGCAAAAGGAAATGTTTTCCTGGCACTATAGACTACGACGACACTGAAAACAGATGGATTTTTTTGGGTGCTTTGGGAGCCAAGCCAATTGGATTCATTTAGAAGGGATGAACCAAAAACAGTCACATTTGCGACGCTTTATTATTCATTTTCTGAAAAATGCACATCCCTAATGCACATCAACACTTGGGCCATGAGGATTTCTGTAAAGCTTTGGCTCTGTTGAATAATTACCAGACGTACGGACAGCACATAGTGCTCAGAGGCTAAATAATAAGTCAGCAGTATGTGCAAGATTGAAGACTGCTGTCTTGTTTGCTGGCACAGCCTGGGCAAGAGTACACGGTCATGGGGTAATTCTGTGCTAGATGCAGTAACCTATAATACAGAGCTAGACTACAATTTGTGAACCATATATAGTGTGTTAATTATATTCCCTAAGGCGCAATGCAATATGTGCTTTAATGTGTCCTTTGATTTGAGTCTTTCAGAGGTCTGTCATTGAGTACTAACTCCCCGAAATCTGGAATTATCTACCACTTTACCTTAGAGAAGAATCTACCCTGGAGAAATGTAAAGGCTCCCTCAAATACTTCCTTTATACAGACGCTTTCAAAAGATAACCAGAATACTTAGGTAGACTAACTTCTTCATAATTATAGGGCTCTTCATAATTATAGGGCGTTAAACCGCCGGATGCGCTAGCCGCGACCGCCTCCTCTTGAGCAGGCGGTAGTTTTTCGGGCTAGCGCGGGGGTTAGCGCGTGATTAAAAGTCGCGCACGCTAAACCCGCTAACGCGGCTTCGCGAAAGGAGCCCTAAGGTGCGCTAGCGTTTTTAGCGCACGCAGGAAATTACCGCCCACTATGCTTCTAGAACTAGCACCAGCTCAATGCTGGCGTTAAGGTGTAGCGCGCGCTATTCCGTGCGTTAAAGCCCTAACGCGGCTTAGTAAAAGGAGCCCATAGTCTAGTCCTCACCAAATACAACTATTACTTCTAGTTAATTCCTGACCCCTTCCTGGTGTTTTTCCCTTTTTAATGCGCTTTCCTATCTAAATTGTAGTTCTGCCTTCTATCCTCCCTTAAAGTCTGTCATGAGTAATGTCTGTTGTTTCTATGTTTCAAAGAATATTTTATTATTACTGTAAATCGCTTAGAAATTTTTTTTATAAGCGTTTGAATCAAATTTTAATAAAACTTGGAACAGGGTGACACAGCTAAACATGGAAACACTAAATCCCCTGTGCGGGAAAGGGAGAACTTCACCTCATTTCTTAGTGTGCATTTGATTCATTTAGTACCCACAGAATGGATTGAATGCATATTAACCTACAAATAAATGCATACAATTGATTTTATTGCATTAAAAAAGTTCTGATGCAGGGTTAAAGGATTTTATTAACACAAATGTGTAACACACACACACACACACCAGAAACTGAACAAAAATCAAGGGGGAAAAAAACCCAAATTTTCAAAAAGCAAAGCAAAATAGTTTTGTCTGTGCGTGTTCCTAGATGGTAATCTTTATTGAGTCTACGTGGCCCGAAAAACATCAACTAAATCCTTCTTGTTTTGCATACTAAACAGTGCTAGAGGTTTATAGCGTGGGCTGGCGAGGTCACTGCTCCAGCGGTGACCCGTCAAAAGCGCGCAGGACTTTGGCACGCTGACAATCCTGCGCACAGGACAAAATGTGCACTGCCACTTCTGCCATTCTCGTTAGTGCTCTGACGGTGTGTGTGTGTGTGGGGGGGGGGAACCCCCGCAATACAGTTAGAAGTCCTTGTGCTCCCGTTGGGGTGGGGGTGGGTGAGAACCCCTCCAATACACTGAAAACTCCCGAAGACCGAAAATTGGAAGGAGAAAGGGACTTTTCAGTGTACTGGAGTGGGGTTGTTCTCCCTCCCACCCCCCTAACGGGAGGGAGTACAACTCTTCTAAGTATAGTTGGGGGGGGGGGTTATCCCCGATACCCCCCTCAGAGTGCTAATGGGAATGGAGCAAGCGGTGGTGCACATTTGTCCTGCGCAAATGTCATCGCGGGATTGTCGGTGCACCAAAGTCCTGCACACTTTAGTTATGGAACCGCTCCAGTGCTCTCATGAATTCTATGAACGTTGGAGAATTTACCTCGCTAGCCCATGATAGAAGCCTCTACCGCCGTTTAGTAATAGGAGTCCACATAGATATCTGGATTTTTCTCAAAAATAACTTCAGAATCCAATTTATATATCTCCCCAACAAAAGAGAAAACGAGGAGCGTTTCAAAGTAAGTACCTTCGGTGTAAGAGGAGCAGACTATGATCCTTGAAAAATACTATGCCAGTCCTTTAGTTTGAACTTAAAGAGGAATTTAACAAAATTTCATTTTAATTCATTATGGTGTTCTCATTCAGATGGCAGTGGTCAGCAAATTTTTTTCTCCACCACTGCCAGCTTTCTACCTGAATTTTCAGAGCCGGGCCATATTTAGGTAGGTGCAGACAGACTGCACTTATCTGTCTTGAACTGGATATGTTCAACCAGACAAAGATAGGGCTGTATTTTATATGTAGTGAATAACAGGATGAAGTAGATGCAGGATGAGTAGCTATTATACTGTTTAGTATTTTATGTTATGGATTTTATTTTTTTGTGTGTGTGCGTGTTTTTTAAACTTTGTTTGTATTTTTGGAACCCGCTTAGGTTTAGATGGGCTATAAGCTTTTTAAATATATAATAAATATGGTTTGATTTGTCCAGTTACCTTATCTACTTAAGGGTTAAATATCCTCTCTTAATCGGATCAGTAATGTCTCTGTTAGTGGTGTAATAAGGGTGAGCAGCGCCTGGGGTGATGGCAACCCTCCTCCGCCCCCCCCCCCCCCCCCGCCGCGCGCACGGCCCCTTTCCTTTCTCCATACCTTTTTAACATCTCTGGTGTGAATAATAAAAACCCCAAAGATCAGGGGACATGTAATAAAATTATGTGGAAATATTTCTAAAACATAGAAACATGATGGCAGATAAAAGCCAAATAGCCCATCTGCATCATCCACTGTCTTCTCCTCTCCTTATGAGATCCCACGTGCCTATCGCAGGCTTTCTTGAATTCAGACACCGTCTTTGTCTCCATCACCTCTACTGGGAGAAAACCAAACATGATACGCCTTATGACGTAGGCCAACAACTATTGTAGTAGCCTTCCTCTGGAGTCGGTCCAGAGGAAGGCTACTAAAATGGTCAGTGTGGTCAGTGGTCTACGTCATAAGGCGTAACCTCGGGGACAGATTTAAAGATCTCAGTATGTATACTTTGAAGGAAAGGCGGGATGAGAAGATATGATGAAGACATTTAAATACCTACATGGCAGAAATACGAATGAGGCAAGTCTACTTCAATTGAAAGGGAACTCCAGAGTGAGAGGGCATAGAATAGGGGTGGGCAACTCTGATCCTTGAGGACAGGAATCCAGTTGGGTTTTCAGGATTTCCCCAATGGAATATGCATGAGATCTATTTGCATGCACTTCTTTCAATGCATATTCATTGGGAAATCCTGAAAACCCGACTGGATTCCAGCCCTCTAGGACCTTAGTTGCCCACCCCTGGCATAGAATGAGGTTAAAAGGTGATAGATGCATGGAATAGTCTCCCAGTAGAGGTGATGGAGACAAAGACGGTGTCTGAATTCAAGAAAGCCTGGATAGGCACGTGAGATCTCATAAGGAGAGGAGAAGATAGTGGATGATGCGGATGGGCCATTTGGCTTTTATCTGCCATCATGTTTCTATGTTTTAGAAATATTTCCACATAATTTTATTACATGATCCCTGATCTTTGGGGGTTTCATTATTTTTTTTTTTTTGAAAGAGTGAAAAAAATTGATTCACTTTCACCCATTCTATCTCATTCAATCATATCCCTCCCAAGTTCAGCATGCACAAGCACTTACTGAAAGGGTTCTAAAATTGTTTTCATTTTCACGTCATTGGTTTTTTTTAAAACGAAGTCACCAACCCATTCGCTCTGGCAAAACAAACAAACAAACAAAAACCCCTAGCAAATTTGAAAATCTGAAGCCTCCTCAAGTTTTTCCCTCTTCCTCACTGCTCTCTCCAGGTGAATCTTACCCAGTCTACATAGCCTCTGGAAATTGTCAAGGCAAGAGATTGTTCCTGCCTTGCAGCTGCTATTTTTCAAATGGTGCTGGCCAGCTTGAGGCCAGCATCATTATACTATGCAGCAGATACAGCAGTGCAACAAAATTGCCTTGGTCTTAGGTTAACTGGTGCTATTTTGAAAACTTGTAGCATCAGTGGCGTAGTAAGGGGGGATGGTGGACTGTCCCGGGCACCGTCTTGGTGGGGGCGCCGGCACCCTTTCTCCTCTCCTCCTTCCCCCCTACTCCTCCCCTTGCCACATGCACGTCTTTACTTCTCCCCCACCATACCTCTATTTCTTCGCCAGCACGACCAGCAACTCCAACTTGCTGCTCGAGCCAGTGTTGGCTCTTCCTCTGACATCACTTCTGGGTCCTGCGCCTAGGAAGTGATGTCAGAGGGAGAGCTGATGCCGATGTGGGCAGCAAATTGGTGATGCTGTTCATGCCGAGAAAGTTAAAAGAGATATGGGGTAGGGAAGGGGTGCAGGGGGGGGAAGGGGTGCAGGGGGGGGGGAAACAGAGGGGGATGGAGAAGAGGGTGGGGGAGGGGCACCACCACCCCAGGTGCCTCTCACTCTCGCTTCATCACTGAGTAGCATCAGCAGTTCAGGAGCAACTGGAGATTTCTGCCACCATTTGACTAGTGGATGGAGTAAGTAAGCATAGAAAACCATCATTGAGTAAAAATTCTATATTTTCATTTCCCATGGTTAAAGGTTGCACTTTTAAGCACTATTTTCAGAGAATCTTGGCCTATCAAGCGGCGTGTTGGGACAAGAGCTTTGGTAGGTTGGCATTAGGTTCTAGTTCTTATCAAGCTTTTAGAAAGATATTGACGACACATTTATTTGATAAATTTTAATATCGGAGCTTGTAGTTCACTGTGCATGTACAGTTTTCCTTGATTCTTGTGATCTGCTCAGAACTGAGAGGCAATGGGCCACACAATTTAGGCGGAAGGCCTTTTTGGCACTAAAACCTAGAGTGTTGGCCCTGAAAGCCACATTTTTCCTCAAGTTTCCATGCAAATGCATGATAAACTATCAGAATAAAGATTTCATATTTTGGGGCCTACTTCAGTTAGGAAAGATTTCCTAAAGATTACGAGAAGTTACAGAGCAATAAGGAATAAGGTTGTATAGTAATTTTAGGATGTAACTATCCTGTATTGCCTTTTTGAGTTAATTTCCTGATAAAATATGGTAAAGCTTCTTCCTAGATGAGGGCTAGTTGGATATTTGAATTATACTTTTGTATTTCTTTGGATTGATGTATGAATAATTTCCATTTTCCGTAATGGTATTCCGGATTGTATTTGCAATTGAAAAAAAAGAACTGAGAGGCAAAGCGGTATACAAGTGGATTGTTATGTTATAGGGCCGGAAGCTCAGGGGTACTTGGACCCACCACACAAGGATTTTCCTACTCAGACGGCCTACGTAAATTTATCTTTCTATGCATCAGTCATTCTTGTGACTTGATGACAAACCCGAAAAATAAAAGAGCAAAATAAGTCAGAGGTGGAAAAGTCTAAAAATTTAAGATTACTAAAGGCTAAAGGGGGTGTCAGAAGATTTCTTGTAATTCCCTCTAGTGATTTTTTTTTTTTTTTTAGCTTGTAACAGCTTATTTACCAGGAAAAACTTTGGCTCATGATTAGGTTATGATTTCAGGCTGCAAACATGCCAGGGTCATGCTAGCAATGCTACAACACATTTTGTTTTTTGGGGTTTTTTTTTTCGTTACAAATAGGAATACTGGAGTTTGTGATGAAGTTACTTTTCAGAGCTCCAACCTTTAAATATAGTGGAACCAATATTCCAAACCTCTCATACAGAGAGCATGGGGTGCATAATTGGGGGTGTCAAACCACAATCCTGGAAGGCTACAAACCAGACTGGTTTTCAGGATATCCCTGATGAATACGAATAAGAGATGTTTTCAAATATGGTTAAGCTAACCAGATAACATTTTCTATAAAGTATTGAATATAAGTGCTATCTGGTTATATCTTGTTGAAAAAATAATAATTCTCCTAATTTAACTAGATAGCTTTAGATCAGTAGACTCAGGGGGCATGTAAAATCTGTTATTTTACCACTAAATCGGGCTATTTTAGCAATGAGATCTAATTACTAATAACTGGCGTTAACAGTAAAACACTGAATCGGAAGCCAAGGACAGGCCTCAACGACGAGATGCAAGCACACAACGAGGGAGTCATGAGGACAGGATGTCAATAAACCAGCCAAGGGTGTATTGTTCAAAAAATCACTTTATTGATGAGTAAGCCACAATGGCTCAATAGACTCAACACTGGCAGTGTTTCGGCGTCTGTGCCTTTATCAAGAGTCTATTGATGATTGTTGTTTTGAAAAGTCTATTAGATAGGAGAATGAATATCAACCAAAACTCCTGAGGTTGGTCTATTAAAGGCCCCCTCGTGATTTTCCCCTCAAATGTTATTGTAATGTTTAACAGACCCTCAGAAATGCCACCAGTCACTCAAATATATTTCATAGTGGTTTGGATTTATACATTAAATCCTCACCGGGTCACTTTAGCTATGCTTTCAAATAATGTGAATGTGTTGATTTTTTCAAAAAGTACAAAAGTAAAACTTTTTATAAATATAAAGCTAATACTTAGCATAGGTGGTCCATTCTAAGGGATCTTGTCACCAACTTGTTTCACCCTGGAAGGGTTTCATCAGGGCTGTAATCCCTCTAGTAGAATTGGTTTCCCACGACACGGCCACTCCAAAGAGTCTGGCTTGAATGTAGCACAGTGCATACGTGCACTTGGGTAGACGCGCTGTAGAGATGTCGGTAGGAGCAAAAATGAAAAGTAGTGTTGCTCCTGACTCTGGATATAACGTACTGTTTTTCCAGGTCCCTTGAAGTCCGTTATAACGAGATTATACTGTAGTTGGGATTGTTTTGTACGTGAGCCTGATGTCTACATGCCTGATTAGCTGTGTGAATACCGCACTGAATATCGTCAGTGCCCAGCTCTGCCATGACTCTGCCCCCTGAATGTCCTGGCATTAACCAGAGAATGCCAAGGCGGTCAGAGTGGATATTCAGTGGCTCTGTCTAGTTAAGTGCTATTAAATCTTGGCTGCTGGACCAGTGCGTGTGATTTAACCGGATATGACCCTCTCCTGCATGGTTAAATCTTTTGGACAACACCTAAATTAGTTTTTGCACTATGCACTTTCCTGCTTTCAAGTTCAATTTTATTTTGATAAGCTGTCTACATTGTTAAAATCTATGCAGTTTACAAAACATTTAAAATATAATGAGGAGAGAAAAATCAATATACACACAAATACATGAAAATTAAAAGAAATAACACAGGCACAAAAGGAATCGAATGATTAAATATACATAGTTACAAGTTTATTGAAGGAGCATATAAGGGAAAGAAATCACAGGAGGGGCATAAGAACATCTCTCAATCATTATTCAATTCCAGAACAAGGCCAGCTTTTTAAATTAAGTGTATATATAAATAAACAATAAATACATACATACATAGGAATGATATGCTTGCTCCAGTTTTCAGGATGGCTGATCTATTCCACTTTACCCTCTCCTCCCCCTATGGCAGTGTTTCTCAGCTTCTTCAAGCCACGTACCCCCAGGTCTAACAAATACCAACCGAGTATCCTGCCCAAGCTCTGCCCCTGTCTCCACCCCTTAATAATAGTACTAATTGTAATGCAATTTCTTCCATCCATTTTTCATACACACACAATATAATCATATTAATACGTAATGGTAAACACAAAGCACACTGTATTTGGGGTTTTTTTTCCTAGAGGTCAAGGCAAATATGCAATGTCACCTCAGTAACAACTATAGAAAAATAGACAAATATAGTGCAAAATTTAGACAGCAGATATAAATTCTCAAAACTGACACATTTTGATTACTAAATTGAAAATAAAATCATTTTTCCTACCTTTGTTGTCTGGCGATTTCATGAGACTCTGGTTGCACTTCCTTCTGACTGTGCATCCAATATTTCTTTCTTTCTTCCTCCTGCACGCTTGATGTATTTTATCTGTTCACCTCTCTGCAGCACCATGCCACATCTCTTACTCCATTACTATGTCCAACATTTCTCCTCGCATCCTTCTCTCCCCCTGCATCTCTACCTCTCTCTTCTCTTTCTCTCTATGCCCAATTTTCCTCTTTCTTCCTTTCCCTCTCACTCACACTGATGCCCAACAATTCTCCCTTTCTATTTCCTCCCTCCTGTCCCAAGTTAGTGCCCCCTTCCTCCCTCCCTTCTGTATTCCATGTTTATGCCCCCTTCCTTCTGTGTCGAGTTTGTGCCCCTCCCTGCCTTCCAGCCGTTGTGCAAGAATCATACCCCTCCAATGTCCCAATATGCTCCTTTTCCCTTGCCACCCCCACTCATTTCTCCCTTTGTCCTCTTATTTGATCAGACTGCACTGCTCCTTCTGCCTTCAGCGGCTTGTTCGGGGGATGCGCAGCAGGCAGCGATTTACACGCTGCACGTGGCTGACCCACAAGCCTTACCTCAGACATCACTGTACCACGTGTTGAGAAACACTGCCCTATGGCATAAATGGAGACATAGTTTCAGCTTTTCTTGGATAATAATAATAAAAAAATAGAACACAAAAATAAAGATGATACCTTCACACAGTATTTTTTAAAATTAGTTTTTGAAAGCAATACCTACTCTTCTTGGAAAATTTGAACTACAATTTCACACATGCCATCATGTAAGATCTAGAGTAGATCAGTCCATTTGAGAAAATTGTACCAGCTTATCCTGTTAATATATATCAGAGCTTCTCAAGCCTGTTATTAGAACCCCAGAGTCAACCAGGATATCCACAATATTATACATTGCACACCTGGATTTTCAAGATATATGAATTCATTTTTTGCATAGCCTTGGTGGATAGCATGAAAATCTGATTCTGGAGTCCTCTAAACAGGTTTGGCAAGCCCTGCTCTAAATAAAATAACTACTAGAAGAAAAAAAAATACTTGTGCATAGAATTTCATTTTCTACTTAATCACTTGATATCTATTTCTGCTTTTTTGCTCTCCCTGGACCAGGCAGTTTTGCAGATAACTGTAGACAAATCTCCAGCAAGCAATTTTCAACCCCAAAATAAACAGTTTTGTCATTCCAGAATCATAAAATGTCTGGCACTAATTGCTGTTGTGGAGCTATTGATCAGTCACTGTCAGTGTTGCTGGGCTCTGAAAGATTAAAAAACAAGATGACATGTTTAGTGAGTGCATTTATTGCAAAAAAAATGTTCTGGACTGGGGCTCTAATGTTTAAGTATGAACTGCTGCACCTCCTACAGATACAGTATACTAAAAAACCAGGTAATGCTCTTTGCTAGTCAAGGAGGAACATAAAACTCAGGTTTTACCTATGTGAAAATGTTGTACTTCGGTATCCAACTCTGGAGATTTCACAGAGCGCCCAGCCAATCTCTAATTACTATGACAACATTCCTTACAACATTAGATCAGTTTCCAGAGGGACTCTATGCAGATTTCAGGAATCCTATGGAAAAACTGAGTTATTTCATAGTCGCACGGAGTAGTTTAAGGAAGACGGATGCCTAGAAGAGGTGGGGTGGAAAGGGAGTGGAGAGAGGCAGCCTTTGTCTAATATTTGTCAAGCTAATCGTGATTGCGTTTGTATTTGGAAAGGCACATCTCCAGCAGTGATTCTTTGGCATACCTATGTGAATAGAGCCATATGTAACCATGCAGCTGAGCCAAAACATTCAGGGCGCTATATGATTCAAGAACTTGGAGGGTTACAGCATCCTGAATCATGCTACATTGCTTTCTGGGCTGCACCCATCCATGTAGTTACACGGTGGCCTTAAAAGGGTTAATTCTCTAAAGCAGGGGTGTCAAAGTCCCTCCTCGAGGGCCGCAATCCAGTCGGGTTTTCAGGATTTCCCCAATGAATATGCATGAGATCTATTTGCAAGCACTGCTTTCATTGTATGCTAATAGATCTCATGCATAGTCATTGGGGAAATCCTGAAAACCCGACTGGATTGCGGCCCTCGAGGACCGACTTTGACACCTGTGCTCTAAAGGTTGCCTAATGTTAGGCAGTGGGATGCACCTATCTTTAGCGTCTTTTATAGACTCAGGGCCTCAATGCTATTCTATAATGAGTGCAATTACATCAGCCATAGAATTGGCATAACTGCAGGCACATATGTAACTTACATCATTCGGTAAGCTGCATGTATAAGTGGCAGCCCTACCTATGCTCTGTCCATGTCAACACCCCCCTTGTAAAGTTAGAGAGGTTTACAATTGTTGTGTGTGTGGCACAGTGGTTAAAGCTATAGCCTCAGCACCCTGAAGTTGTGGGTTCAAACCCATGCTGCTCCTTGTGACCCTGAGCAAGTCACTTAATCCCCCCCCCCCATTGCCCCAGGTACATTAGATAGATTGTGAGCCCACCAGGATAGACTGGGGAAAATGCTTGAGTACCTGAATAAATTAATGTAAACCGTTCTGAGCTACCCTGGGAGAACAGTATAGAAAATTGAATAAATAAATAAATTATATGCAGGTATTTTCTCTGTCCCTAGTGGGCTTAAAGTCTCCTCCCCTCCCCCCCCTTTTTTTTTTATCAGGCCGCACTGCCAAGCCGGACGAGCTAACTGCCGAACTGCCCATCCCATTCCTTGATAAAAGTGCGCTTGATAAAAGGGGGAGTAAGTTTTTGTACCTGGAGCAAAGGAGGTTAAGTGACTTGCCCAGAGTCACAAAGAGCTGCATGGGAAATCAAACCCAATTCCCCAGATTCTCAAACCACTGCACTAACCATTAGGCTCCTCCTCTATGCCATGCCATTTTTGTGCTTAGTCACTTTGCTGTCCTTTTTAAGTGCTGGCATTCTGTACATTTATGTGCGCAAATGAAACATTAGTACGCATACAGAACTGCCCAACTCTTTGATAGGCTGGTATCTTAATGCATTCTGCTTCATTTTTTCAATCAAGTTCCTTATATTCAACTTGATGTATTTTATCGGTTCTATGTATTACTTCTTTCCTGCCATGCCGGTATTTTCTGCATTATATTGTAAATACTTTCTGTCTTTATCTGTTTTTAAGTCCATTATTCTAATTTGTATTTTATCTGTATCCCATGTATTAGCTCACCTTGTTGTGAACCGCCTAGAACTTTTTCGGTATGGTGGTATATAAGAATAAAATTATTATTATTATTATATGCCTCTGCTTCGTGAAACATAATCAGAGTCTCCTGATGTACAGATGAAACTGACTAGAGGAACTCTGGAGATTCTGGGTGGCTTTGATCCATAACAAAAGATAAACCTTGAGCAGCACAGAATGCAAATGCTGACGAGAAATCCTTGCTGAGGTTTGTGCTGTTTATGCCGGGAGCATTTACTTTGAATGATGCTATCGCTCCTTAAACCACTTCCTTGACTTGCGCTTCCGTCATGAAGAGTATCATTCCGAGGGCATGCCAGGGATATAAATGGTAGCTCTGGTCCATAGATGGAAGTTGTAATGAGCTCCATCTAATGAGGCTTGGGAAGAGATAACAACGCTTCCAACTCTGCTGCCTTTGCTCAAGTAACGGATTTACTGAGTTTACAGCAGGGATCTCAAAGTCCCTCCTTGAGGGCCGCAATCCAGTCGGGTTTTCAGGATTTCCCCAATGAATATGCATTGAAAGCAGTGCATGCACATAGATCTCATGCATATTCATTGGGGAAATCAAGAAAACCCGACTGGATTGCGGCCCTCAAGGAGGGACTTTGAGACCCCTGGTTTACAGCATCTTTATTTCATTTATGTGGTTTTTGCTCAAACCTTTTGCAGTTACAGCTCCAGGCGAGCTACATTCAGGTAAGTATTTTCCTGTCTTCAGATGGATTACAATTTAGTTTTGTATCTGAGGTAGTGGAATGCTAAGGGCTCCTTTTACTAAAGTGCGCTAGCGGTTTTAGTGCACGCTTAGCATGCACTACAATGCCAGGCGCGCTAGATGCTAACGCCTCCATAGAGCTTGCGTTAGTATTTTCGTCTATCGCGTGGTTTTGCACGCGCTAATCTTCAGCGTGCGCTACAAACGCTAGCGCAGCTCACTAAAAGGAGCCCTAAGTCACTGCCCAAGTCTCCAAGTACCAGCGGCAGGATCTGAACTCTGGCTTCCAACTAGGGCACTAACTTGTTGGAAATATCCAATCAGAATTTATGTATGAGGGATATCATTCCCAGATGTCACATTTTCCAGACATGCTAAGACCCAAAATAGTAGTGCAGATCTGATAATAAAATTTAGACAAAGTGAAGCTATGCAATGGATCAAAATAGCCTATTTCTAGCTCTCTAATGAATGTTCTAATTGCTTCATTTCAGTCTCTAGACAAGCATTCAGATTGCTAAAACCATCATCACAGCTGGACTCTGGCATTACAGTATTAGAAGACAGAGAGAAGTTGAAGCATGAATATATTTCTCAGACTAAAGCAGGGACTAGCCGCCAGGACACACTAGTAAAGTTTTCAGGATCCCTGGTACGAATATACATAAGATAAATTTGCATGCACTACTTCCACTGTATGCAAATCTATATCGTGCATTTCATTGTGGATATCCTGAGAACCTGATTGGCTGGGTGTGTCCTGAGGACTGGGTTTAGAACCACTATATTGATACACTGTTTTTGATCGACTGTCATCAGCTCCATTATATTTGTGAGAATACAGTCTGTTTTCAGATCTATCCGTTCCATTACTTTACCTTACACAGGTACTTATATTCCATAAATATCAGCAATTCATTGCAGATTACAAAAGCAAGAATCATGGATATATCATCCCGGAATTACATAATAAATTCCATCTTATTAAGAATAAATATTTTACCTAACTAAAGTATTTCTTGAACAAAAAGGTCTTACAACAATTTTTCCAAAATTCAAATAATTATGTTCAGACCTCAGCCATAATGGCATTGTGTTCCATATTAAAGTAGCTTAATAAGAGAAAAACGAAGAGAAAATCCTCTGATATCTAAAAGCTGAAAAATTCAATAATACTGTAATGGGTTTCTTGTTTAATAAATTGGACAACTTGACAATAAATTTATGAGCTCCAACATAAAAGATGGAGCTGATCCATAAAGAATTTTGAATACCCATGTATATATCTGAAATTGAGTCCTGGCTTTTATTGAGAGCCAATCAAATTCAAGTTTATTATGACTGATAAACCGCATTTCATAGAACATCAATGCGGTTTACATTATAATATTTTGTCCCCAGCAATGAGCAGGGTCTCTTCCTGCAGCTTGCGCCAACCTCAGCCCTCCCTCTGACATCACTTCCTGTTCATGGGACCAGGGAGTGACATCAGAGGGCAGCTCAGCTGGCATGAGCATTGGGTAGGAGATCCTGTTTGCTGCCAGTGATAACTACAAGAGCTAAGGGGAGGGGGAATGCATTTAAGAGGCTCCTACCACCAAGGGGATATACCAGGCACCACCTCTCGCTATACCATTGTCCTGGAAGCATGTTTATATCATGGAAAATGCAGTGTATATAATGTGTATATAATTTTCCCTGAGTCAAGTCAAGCCACGGAAATAGCAGAAGTAAGTCAACACATGCACTTTATCCACATTTGCCCTCAGGCAACTTTAGAAATACAAACTACTCAAGTGACAAGCTTGAAAACTGTCTAAAGCCGAAACAGAGAAGGCACCCCCATATTTCACAAAGAGGATTTTTAAAAGCCACCTAGAAAAGGTACAGAGAAGGGCATAAAAAATGATAAAAGGGAAGGGTTGACTTTCCTATAAAGAAAGACTAAAGCGGCTAGGGCTCTTCAGCTTGGAGAAGAGATGGCTCGGGGTGATACGATAGAGGTCTATAAAATAATGAGTGGAGTGGAACGGGTAGATGCGAATCCCTTTTTCACTCTTTCCAAAAATACTAGGACTAGGGGACATGAGATGAAGCTACTAAGTAGTAGATTTAAAACAAACCAGAAAAAAATATTTCTTCACACAATGTGTAATTAAACTCAAATTCATTGCCGGAGAATGTGGTGCAATCAGTTAGCTTAGCGGGATTTAAAAAAGGTTTGGATAATGTCCTAAAAGAAAAGTCCATAGGCCATTATTGAGATGGCTTGGGAAATCCACTGCTTATTCCTAGGATAAACAGCATAAAATCTAGTTAAGTACTTGGGATCTAGCTAGGTGCTCAGAACCTGTGTTGGCCACTGTTAGAAACAGAAAACTGGGTTTGATGGACCTTCAGTCTGCCCCAGTATAGCAATTTGTATGCTCTTATATGTAACCAGGAGAAGTATATGAAACAGGAAGATATTTAACTTATTAATGGGTTTCTGAACCACGTTAAAATCCCTTCAAAAAAGTGGATCTGTTAATAAGTATAATCCCTTGTTTACTGGTTCACCACTGCGCTCTCCACTGTTCACCGTCTGGCTTCTCCACCCAATCCCCAAAGAATAATAGCACAACGATGACGACATGGGGACGTCCTGATAACCAGACAAACAAGAGATGTCATTTTGAAAAGATCAAAAGACACCCCCCCCCTACAAAGTGCAGTTTAGAACATTTCTGTTGGAAATCGTCTTTTAACATTGTCAGGGGGTTGATGACACATCATTTTGGGTGGTGCATTTCTCTGAGTGATACAGTCCACTGGGGAAAATTCACATCTTGCTTCCCTTAAGTGTCAACAGTGACATTTGAAAATGCAGACAATCTGGAAAACAAGCTGAAACCAGGAACCCATAAAACTAAATTCAGCATGAAAGAATTGTGCTACAGCTGCCAAATTTCAAATTATATGAAAGAATCCCTCTTTATGAGTGTAATTTCTTGTTTTTGTGCCTCTGGCAGTAATTCTATGCGTACAGAGCTGGGAGTGTTTTGGCTTTTAGTGGTCGATTAATTGGTATGTGCCGTCATTTTAAAATGACATGAAAACATCAGCAATATTTGTTATATTGTTTTGGGTGATTTCCCATCTGAAACACATACACAACTGATGAAATAAGGTTTCCTTTTTAAAAAATTGTTTTAGGGGGTGCTGTTCCCAAAATCTATTAAAATTTGTGCATTGTATGAAAATTTTAGTAGGATTGAACATTAAGCTCTGTTACTACGTAGAGTGACTGACAAGGGTTATCAGATGTCCGGACAGCTTTTCAAAACCCGGCACTTTGTCCAGATTTTGAAATGCTTCCCCCAAAATTTTGTCGGGCAAGAGGGCATCCGCGCATGCGCAGATGCCACGCACATGTGCACGTACGTGTGATGTCATTGCGTTGCATCCGCACATGCGTGAATGCCCTCCTGCCCGACCAGAGCAAGCAGCGGGGCTAGGGCGGGATTAGGGGCAGGACTGGGGTATAGCGGAGCGGGGATAGATGGGCCTGGGAGCAGGTCTAGGGGTCTGGATTTTACAAATGTAAAATCTGGCAACCCTATGACTGACTAGACTCAAATTCTGCACCTGGACTAGCTTCCTACACACACTGTAACTTAGAAAGAACAAACCCCTTGACATTCAGCCATTGGCGGTCAGCGTTTTTAAAACATTGATCGTTGCCAGCTAAATTATCCACTGATATTCAATGCTGGGCCATGTCTGCACACTGGCACTAAAAAGTGGTGATAAATATGGGTGGCCTGCCAGATCTTATATGAATCCGATCAATATTTAGCCAGGGATGGATACGAGTTATGAAGCCCCCGGCTGAAGGTCCGTGGCCCACATAACCTTTTTTTTGTTGTTGATTTTTCTTTCAAAAGGAAAAGTTGCTCACCAGCCCCCTCTCCCTCTTCCCCCCTCCCCCCTCCCCCATGTCGTTGGTGGCACCTCTCTGTAAGGCCTCACCCTCAAGGTCTAGAAGCATCCTTGGGCTTACCTATCTACCTGGCAGTCTAGCGGGGATCTTTGGGGTCAGGAGTGCAGCCCCCTCGCTCATTTCCCCTCACAGCCACCATTCAAAATGGCTGCTATAACCTCTCAAGGCAGCTTGTGGTAGTATAGAAAGTACCATGAGCTGCTGCGAGAGGTCGCAGCGACCATTTTGCAAGGCAGCCATTTTGAAAAGCAGTTGTGATGAGGCTGGAGTGAGGGAGCTGCAAACAAAATCTCAACTGAATTTTGTTGTTTAAGACTGAAAATGAAAGAAAAGAAAACAAGACATCTGTTGTGTTTCTTGGTTTCAAAAATAATAGTATACCTATTTTAAAATTACAGGTCAGTATCAGTAATTTTTTTTTAACCTCTAATTACATACTACTATTTTGTTCATATGAAATTGAAAATTGAGTCCCAGCTTATTTCAAGAACAAACTAACCTCCACCCCCCTCCATTTTATCAACCAGCACTAGAGTTTTTTGCACAGGCCAGTGAGGTGAGTGCTCCAATGCGCATAGGAATTCTATTGCCCTTTGATACTTAAGTTTTGGAAGTCAATATAAGGTTGAATTAATAACATTTTGGAATCATCAATTCCTCTACCATATGAGGCAGTCATTTGGGGTACAATATTACATGTTAAGCCCCTTATAGATCAATATAAAGGTCGTCTTTTCCTTATAATGATGGGGATAGCCATCCAGATGGTCACCCAAAACTGTAAGAACTATGATTGTTTAAATTATTCATTCTGGTGGGCAAGTCTTTGCTCCAGTTACAGATTTGAAAGGATAAACGCTGAGAATTTGGGGCATGGTAAATACATTTAATTTGATATGGGGCCCATTGACATCTTATGTTACCTCATTATAATTGATTACACAGGTCTGCAAAAAAATTTTTTTCAAGAGCTGGTTTGGTTAATCCACGTAATCCTTATGTTTTTTCGTGTGCTGAATCCGAAAATGACCTCTATTTTGTCATAGGACATCACGTTTCCTGACAATTTATGTAACTATGTTAAATAAGACAATACCTCAAAATAAATGGAAATAGACTTCTAAAATTAAAGTTTTATTACAATTTTTTTCATGAAAATCCTTTTTTGAACTGAAATGAGCTCATCTACACACACTAAACTTGATTCTTCTTCTCTGTGAGGCTCCTCTTGGTGCATTTACGCTTGTGAGTAGCATCTGGAATGTCTCTCTGAAGTATCCAACAGTAGTCTGCCATCATTGTAATGCTCCATTTTCCCTGGTATCTCCTTTCTATCTCTTTAATGTCTTGATGGAATCGTTCACCTTGTTCCTCACTCACAGCTCCCAAATTTTCAGGAAAGTAGTCAAGGTGGGACTGGAGGAAATGCACTTTCAAACTCATCAGGCAACCTAAACCTTGAAATGCTTTCAGCATTCGTCCAATGATCTTTTTGTTGTGAGGATCTTTGTTATTGCCTAAAAATTTCTGTACTTCTTTAAATGCAATCCACCCTTCTTTTTGAGGATCCATCATGGTATTGACAAACTCTTGATAAACTATAAGCCTTCTAATGTCTGGTCCGAACACACCTTCTTTCAATTTTGCCTCCGACAGGCCTGGAATCTTGGTGACCAAGTATTTGAAGCATTCACCATCTCTTGGAAGTGATTTTACAAATTGCTTCATCAATCCCAATTTTATGTGGAGAGGTGGTAGAAGAACTTTATGGGAAGGTACCATAGTTTCTTGGAGGACATTTTTTTCACTGACTGTTAGCACCCTCGGCTGCCAGCTCTTCTTGGTCCAGTGATTTTGTTGGTCTCGACTGTCCCATAGACACAGAAAACAAGAGTATTTGATATACCCAGCTTGTTGCCCAAGCAGCATGCACAAGACCTTCAAGTCCCCACTCACTTGCCAACCATGGTCTTCATATTTAAGTTTACGAAGAACCAATTCCAAGTTCTCGTAGGTTTCCTTCAAGCGTACGGAATAACCAACAGGTATGGAAGTATAAAAACCACCATTGTGGAGTAAAACTGCTTTGAGACTTCTTTTTGAAGAATCTATAAAAAGACGCCATTGCTTTGAATCATATTGGATTTTAAATTGACCCATCAGTCCTTCGACATCAATGCAATAAACCAACTTGTCTTCCTGGGCGAAGTAAGGAACGAACTCCATTTCACGATGTCTGAACCATAAAGATGACACTCCCGGCAACAATAAATTCCTGCTTTTCAGCCTTGATCCGAGTAACTCAGCGGCATCTTTGGGAAGATTCAAGTCTCTTACCAAATCATTCATCTCCTCCCGAGAAAACAATTTTGGTCTTGTATCATCTTCAAAGTAAGAACTTGATTCATCTGGTTCAGGTATGACTTCACCTTCATCAGAGCTAGGTAGCTCTTCCAAGGTAGCAGGGGTAACATTTGTTGTATTGCACTATTTAAGTTTTGAAAATTAATAAAGAATTTAAAAAAAAGGAATTCTATGAGCATCAGAGCATTTACCGCTAAAAACCTCTAGCACAGCTTGATAAAAGGGGCCCTAAACATGTTCATTTTTTTCCCTGTTATCTTTGTATGCTCCTTTATGTAAAAATGGACTTCTAATAGAAAATAAACAGTGCCTGAGTTGATGCCAAAATTAGCTCTTTGAACTTTCGAAAAATAAGAGAACAAGAGGGCATTTGGAAAAGTTGATAGGAGACAGATTCAAAACAAATGCTAGGAAGTTCTTCTTTACCCAACGTGTGGTGGACACCTGGAATGCGCTTCCAGAGGACGTTATAAGGCAGAGTACGGTACTGGGGTTCAAGAAAGGATTGGACAAATTCCTACTGGAAATGGGGATAGAGGGGTATAGATAGAAGATTACTGCACAGGTCCTGGACCTGTTGGGCCGCCGCGTGAGTGGACTGCTGGGCACGATGGACCTCGGGTCTGACCCAGCAGAGGCATTTCTTATGTTCTTATGTTCTTAAGCTCTCCACCTCCCTTTTACTAAGCCCAGAGCACTAAATGCTATGACACTCAAAGGAATGCGTTAGAGCAGCATTGGAGCATTTAGTGCTCTGGGCTGCAGTAGAAACCTTTACTGTGGCTTAGTAAAAGGGGGTGAGAGGTAACTTCTTTACTTAGATCATAGTTGTGTGATAGATAATACCAAAGAACCTATCTGTCTTTCACATATTCATTTATCTATCTCTTTCGCTGATATTATCTATTTTATTTTTATTTTTTTTCAATTTTTCTATACCGTTCTCCCAGGGGAGTTCAGAACGGTTTACATGAATTTATTCAGGTACTCAAGCATTTATCTCTGTCTGTCCCAGCGGGCTCACAATCTACCTAATGTACCTGGAGCAATGGGGGGATTAAGTGTCTTGCCCAGGGTTACAAGGACCAGCTTGGGTTTGAACCCACCACCCCAGGGTGCTGAGGCTGTAGCTTTAACCACTGCGCCACACACTCCCTTATTTCCGGCCTGCCTATAACTAGGTAGGTTACAAAAATACCTACATTATTAAAAGAACATTATAAAACATTAAAAACAGTTAACAAACAATCCTTGATTCAAATTCTACTGCTAGCAAATAGATTCTAGGCATGTGTGCTCATTTAAAACAACATGGGACACGTCTATAGCATGCCCCATGTCATTTCTGCCTGAAACAACAGGAAAAAAAATACAATTTTTGTTTTTAATGTGTTGTTAATAGTGCACATCCTTTCTGAAAGAGAACAAACTCTTCCCCAAGAGTATACTCTACCAATGATATTGCTCCCATGGAAAAAAAACAAAAACCTAACAAAATGAAAAAAAGAACACAATGAAAGTTCTGTAAATGACATAAGAAACAATAAAAACAAACATTTTTGGTCTACATGCCTCATTAATATGCAACACTGATGCTGTCTAATTTTCCAGACTTTGAGAAGGCCTGTCCTTCAGTCTATAGTTATGGCGCTGACCTCCATTTGGATACGATGGTGGACATGAAACCTTTACCAAGTCTTAGAAAATGATTGTCTAAGTATACAGCCTCGCTCTGACTGCAGAACTCAAGATTGTGACTTCTCTAGTGTTTACCAGCTAAATCTCTGAGAAACGGCTTATTTTGGAAATCCAGGTCATCAGCATTGTCTAATGCTTCTTGCGTAAATGTTCTTGGGTAAGAAGTTTTGCAGCATCTCTCAAACTTTTTAAGCTCTGGCACACTAAATGGAGCAAATGTTTTTCGTGGCACATTACAATTGAAATTATAAAATTGCAAAACCAACAAAAATATTAAATTCGAGAATTATTTATTTAAAGTTCTTTAAGCTATGTATAGTTAATTGTAACAACGGTGAAACTAAAGTAGATAGAATAGAATTGCTAATCAATGCGATAGATGTGCTCATTTTTGAGTGCAAATGAAGTCAAAATGTGACCCGATAGTTGACAAGCAAACACGCATTTCATCATCCACCATCTACATTTGTTCTCTTTTTAAAAATTTAACTTGTGTCTGAGCTGAAAATCCAGGTTCATAGACAAAAGCGCCCGCCGACAATTGAGCGCAGCGTGGAGGTGTGCGCTGCACAAAATTACAGTTTTTAGGGGCTCCGATGGGGGGTTTTGTTGGGGGACCCCCCCAGTTTACTTAATAGACATTGCGCTGGCGTTATGGGGGGTTTGGGGGGTTGTAACCCTGCACATTTTACTGTAAGCTGAACTTTTTCCCTAAAAACAGGGAAAAAGTTAAGTTTTCAGTAAAATGTGGGGGGTTACAACCCCCCACAACACGGCACGATGTCTATTAAGTAAAGTGGGGGGTTCCCTCCCACACACACCCCCGTCGGAGCCCTAAAAACAGTAATTTAGAGCGGCGCATGCCTCCACGATGTGCTCAATTGTCTGGGCGCGCCTTTGTCACGGCGCGCTTTTGACCTGACACCGAAAATCCAAGTTTGCAAAGATAAGAAGATCCAAATAGTAACAAAGCCTTGATTGCTTTGTTGCTCAAGTTAGGATAACGTCATAAAAAAATAAAACTATAATTACTTGCCGTTAGTTTTCAAGGACCAATCATATTAAAGAATGATGCATGTCTTGGCGGTTGTATCCTTACACACAAAGATGCTCATAACATTGAAAAACTCTTGTGTACACGCTGTATATATCTATTATGAAGGGAATTTTTTTTTTTTTTTAATAAAATAAAATTCTGGAATCTCTCATGGCACATCTGGAATCTCTTTGGGGCACCCAATTTAGAGACACTACAATAATGAATACATGACTGGTAGAATGTAACACAAAACTGAGCGCTATCGATGTTGTTACTGCTGTATTCATTGATTCCAAGATGAACTTCATGCTCAGTTAAACCTAAGAAACATTTGAAATAGAAGCCAATTGGATTTTTATGAATCTGTGGCTGTTTGTACCTTATAAAAGGAAACTATTGAAGATCAATACTTGTAAATGAGAACTTTTTCTCTGGTTGTAACTGATTTTCCTTGCTTTTTACATCGGTTTGTTACATTTTTGACAATGAGTAAAATATTTCACTTGAAAGGAAATCCTGGCTTTCAAAAATGGAATATTTACACTTGAATCTCTGGATTAATGGCTGACTGGATGGTCTTCTAAAGCAGTGATTCCCAACCCTGTCCTGGAGGAGCACCAGGCCAATCGGGTTTTCAGGCTAGCCCTAATGAATATGCATGAGAGAGATTTGCATATGATGGAAGTGATAGGCATGCAAATTTGCTTCATGCATATTCATTAGGGCTAGCCTGAAAACCCAATTGGCCTGGTGTTCCTCCAGGACAGGGTTGGGAACCACTGTTCTAAAGGGCTTCTCCACTTGAGTGGAGTAGTAGCCTAGTGGTTAGTGCAGTGTCCTGGGAACCAGGAGAACTGGATTCAATTCCCACTGTAGCTCCTTGTGACTCTGGACAAGTCACTTCTTCCTCTATTGCCCCCAAGTACAAAATAAGTGCCTACATATAACATGTAAACTGCTTTTGATTGTAGCCACAGAAAGGCAGTACATCAAGTTCCATTCCCCTTTCCTGGAAGCACACCTAGCCAGATTACTCTTCAAAATTATCCCGTGCTTATTCATTATGGTGAACCAATTGACTAGGTGTGCTCCAGGAGAGACACAGCACTCTCTATATGCGGCAAAGTAATGATACGGGGACAAATTTTCTCCATCCCCAAGGGATCTCTCTATCCCTGTCCCATCCTCGTGAGCTCTGTCCCTATTCTTGCCTCATTCCTACAAGCACTGTCCTCATCTGCACAAGCCTCAAACACTTTAAAATAAGCTTTTGAGGCTTGTGAGGTTAAGGTACAGCTTGCAGGAATGGGACAGGGACAGAACTCAGAGGGACGGGCCTCTCAAACCCAGTAGGAACATCAAAACCAAGTTCTCAGTTTGTCAAAGAGGCAGCCATGAAGTGGCACACTGAGGTAAAAACCCTATACGAAGGGCTAGCCCCAGTCAAAGAGATCAAATACTTTCCCCGCAAATACTCTTCCCCGCGGTTTACCGATGACTTACGAACTAAGAAAAGAGAACTAAGGAGAGCAGAAAGAAAATGGTAGAAATCCAGGTTGAACAGAGACAGGTTAACATGGAAGGAACTGCATGTAGAATATAAAAAAGCCACCCTAGAGGCTAAAATGAAGTACCACTCCAAACAACTATTAAGGACCCCCAATAGATCAAAAAACCTTTTCAAACTAACAAAACAGATACCCACAACATCGCAATGAGATGCCTTAACACCAAACTTGACAGCAAATCAATCTCAGACTACTTTGCTGACAAAGTAGACAAAATACGGTCTCACCTTGACTCTGCCATGCTACAGACATCATCCATCCACAACTCAGACAAAATAATTAAAACTACAACTGGGAACCTAACTCACTTTGAAACTGTGTCCCACGATGACATCGCCAAGATACTAGATGCTATCTGCCCCTCCAGCTCCAACTTGGATCCCTGTCCACCTCACCTGGTGGCAGTGAAAGATGCCTTTGTAGACGCCATCCTTCCTCTCATCAACACCGCTCTAGAAACAGGCATAGTGCCCGCAAACTAGAAGTCGGCAGTCATCAGACCAATCCTGAAAAAACCCACACTTGACCCTAACATGCCCAGCAACTTTAGACCTGTCTCTAGCCTACCCTTCTCCTCCAAGATCCTGGAAAGAACAGTATTAAACCAATTGCACTCCTTTAATGACAAACAAGTAGCCCTATCTGCCTTCCAATCTGGATTCAGGAAATTCCACAGTACTGAAACCGTCCTTCTTGACATCATCATCATCGATGACTGCTGGAAACTCATGGATAAGGGAAATAATGTCCTTCTAGAGCTGCTGGATCTCAGCGCAGCATTCAACACTATTGAGCATCCTTGCCTCATTGAATGGCTCTCTGAAAATGAAATCCAAGACATTACGTTACAATAGTTCACCTCTTTCCTGATTAACAGATCCCAAAGCGTTCTGCTCAATGATGTACTATTGAAACCAAAACTGATCAAATATGGTGTTCCACAGGGGGCTCTGTTATCCCCCCTACTATTCAGTCTCTATGTTAGACCTGTCTTAATCATAGCCAGCAAATATCAAATACAAATTCACTCCTGTGCGGATAACATCCAACTGTACCTACTGCTAGGAGAAGCCCGTGCTGTCCAGGTTGTGAAACTCCTAAACTGCCTCTCGGAAATCAAAAACTGGATGTCCATCAACAAACTACAACTAAACACCTCCAAGACGGAACTCCTTTGGATCCTCAAAGTACACTGTGACCGTGCCTGCCCCTCAATGTGCTGGGACTTGACTACTATAACTGCAAAAGACCAAGCACGCAGCCTAGGAATACACCTTGACGGCAACCTGTCACTTTCTGACCATATCTCCTAGGTGGTCTCTTCCTCATATTACTACCTACGACAACTTTGAAAAATAAAGAACTAATTTTCAGAGTTCAACTTTTCCCTACTACTCTATGCCTTGGTACTCTCCTGCATGGGTTACTGCAATGCACTATTCAACGGTCTCATGGCGAATAATATACATCATCTCCAGTGTGTTCAAAACACTGAAATCAGGCTTCTAAAAAACCTCAGTGCCCATGACCCTATCTCCTATGCTCTAACATCGGCTCACTGGCTGCCCATAGCCAAACATTGTGTCTTCAAGGGCTTGATGCTAGTGTTCAAATCTTTGCATGACAAGGCGCTGGGCTATATGATGCCTAAGCTTCCTTTGTATGTACTGAACCAGTCTCTCCACTCCCAGGCTGAAATATGCCTCAAAACGCCCCCTGGACATGCCCTGCAACTGCAAATCACTAAACGATGCTCCTACTCCCACTGCATACCGAGCCACTGGAATCGACTGCCCCCACAGATCAGATCCGTTGAAGGGCTCCTAAACTTTAGGAAAGCAATAAAAACATACCTCCACCTAACCCCCTGCCCTTGACCAATGGATTACAAAGAAATTGGTACCAGAACCCAGTATGCGTCACATAAGAAAAGCTTGTAAGGTAAAATCTTGTACTATAACTATGGCAAATCCAACCTGTAAACTGTCCGCGTATCAATTAGGATAAAACTTGCACTGCAAGAATAACCAGGGTAAATTGCAAACAGTAAACAGTGTATTATGTATTAGACCCTTAATATGTGTCTAGCTAGGAAAATCTTTTATTCAAGTCTTATAGTCATTCAATCTTAGTGTACATGGTGCAGTCCAGAACAACCAAAATAAGAATACACAGTAATGGATTGTGGTAGAGACCCGACACGGGCCGTGTTTCAGTCATGAAAGACCTTCGGTACGTCTATGAACCGCAAGCAATGAAATGCAAAACAATCCATTTACTGTGTATTCTTATTTTAGTTTTTCTGGACTGCACCATGTACACCAAGATTGAATGAATATAAGACTTTAATAAAACAGTTGTTCTACTTGTGATTACCTTCCCGCTTTTTGTGTGGAACTATTTTGGTGGATCTTTTTGGATGTTTTCTGGTCTAGCTAGGAAAAAACTTGTATTGGAAACTTGTACTGAAATTATGGCAAATCCAGTTAAATTGTTTAACCTGTAACCCGTTCTGAGCTCTTTGGGGACAATTGGATAGAAAACAAATTAAATGCATAAATAAATAATTAGTGCATGTTAAACGCTAATGCTTGCATGTTAATCTATGGATGCTTAAGTGTTTAGCACGTGCTAATTTGATTAGTGTGTGCTAATCGGTTAGAGCACCTTAGTAAAAGAGGGGGCTGGTGTTATGGCAGTATATAAAATTAATCAATCAAATCAAACCCTGAGTTGGGCCTGACCTCTACAGGCTATTAGAAATGTGTTGTTTTTTTAAAATATCTTTATTGAATTTTCAAACTACAATGGTTTTATTACAATAGACTATTGGCTACAGACAGAGAATTGGAGAAGAAAGGAAAAAGTTAAACCAAGGAGGGCTGGCGCAAGGTTTTCTGGTGTCCCCTTCCAACCTATAAATTAGCACCTTCTTTCATTCAACTTAGATGGTTCAAGTTATTTGTAGGTATTCAATAGCACTGCCTAAAGGGTCAGCAATGCACAGCTTAATGTCAATCTTGTGGTAACTATTTAAGTGCAATTATATTTTTTGATATGTATTCAACCAACTAGGGTAAACTAAACGTTGATGACTTCTTTAAGAATGCAAGTGACTATCATGCACTCTTATTGTATTTCTTATCTCTTATACCGCTCATGAAGGCGTTTTTTTTTTTCTTTCAGCATCACAAAAAGTACGGTCAAGCAGCGAATCAGAGCAACATCGTCTTTCTTTATTGCGCCTTTCTAGACTTCAGGTATGTTGCACCCTGAATGCTTAAGGAGATTCTGTGACTGTTGTAAACTTTGGCAAAACAAAGCACGGATTAAAAAAAACAACAACCCAAAACCCCCAACCTTACGGAATCTGTGTACATATACTCGTAGGGCAAACTATTTCAATTACCCTTTTGCTGCCATATTTCTTGGGGTGGTGATAATCTCATTGCACCAGATGATCTGTACTACCGATAATGAGCCTTTCCATTATCTGTAGTTGGTAAAGCCAAATTGACATTTTGGGGGTGGTTTTAGAAGCCAGTTTTGTAGGTAGAATAGGTCTTTCATAAAATCGCATGGCTGCATATTCATTTCTAAGTATATGCGCCTACGAGATGGTACATAATGCTATTCCATCACACTTAGATGTTCCTGGGGCTTTGTCTGTGAGGAACTGGGGTAGAGCGCTCCACATAGTAGGTGCATATGTTGAAAATCACCTGCATTCATGTTACCTGCCTTTACCTAACACACAATGATGTGAACCACAAAAGTACAGTGTTCCCTCGCGAATTTGCAGTTCGCGGACTCACTGATTCACAGTATTCTCCGACCGCCTCTCCCTGTACTAAAGTCGGGCTACACCAATCAGGAGCTGCCCTCTCCTGCCTTTTGACAGGTGAAAAACCGTATTTGCGGTTTTTCAAAATTCGCTTACTATATCCCACAGATAGGAACATATGGAGTGATAAGAAGAATACAGGTGTAGCACACAAAAACCATAGGGCTCCTATGAATTCTATGAGTGTTGGAGCATTTACCTTGCCAGCCCCTCAGTACCGCCGTTTAGCAAAACTCAGCGATAGTACTGCTGAAGTTTAAAAATAAAAAAACAGTACCTTATAACAGTACCATCATGGTGGGGGCACCGGCACCCGTTCTCCTCTCAGCCCCCCCCCACTACCTTGCATGCGCCCCCTTCTCCTGTACCTCTTTAACGTTCCCGGCATGAACAGCAACCCCAACCTGCTGTTCGCGCCAGTGTTGGTTCTTCCTCTGACGTCACCTCCTAGGCATGGCTCCAGGAAGTGACATCAGAGGAAGAGCCGACACTGGTGCGAGCAGCAGGTTGGGGTTGCTGGTCATGCTGGGAATGTTAAAGAAGTACAGGGTAGAGAATGGTAATGGGACAAATTTTTCACCGTCCCCACGGGAACTCATTTTCCCGTCTCCCTCCCCCCCCCCCGAGTTCTTTTCCTGCCCCTGCCCCATTCTGTGAGCTCCGTCCTCATCTGCACTTTAACTTTTCAACTTTCAACTTTCAACACTTTAACTTTCAACGCAATCGGAAGCCAATTGTAATTGAACTAAAAGCAGAGTCATGCACAAATGGGCGGTTGGCCTAATAATAATATTGTCATTTGCACACCACTGAGCAAATACTACTGCTTTAGAAGATGAAAAAGCAATATGATTGTCACTGGCAGTGGAGGTTGGATTCTTCTTTTCCCAGGTTTTGGGCTTGCTCAGCTTGGATGCAGGTCTCCTTGTGAACCCTGACCTCTGCTTTTGTGCCTCATACCCTCCGGTCCTCAAATTGTACATTCAGAATTCATATGTTTACTAGTTATGCAGGACAGAGAAAGAGCCCAAGATTTAAGAAGCCCAAAGCACTCATCTTTTAAGTGACCTCTAGGATGGAACCTTGTTTTGCTTTGGACACTAAAATGTTAGGCTATAATGTTATACAATACACATCAGCAAACCAAATAAAGACCTACACAAAAAATATTGCCCCCCCCCCCTTTCTAAAACCATAACGTGGTTTTTAGCGCTGGCTGTGGCGGTAACAGCTCCAACATTCATAGGAACTCTATGAGCATCGGAGCTGTTACCGCCACGGCTGGCGCTAAAAAGCTATGCTACGGTTTTGTTAAAAAAAGGGTGGGGGTGTTAAAAGAATTGTTTTTTCAAAATAATCTACCTCAGCAGAAAGTTTTATAATTTATTAAAGTCATGTGCGGCTATCATCAGGGTGAGCAATACTTCACAAAAGAGCTTTGATTATGCTTCACTTGAACCACTAATATCTAATCATCTCACATGGTAAAACTTAACAGCAGCTTACAAATGATCCTTGAAAAAAAAAAAAAAAAAAAAGACAAGGACAGGGATGAAATGAGTTCCTATAAAACAGCAATTGAGATCAATGGGAGAAGTTCATTTATTTAGGCAATAATAAATCCAAAGAAATTTTATATAATTCAATGTGTGAGAATGTCTTAATATGTCTTTCATCAGAGCACGAGCTGTGCTTTGTCTGTGTGGCTGCATCATAGTTAGTACTATAAAAAGAACAGACAGTAGCTCGCTGGTTTACTTTACATCATCATTTTTATACCACATTACCTTGCATAGGTGGTACTTTTGAGGAGTGAATGATGGATATTGCCAGACTATCTTAGGGCCAAATTTTCAATCATGGAACAAAATTTTTTAGAATATACTTCCTTAATATTTGGAAAGCCTCTGACATACACGATAACAGAGAAAGGGGATGGGATTTAACATACCACTTTTCTGTGGTTACAAATGAAACCTGTTTACAAATTATATACAGGTACATTGTCGCGCCGACACCTGCACGCAGGATGAATGTACACGGCCGTTTCCAGCGCTTTTAGGGCTTACTGTTAGCGTCCTTAGGGGGTGGGAGTGGGGGTAGAACCCCCCTCAGTACACTTATAACTGGTCGCGCTCCTGTTAGGGGGGGATTGGGAGGGGGACCCCCCACACTACACTGAAAACTTCCATTCTCTCGCTGTTCATGAGTTTTCAGTGTAGTGTGTGTGGGGGGTCCCCCACGCCCCCACAGTGGAAGCGCATCTAGTTATAAGTATAGTGGGGGTTCCCCCCTCATAATGTTAACAGTAAGTTTCCAAGTTTCCAAGTTTAATTAGGTTTTGATTAATCGCTTTTTCTTAATTCAAAGCGATGTACATTAAAAATTACAGTATAAACATATTAAAACATTGAAGATAATTGACTGAACTTAAGACAAAAAAAGACAATACTAGAAACATATGGGAAAGAGAAGGCAAGAAGTTACAATTTAAAATAAAGATGGGGATCACATTTAGGGAAAGAACATGAGGAAGGGGTAAAGCTTGGTCCTGAAATTGATATGATGAAATTATTATTAATTTAAAAATGCATCATTAAATAAAAATGTTTTCAGATTACTCTTGAATTTCTCTAAGTTGACTTCTTGTCTCAATTGATAAGGTAAAGAATTCCATGTTTGGGGAGCAGTGACGGAAAAAATAAATTGGCGTCGTGTGTTAATGATTTTAAGTGAAGGGATTGATAGTAGATGTTGGTCGGTAGATCTTAATGTTCTATTCGTGGTGTAAGGGATTAATGATTTATATATAAAAGCCGGAGTTTTGAGAGAAAGAGATTTGAAAGTAAGCAAGCTGAGTTTATAGATGATTCTGTGAGTAACAGGAAGCCAATGGGCTTCCTTAAGAAGTGGAGTGACATGGTCAAATTTTTTGGCTTTAAAGATAAGCTTGACCGAGGTATTCTGTATGATCTGTAAACGTTTGATTTCTTTTTGAGCTATGCCTTTAAAGAGTGCGTTACAGTAATCTATCTTGGATATAACGAAAGAGTGGATAAGAATATTAAGTGAATTATTGTTAAGGAATTGTGAAACAGAACGAATTTGGCGAAGCCTAAAGAATGATGACTTAATGGCATTACTGATGTGGTTATGAAAAGAAAGTTTACGGTCAAAAATGACGCCTAAGATTTTAATATTATCTACCTCTTGTATAGGATGATCCTTAATGGCAATAGGAAATTTAAGCTTTGGGTTATCTTTCCAGGGAAAGAGTAATGCATTAGTCTTATTAATGTTTAATGCAAGTCTATTGTTGTTTAGCCAAAGATGTATTTTTTCTAATTTTGCGTTGATCTCCGAAGTATCTGAAGGATTATCAATATCAATAGGGTGTAAAAGTTGTATGTCGTCAGCGTAAGCGAAGACATTAAAGCCTATTGATTGGCATAAGGTTAATAGTGGAGCGAGAAATATGTTAAATAATAGTGGAGACAGTATGGAGCCTTGGGGGACGCCATTAGTTAAAGTAAAAGTATTAGAAGTAGAGTTATTAAAAGAAACTGATGAGGAGCGATCAGAGAAATATGATTGAAACCAGGAGAGTACTTGATCTGTAATTCCTATTGATTGAAGTCTATGAAGTAGAAGTTCGTGGTCAATTGTGTCGAAGGCGGATGAAAGATCTAAAGAGATTAATAGAACAGATTGATGATGGTCTAAGAAGTAATGAATTATAGTGGACATGCCTATTAGTGAGTGTTCAGTAGAATGATGTTGTCGGAAACCAGTTTGATTGGGATGAAGAATATTTGTTTTTTCAATGAATTCTGAGATCTGATTGAATACAATCTTCTCTGTTAGTTTTGACAGAAATGGTAAGTTGGCAATAGGCCTGTAATTTGACGTGTCTTCAGCGCTAGTTTTGTGGTTTTTGATTATAGGATGAATAATGGAACTTTTCCAAGCTTTGGGGACGATGCCTTGTTTTAAACTTTCACTTACCAGAGTAAGAATTTCAGAGCCGAAGATCCTAATGAAACGCTTTAGAAAAAAAGGGGGAATTGGATCAATTGGAGAACCTTTTATATTAATAGATTTAAGAGTGGATTCTATTTCTGTCAAATTAGGAATTTTAAAGGTGGAACATTTTGAGGATAATATACTAGTCTCGATTGGCTCTTGACCGGAAGAATTAGAGGTGAAAGTAGATCTGATCTTATCGATTTTCTCGGTAAAGTAATTAGCTAGTTCCTGGGCAGAAAGGTTTAGTTCATTTACTTGGCTTTTCCTTTTATTTGAGTATGTAATAGAATTTAATATGCGATAGAGAGTAGAGGAATTTGCGGCTTTTTGAATCATACCTGAATAATATTTTGTTTTTGCATGATTTATTTTGGTTTTATAAAATTTTGAGTGTTCTTTGAATAATTCCAAGTTACTTAATGATTTATCTTTTCTCCATTTTCGTTCTACTGATCTTAATTGTTGTTTTATAAGTTTAAGCTCTGCTGTATACCAAGGATTGGTAGATGTCCTTTCAGAAATGGTTTTGAATTGAAGAGGTGCTACTGTATCTAATAAGCGACAGATATTTATATTCCAGAGGTGGAGAGAATCATCTAGTGAAGTAGAGATGAAGTCAAACAACTGTGGAGAATATGCAGTGGAAATAGTCTCAGATGAGAGGTTATTGAGATCTCTGAATTTAACTTTTTTCTTAGAGGTTTGAGATTTTATGGATGTAATAAAATAAGAAATTGATATTAAATGATGATCCGACCAAGGAACTGGTTTACTGAAATTAAAAAAGTAGTTGTCAGTTTGGAAATTTGGAATGAGTACCATGTCAATGGAATGTCCTAAATAGTGAGTTGGGTCTGATATTATAGGGAGCATATCTAAAAGATCAATATGTGATAGGATATTTCTAGTTTGAGTATTGTTGGGATCATCAAAGTGTATATTGAAGTCCCCTAAAATTAAAGGGTTCAGAGTGGAAGAACAAAAATCAAATAAAAGAGATTGTAATTGAGTTAAATTTTCACTATTGATTGGGGGAGGCAAATAAAGAAGTAAAGCGTCGAGCTTAGGTTTGGTGTGAAAAGAAAATTGCAAGAATTCAATGGGAGAATTATAAGAGGAATAATCAATACCTATTAGTAAAGATGAGCGAAAAATAATAGCTAGTCCTCCACCGCGTTTAAAGTGACGATGGTTGAATAAATAAGAGAATCCGGAGGGGCAGCAGTAAGAAAGATAAGCTTCCTCACCGTCTTTTAACCAAGTTTCTGTTAAGCATAGTACGTCAAAGGAATCTTGAGAGATTATATCTTTGATTAAATGATGTTTGGTTTTAATTGATCGGACATTAATTAATCCTATACTGAGTGAAAGACTATTAGGGACTGAAAACAAACTATTAGAGGGTGTTAGAGGAGTGATATGATCATTGACTATGTTTTTGGATGAAGTTAAAGGAATTGAGATTAGTTCAGAATAGAAAGGGTGAGCTGAAAGTTTGGCTGTGTTGAGGGGTCTGTGACCCCAATGAGCGGGTATTGGAGAAATAAGTTTGTCCATATTTGTTGGAAATAAATCAGGAGCTAGTTGATTTACATCAAAGGTAAGATTAGAATTTAGTATAAGAAATTGGGTAAGTGAGTTAGGAAAATAGTAGGGATCAGTAGACCAAAGTGGTAAAGTGTTAAGTTTAATAAAAGCGCACTGTAGCAGCGCACAAAGGAGCGCATTAAGGAGCATTAAATGCTCCTTAAGCGCGCTCCTTTGGCGCGCGCCAAAGGCGCGCGCCGCAAAGTGGGTATTTTTATAGTGCATGTACCGGCAAGGGGGGCGGAGTCCACAGCGAGCCGCCGCTGCGCGGCGGCAGAAGGGCCTTAAGAGAAACTGCAGGAGACAAGAATACACAGGTAAAAATAACTTCAGTAAAACTAATAAAAGAATTGGTAGTTAAAATTAGAGCAGTTAAAAGCGCTGGAAACGGTGGCGCACGTTTTTCTTGCATGCAGATATTGGCGCATGATTATCGGCATGCTAATGGCCTGCGTGCTTTTTATGTGCTACCTTATTTTGTACCTGGGGCAATGGAGGATTAGATGAGTTGCCTAGAGTCAGTGGCATAGTAAGGGGGGGGTCTGCCCCAAGCACCATCATGGTGGGGGCACCGGCACCCGTTCTCCTCTCAGCCCCCCCCACTACCTTGCATGCGCCCCCTTCTCCTGTACCTCTTTAATGTTCCCGGCATGAACAGCAACCCCAACCTGCTTTTCGCGCCAGTGTTGGTTCTTCCTCTGACGTCACCTCCTAGGCATGGCTCCAGGAAGTGACATCAGAGGAAGAGCCGACACTGGTGCGAGCAGCAGGTTGGGGTTGCTGGTCATGCTGGGAATGTTAAAGAAGTACAGGGTAGAGAATGGTAATGGGACAAATTTTTCACCGTCCCCACGGGAACTCATTTTCCCGTCTCCCCCCCCCCCCCGAGTTCTTTTCCTGTCCCTGCCCCATTCTGTGAGCTCCATCCTCATCTGCACAAGCCTGAAACACTTTAAAATCATGAGTGTTCAAGGCTTGTACGGTTAAGGCAGAACTTACAGCAATGGAACAGGGACAGGGACAGCGATAAAACTCGCGGGGACAGAACGGGGAAATTGAGTTCCTGCAGGGATGGAGAAAAAAGTGTCCACGTGTCATTCTCTAGTACAGGGGAAGGAAAGGGGTATGTGCACGCAGAAGGAGGGGGTGGGGAAGGAGTGGATGGGGGTGGGGGCGGGGTAGAGGGCATGGGAGGGACGTCACTGCCCTGGGCACCTCTCACCCTCGCTACGCCACTGGCTAGAGCAGGGGTGGGCAACAAGGGCTGGAATCCAGTTGGGTTTTTAGGATTTCCCCAATGAATGTGCTTGAGATCCATTTGCATACAATGGGAGGCGGTTCATAGTCTTAAGTGCGCGAGACAGACGCGCGCTGACAAACGAGCGCCGACAATTCAGCGCAGGACTTCATCGCGCCGAAGAAAAACCTTCTTTTAAAGGGTTCCGATGGGGGGTCTTGGTGGGGAATCCCCCACTCTACTTAATAGTGATTGCACTGGCGTTGGGGGGAGTTTGGGGGGATTGTAACCCCACATTATACTGTAAACTTAACTTTTTCCCCCAGCGCCAGCGCGATCCCTATTAAGTAGAGTGGGGGGTTCCCCCCATACCCCCCCCGTCGGAGCCCTTTAAAAGAAGGTTTTTCTTCGGCGTGATGAAGTCCTGCGGTGAATTGTCGGCGCTTGTTTGTCAGCGTGCGTCTGTCTCGCGCACTTAAGACCCGTCACCTGGGAGGCAGTGCATGCAAATAGATCTCACGCATATTCACTGGGGAAATTCTGAAAACCCGATTGGATTCCGGCCCTCGTTGCCCACCCCTGGGCTAGAGTCACAAGGAACTGTGGTGGGACTTGAACCCTGTTCCCCAGGTTCTCAAGATGTTGCACTAACTGGTGAGGACCAGTAGACACAACAGATGACAAAGTATAAAAAGCACTAAACAAGTTCAAAATCTGAAATCTCAGTAATAGGAGCACAGTAAGAGAAATTCTGTGAGCTCATTGCAGAGAAAACAAAACTGGCAATGGGGGCATTTATTAATAGCAGCCTGCAGAGTTCATTTGAACTCTTGAATCATCATTCATCTCATTTGAATTGAGATATTACAAAAACTTGAACGAAAGGAAAGGAAAATAGACAGAAAGGCTTAAAGGAAAGAGAGACCAAGTGCGTTTTGGAATTTTGATCTAAAGGGTCTGTATCAGGGTAAACATTTTGAGGGGTAATTCCTGCAAGTCCTCTAGGTCCATTGTACGTTTGACATATTGTTCCCTTTGATTGCTGTAAATTTTATTTATGTTCATTGCTTAGAAGTTTAATTAAACCTTCTTTCATTTGTACAGTACATAAATTTTTTTTCCCTCCCCCTTCCCACCCCTCCCTACCATATATTCCATAATCTTATATAAAAAAAAAACATATTAATAAAATATCCCTCACCCTACCCAAATTAATTGATACATTAAAGGGAAACATTTTCAACTAATCCTTACAAAATTCTGCTAATGGTTTCCAAACATCCTGAAATTTCTTGAAATACCCTCTTTGTACTGCAATAAATCTTTCCATTTTATAAATATGGCACAAAGAGTTCCACCAAAAACTGTAATTTAGTCTCTTCCAATCCTTCCAATTACATGTAATTTGCTGAATGGCAACCCCAGTCATTATAAGTTACAATTTATTGTTGTTAGCAGAAATCTGACTTTTTGCTCTCATTTCCTACCAAAAATCACAGTATCATAGGATAATGCCACTGGGTTATCTAATAAATTATTAATTTGGTCCCAAATTGATTTCCAAAAATTCATAATATATGAGCAATGAAACAATAAATGATATATTTATTGTTAATGTGTTTGAATATATATATTCATTTAATGTAATTTTGAAAATGAATAAAGAATTTATATAAAAAAAAAGTTTAATTAAGCGATTTATCAAATGTTAAATAAAACTTGAAACAGCAGTGAAATTCATAATTTTATCGTAGTTCAATTTACCGCATTGAGTCACTAACCCACCATAATCAATGTAGAATTCCTGGCCACTGCAAAAGGAAACCCCAAAGTCAGGCTTATTGTATTTAACAAGCGGATTGCAGATTCCATTAATCCTGCCCCCAATATCCAAACACTCTGATCACAACCTCACTGTAATACATTCCCCCCCATATCTAACACCTCCTTCTCAAATTCCCCCACTTCTGAAAGTCACTTCTCAAAATCCCAGAACCTTATAAGAACCTAAGAATTGTCATACTGGGACAGACCGAAAGTCCATCAATCCCAGTATTCTGTTTCCAACAGTGGCCAACCCAGATCCCAAGTACCTAGCTAGATCTCAAGTAGTAAAAAGATTTTATGCTGCTTATCCTAGGAGTAAGATGTGGATTCAAGTTTCAAGTTTATTAGGTGACTTGATCAATCGCTTAATCAAATATTCTAAGCGATGTACATTTTAAAATTTACAATTAAAAAAAACAAAAAAACAACAACAATGTAATACATTACAATACATACAATATTTAAATAATGGTTAAATACTCTTAATTTAACATTGATAAACATAAGGAAAGGAGGGATGAAATACAATTTCAATAATGGCCTATGGACTTTTCTTTTAGGAAATTATACAAGCTTTTTTTTAAATTCCACTAAGCTAACTGATTTCACCACATTCTCCAGCAACAAATTCCAGAGTTTAATTACACATTCTGTGAATAAATATTTTCTCTGGTTTATTTTAAATCTACTACCTAGTAGCTTCACTGCATGCCCCCCAGACCTAGCATTTTTGGAAAGAATGAACAAGCGATTCACATCCACCCTTTCCACACCATTCATTATTTCCCCCCGAGCCGTCTCTTCTCCAAGCTGAAGAGACCTTGTTGCTTTAGCCTTTCCTCATAGGGAAGTCGTCCCATCCCTTTTATAATTATCATTGCCCTTCTCGGTACCTTTTCTAATTCCGCTATATCTTTTTTGAGATACAGCGACCTCCTGATACTTGTGGGAAGGGGGGGGGGGGACTTTGAGAAAAGGGTATCAGGGTTTAGAGATGTTGGTGACTGTAGCTTTTGAGGGGGAGAGGGGGTTAATGGAATCTGCTGTTAGCCCCTGAAAGAGGCTTTCCAGTGTCATTAGGCCATCCATTAGTGTCCAGATGTGTGGGGGAGGAGATAACACTAGCTCAAAGCTGGCATTTGTTCCCATAATAATGCAGCTTGTGAAGCAAAATGCAAGCTGCATTATCATTTTGCATAAGAAGAAGCTGCTTTCCATGCATTGCATCTCAAAAACTGTATGTTATAGAAAATAACACACAATTTTGCAATTTAATGCATGCTGTTTGGCAAAATCTGAATGTTATTCCTTGAGACCCTGATTCTATAAACGCCACTTGACTTCTAGGTGCTGAGGATTGCAATTGTCAATCATCCGTTATGCGCTGTTTATAGAATCATGCCTAGGGGCACCTAAGTGGTCTTAGGTGCAGGTAGGTATTGAAACTTTAGGCGCACTCCATTTATGCCAGGGGTTTCTTGGCCTAAATCAGGGGTGTCAAAGTCGATCCTCGAGGGCCGCAATCCAGTCGGGTTTTCAGGATTTCCCCAATGAATATGCATGAGATCTATGTGCATGCACTGCTTTCAATGCATATTCATTGGGGAAATTCTGAAAACCCGACTGGATTGCGGCCCTCGAGGACCGACTTCGACAACTGTGGCCTAAATCAAACCACACCCCAGATCTTCCCAGAATCCGCCACTACCTCACTTACTGTCTGAGAGGCACCATGGAGTAGATGCCTATAAGAACATAAGGTCAAACAAACCAGGAGAAAGATCTCCACAATCCAAGTAAACACAAACAAACCACAGTGGAGATACGTAGTAATGTTGGTGTGCAGTTTATTCATAAAATTAAAAAAATATGTGCAGTGGCTCGACACGCACATGTTTCGGCCGATATGGCCTGCCTCAGGAGCCTACAAACATCTTCCTTGAAAGGATCAATTAATGAATAAATCACATCATCCAAGTATTCTAAGTTTGTTTGAGGATACCATGCAGGTTTCTTCAAACAAACTTTGAATACTTGGATGAAGCGATTTACCCAGGTAATTGATCCTTTCAAGGAAAATGTTTGTAGGCTCCTGAGGCAGGCCATATTGGCCGAAACACATGCGTTGTCAAGCCACTGCACATACTTTTACATTTTATGAATAAACTGCACGCCAACATTACTACGTATCGCCACTGTGGTTTGTTTGTATAAAAACATAAGAATATAAGACTAGCCTTACTGGTTCAGACCAGTGGTTCATCTAGCTCAGTATCCCGTTTTCACGGAGCCCAATCCAAGTCACAAGTACCTGGCAAAAAAACACAAATAGCAGCATTCCATGCCACTGATCCAGGGCATGCGCTTGCCGAGTTAAGACGCCTACCAGCAATTTAATTGTTTTGAATTGCTTTTTAATAGCACTTTTCAATTAATGGTGCTGATTAAGCCTACTTGAAAAGTTAGGCACCTAGATTGGCTAAGTGCACTGATCTAGGTACCTCATGAGGCACTGTTTATAGAATCTGGGCTTTAAAGCACATTAATAGGTTACCAGATTTTCTGACGTAATAACCTGGACACATTGCCCTGCCCCATTCCGTTCTCAGCTCCGCCTTGTTCCACTTCCAGCCCCTTCCTGTTCTGTCCTCTGGCTCCGCCCCCCACAAAGCCTCATCTTTCTTCTCTGACCTTCGGGCCATATCTGGAAGGCCTATGAGCATGCATGGATGCCTGTGACGTCATCCGCACATGCTCAGAGGCCCTCCAGACATGGCCGGATGTCGGGGCTTTCCAAAACCCGGACAAACTACCGGATTTTTGGAAAGTCTGTCCAGGTACCCAGACAGTCCTCTAAAAATAGGACATGTCTGGATTTCCCCAGACATCTGGTAACCCTACACATTAATAACTACCCCTCTTTATTCATAGCCTTGGAAGTAATCTGTCTCAGCTCTCCAAAGAGTTCATCAGTCCTTAAGCTAATGTTTTTGCTGTGGTAGCAAAAAAGTGGAGGGGGAGTCTAATGATTAATGCCATGGGTTAAGACCCTGGGGAACTGAGTTCAATTCCCACAGTGATTCCTTGTAACTCTGGACAAGTCACATAAACCCTTCATTGCTCAAGGTATAAAACTTAGATTGTGAGCCCACTAGAGACATAGAACGTGTAGACTGCTTTGATTATACCACACAGAGGTGGTGTTTACAGATCTAAGAACATAAGAAGTTGCCTCCGCTGAGTCAGACCAGAGGTCCATCTTGCCCAGCGGTCTGCTCCCGCGGCGGCCCATCAGGCCTATTGCCTGAGCAGTGGTCCCTGGTCTAACTGTAGACTATTGTATCCCAACTGTAGACTACTGTAACATAAGAACTTTTCTCCTTTTTGCTGTGTTTTTCAGCTCGGGCACTGGAATTTGGTCAAATGAAGGATGCATCCGCACATCTGGAAACCTGAATTACTCTGTCTGCCGATGTAACCACCTGACCAACTTTGCAATTCTGATGCAAGTGGTACCTGTGGAGGTAAAGCAGAGCTGGTAGTTCTTGGGTCAGACAGAATATCGATAAACGGCCCTTCCACTGTACTGGCAACCCTTGGAAAGCCTGTCAGATGTCTATAGAAGTCTTCTTTTTTGAGAGAGAAAATTAATTAGATTGGAGGCCTCTCAAGAGTCATATGGTGCAGATCAACACAGATTTGCCCAGTTACCTCAGGCAGATTGGCTAATTGTTTTAAAAATTAAACTGATGTGAAGAACATGAGTATAGCTATGTCTGGGAAAGGATTAAAAACATTTATTTACGATGTCAAGAATTTCCGATGTCCAACTCATGAGATTTTTCACTGTAGCATTTATCAGATTTGGTGACAGAGTTGGATAAGTTTTGCATCACTCTCTAATTAAGCTTTCCTTTTAAAAACCCTGAAGCTTCAAGTCAAACCTCTTAATCTTTCAGTCAGATAGAAAGACTTTTGCAGTTCTTGAAGCCTCTCTGACCAGTAACATAGAGCTGGATAAAGCCTTTCATGTCACTTTCTTTCTATTTTTAATAATAAAAGAAGGCACTGCAGCTTCCCAGACTTTGATGAGAAGCGTCACTTTGCCGCTGGAACATGACAGAAGTTGTCACAGTACCTTGCAAGCACCTTTGCAGCAGTTCCAAATTTAAGGGCACACATAATCAGCAGGTCTTGTAACTACAGAAATCTCCCGAGAGGTCCTGGAGTATATCACAAACTGACAAAACAAAGTGGACCCTGTTCATTAGATAAATGTCCCCTGAAGAGATTGTTGCTGAATTTGTGGAGTGAGGTATCAATCCACTAAGGAACACACACACACAAAAAAATGCCAGCAATGCAACTGGAAACCCCCCTCCCAAAAAAGCATAAACCACAAATATGTACTTTTAACTGAATATTAATGGTTCTTGTAGGAGATGAGCATCTGAGGCTGAAGTTCTTTGGAGCTCTTACAAGTCATCGCAGGGTTGGGGAGTTTTACCTGTATCAGTTGGAAATCTTGGATATGCATTTAAATTTCATTCATTTATTTTGGGTTGAGGAAGCCCTCTCACACTAGATCTTCTCTCTCACACATTCTTATATTTCTTGTGCCTTCATAAAAATTTTATTTCATAATGCTGAAAGACTGCTCTTTAAATATTTTATTTATTTATTTAAAATATTTATAATCTGCTTACAGGCTAAGTAGCTCGCAATAAAACATGCATAATATCAATAAACAACACATATGGCCTCTTTTACAAAGCCGCGCTAGCGGCTACGCTGTGCTAATGGCCCCGAAGCTCATAGAGATTTAAAGGGCTTTGGGGCTATTGACGGCTTCGGGGCTGTTGACAGGTAAGGGTAAATTAGATGCACCTCTCCCTTGAGAAGGATACAGTGATATGGGGACTAAAACTATGCCAGGGTACACCTGGCATGGCCTCCGCGTGTGCAGATCACTGGACTTGATGGACCCAGGGTCTGATCCAGAGATGGCAATTCTTATGTTCTTACTAGTCTTATAGCCCGTTACATTAACTGGCGCTAGAATATATGTGTGTATGTCTGTCTTTATTTCTTTCTCTCTCTCTCTCCTTAGCTGCTTTCTGTATTTCTGTCTTTCTTTTTCCTCAGCTGTCCACCCATTCTCCCTTCCTTTTACCTTCCCTGTGTCCACCACCACCCCTTCACTGCTCCCCTTATTCAGCAGCAGCCCTTCTCCCTTTTTTTTTTATCTCCCCCCTGTCCATCAGCATCTCTTTCCTGTTCCCCCGTCCATCAGTAGGCCTCCCTTCCTTTTTCTTCCCTCCTAGCATCTCTTTCCTGCTCCCCCGTCCAGCAGTAGGCCTCCCTTCCTTTTTCTCCCCCCTCCCCCTGTCTCTTCCCCTGTCCAGCAGCACCCCATACCTCGCGTCTGACCTCCGCCGACAGCCGCCTCAAACCGCCGCGGCCTGCAACCGCCAACAGCTGCCATGGCCTGCAGGCGCCGACAGCCGCGGCGGCCTGTAGATGCCAAGAGCTGCCGCGGCCGACAGCCTCCGCGCTGCCTGAAGCCGACATCCGCCTTGGGAGAGAGAGAGAGTGAGATATGCGTGGAAGTGCGCATGCGCACTCCTACCTGCGGGGACCTACAGCGCACGGAAAATGGGAACACGCTGGTAATAGTGCACATGCGCGCTTAGGCTTTTAGTATATTAGATGTACAACATTTTCTTGTGGCTTTTGGTACTTTGGGAAACGTAGATTGGCATTGGAGGTGTGCAGACAGAAGAAATAGGTATCTTGAGTGGAAATAGAGGTGGCTCTTTTATTGATGTGTGCTGGACTTATCTATGTTATTAGACGCACGAAAAAGGGATGACGTGAAATATGTCAGTTCTAGAAAATCCTGCTTTTCTGTTGCAGGCCCCATTTTATGGAACGAGACATCTGGAGTAATATGACTGTAAAAATGTGTTACTCTTTAGGAAATTGCTCAAAACACATTCCTTTGTTCAGGCCTTTAATTTCTATTAAGAACATAAGAATAGCTTTACTGGGTCAGACCAATGGTCCATCAAGCCCAGTAGCCCATTCTCACAGTGGCCCGTTTTCACAGTAGCCCATTCTCACAATCCAGGTCACTAGTACCTGGCCAAATCCCAGGGAGTAGAATATTCCATGCTACTGATATAAGCCTAAGAATAAATTGGCTGGTGGTTGGCAAAAACTGAAGACTTTAAAATTAAATATATTAAAGAATAGTATTTATGATAAGATTAAAGGAATTTGCACTACCACTTTTTTTGCTTTTGCCGGATATAGGGCAAGCATCCCTGTTACCCATGGACGGTGGAATAAGATCCTGAAGAAGAGAGGAAAAGTAAATTGAAAGGATGATCTTTTTATTTTAGTTTTTAATTGTTATGTGTAGTTTTGTTAAGTTTGAAGACCATCGGCCTCTTTTACAATAGTCCCGAAGCCCTTTAAATCTCTGTGAGCTTCGGGGCCGTTAGCACAGCGCAGCCGCTAGCGCTGCTTTGTAAAAGAGGCCGTATGTGTTGTTTATTGATATTATGCATGTTTTATTGCGAGCTACTTAGGCTGCAAGCAGATTATAAATATTTTAAATAAATAAATAAAATATTTAAAGAGCAGTCTTTCAGCATTATGAAATAAAATTTGTATGAAGGCACAAGAAATATAAGAATGTGTGAGAGAGAAGATCTAGTGTGAGAGGGCTTCCTCAACCCAAAATGAATGAATGAATACTTCTCCACAAGACGGTTCAAAAATTTAAATGCATATCCAAGATTTCCAACTGATACAGGTAAAACTCCCCAACCCTGCGATGACTTGTCTGTCCAAATTAGATTGTAAGCTCTTCTGAGCAGGGACTGTCTATTGAATGTAGAAATGATACAGTAGTAGTAACTCAAAGAAAACGTTCACTGTAACTACAATATATAAAAATAGGGCTCAACACAGTGCTGTGTTTCGGCAAAAACACCTGTGTCAGGAGTCACAGAATCTCAAAGTATTTTTTTCTGTGTAGTTCATTCAGACAGGAGTGTCACTGGAAATGCTTAGCTTTTTCTAATTATATTTGTATTCAATACTATCAGTGTGTGTGATTTCTGGCGCAGGTGTTTTTGCTGAAATACGACACCTTGTCAAGTCCTATTTTTATGTTTATATTTATTGGAAATTTCTATACTGCTACTAATGACTACGGAGTCAATTCAGAGTGGTCTCCATGAGCTTCAGTAAAGGTGTTACAATACATGAGCTTCGATAAAGGTGTTATAATACTTGAGCTTTAGTAAAGGTGTTACAAGCTTCAGTAATGGTGTTACAATACATGTGCTGTATATCTTACCTATTTATACCATCTATGGGCATATACTATTATAGTTTCGGTATCTCTTGGAGTTGCAGGAAAAGTTTTCTTTGGGGGTCCTTTATAGTAACGTGTGCTTACCACAGCATAAAAGGCTTTATTGTGGGAAGCATTTAGGTATCCTGCAGTAATTTTGGGATTTTTTTAGCACTAAAAGTAGGTCTGAGGCAGAGAGTAGGCATGTTTTGTGCTATTTGGTTAGAGCCTAGAGCCTGTTTAGGTTTGTGCAACGCACAAATATGAGATTAGATTAGATTGCCACATGCTAACTGCATGTAATTAGCGCATGCACCTTTGCAGCAGTTGATGAACTTGATGAAGTTACAGGGAAATACTTTTGAAACCAATAGGAGGAAATATTTTTTCACTCGGAGAATAGTTAAGCTCTGAAACGCGTTGCCAGAGGATTTGGTAAGAGCAGTTAATGTAGCTGGTTTTGAGAAAGGTTTGGACAAATTTCTGGTGGAAAAGTCCATAGTCTGCTATTGAGACAGACATAGGAGAAGTCAGTGCTTGCACGGGGATGGTATCATGGAATGTTGCTACTCACTGGGATTCTGGAATCTTGTTACTTTTTGGGGTTCTGGAATGTTGCTACTATTTGGGTTTTTGTCAGGTATTTGTGACCTGGATTGGCCACTGTGGAAGCAAGATACCGGGCTAAATAAGCCATTGGTCTTACCCAGTAAGGCTATTCTTATGTTCTAATGGCCATGCATGAATAGGAAAATTAGCACATGGCCATTAATTAAAAAAAAATAGAAAAAGTGGTCATTTTAGCCATGCGATAAAAATGGTCTCAGCATGTGGGAATGACCCATGTAAGAAAGTGCTAAGGCCACTTTTTACCATACTTTGGAAAAGGGCCCCTGTATCGATTGGAAACATAGATGAACTTTTGATTTTATCAGTCTTGTTTTGTATGTTGTCTATATCAGTGTTTTTCAATCTTTTTACACCTATGGACCGGCAGAAATAAAATAATTATTCTGTGGACTGGCATCGGTCTGTGGACCGGCGGTTGAAGAATACTGGGCTAAGTCGTGGGCCGGACTCTGCCCATCTCTATCCAATCTCCACCCCAGACCCCGCCCCCATAATAGTACTAATTGCACCTTGCACGGGACGTGCCTCATCTGGAAGCCTTCTCTCTGATGTCAGAGAAAAGGCTTCCGGTTCAGGTGCAGGATGCCTATAGGAGCCATTCCCCTTGGCTTTGTGCACTGAATCAGTTAAGAAGAGGGAGCTGGCTCGAAGATAACGCCGCATCGATCGCACCGTGGACCGGTGGTTGAAAAACACTGTTTTGGGCCTGATGCACATGCTGGCCCTGTGGACCAGCAGGAAATTTCTGTAGACCGGCACTAGTCCATGGACTGGTGGTTGAAGAACACTGGTCTATATCATGGATATACAATTACATTTTTGAACATTTTTGGGGAGAAGCTCTCATTCACTTATTTCAGACTGAAGAAGCATTCTCACACTAGCGGCCTCTTTTACAAAGCTGTGCTAACGGCCCCGAAGCCCATAGAGATTTAAAGGGCTTCGGGGCTGTTGCCATGCGGCAGCCACTAGCACGGCTTTGTAAAAGAGGCCGTAGGTCTTTCCTCATCCAGACTTTTTTTTTTTTTCTTTTGTCACAATGCTCTATCTTGCCATTCTGAAGACAAGGGGGAACTCTTACTGCAGAGAGAGCCATTCTCCTGCCGAGCAAAACTGCTGTTGCTATTTGTTACATTCAGGGAATTCCAGATCAAACAGTTGCAAGATCTTTATTTTTGGAAAGTAATAACATTGTTGGAAGGTTTGCAAGCATGTAGTACCGTACTCAGATGTAGGACTGGTACTGGCAAGTTAGCTGGGTGATTTATTTGCACAAGACAAGCTAAACTGTGTGTCTTTGTCACTCGGTCTATATCATGCTTGGTTTGAAGTCTGTCTGGCTCGTTCACTGTCATAAATCATCATTAGGTTTTTTGGACTGAAAACGAGTAACTGACCTTATAATAGATACACATTTACGAGGGGGTGCTGAAAAATTCTCAGCCCAACTAACTTCCTAAATTCTGAGTGTTATTTTGCCCTTGTAGCTGAAAAGAGTGTTATTTTATTTTGCACAAATGCCGATTGCAGAATTATGTTTTGACCTTGTTTCAGATCATTGATTGAACCATGTCAATGAAAAGGGTGGAATTTTCAAGTGTGAAACTCAGAGCAATCGTGAAGTTTCTATTCCTGCAGAAGAAAACTCCAAAGGAAATCCATGAATGCATGATGCAAACATTGAGTGACAAATGCCCATTATACTTCACAGTGAAGAAGGGGTATGTAAACATTCAGCGTGGAGATTTCAAGACTGCAGATGCAGCAAGGTCTGGGAGGCCCCAAACTGTGTCAACTCCTGAAATTGTTGACCATATCTATGACCTGATTTTGGTGGATCAGTGTATATTAGCTAAAACAATTGCTGAGACACTATAGATATCCAGGGAGCACGTTGGGTGTATAATCCACAAGCAGCTGGGTATGCAAAAGCTGCCTGCCAAATGTTTGAATGCCGACGTGAAATGATGACGAGTGGATACCTCCAACTTGATTTTGCAGCATTTTCAGTGAGCTGGTGCCAACATTTTGGAATGACGAGTTACTGTTGATGAAACATGGTTACACCACTTTGATTCTGAAACAAAACAACAGTCCATGCAATGGTGGCAGGCTCTCCAAGGCCAAGGAAATTGGCACAGGTCATGGCCATAGTGTTTTGGGATCAGAAAGATGTTGTAACGACTGACTATCTTCCAAGGGGCCAAACAGTTAATGCAGAATACTGTTGTAATGTGCTGTGCCAATTAAAGGAGGCAAGAGCAAAGTGGAAATGTCCAATCAGATTGGTGCACAAAAAAGTGTCTTTCAACTCATCTGATAAATCCAATGGTCTTTATTAATCCAATTAAAGGAAGCATTGAAAGAAAAAAGGCGAGGGAAGATGCGGAAAGGAGTTCTCTTTTTGCAAGACAATGCACCTGCTCACAAGGCTTGCAAAACGATGAATGTTTTGAAGCAATTGGGGGTTTCAGTGCATAGACCATCCACTAGATCTTGTTCCATCTGATTATTTCTGTTTCCAAACCTTTAAAAGAATTTGAAAGGGCAACAATTTTTGAGTGATATTGAGGTGATTGCAACAGTGGAGCAGTATTTCAGTGACCACAATACTTTTTGGAAGGGTTACAGAAACTTCAGACATGATATGTCAAGTGTGTTGAACTTAGGGGCAAATATGTAGAATAACTTGTGTCATGGCTTCATGGTATTCCCTTCTTGTTTGGGCTGAGAATTTTTCAGCACCCCCTCATATCCAAATGAAAGACCCTGTGATAGATGTACGGATGGACAGAGATACAAACTAATCCCCCCATTTTTGCCTTGCTACTGTGCTCAGCCCCCAAAACATGTATTCAGTCCTCCACGCAGTTCATAGGAATAATTTCTCTGTTGCTGTTTATCCTTTTACTCTGTTGTTCTATATATCATACTAGTCTTTAAGCCCATTACATTAATGGGTGCTAGAATAGATGTGTGTGTCTGTCTTTCTTTCTATCTCTCTCTCTCCTTGGCCGCTGTTTGTCTGTCTTTCTTTCTTTCTGTCTCTCTCTTTCCTCGGCTGTCCACCACCACCCCTTGCCTGCTCCCCCTTTCCAGCAGTAGCCCTTCCCCCTGTCTAGCAATCCTGCTTCCCCTGTCCAGTAATACCTCTTCTCCTTTCCCTGCTCCCCCTGTCTAGCATCCGCTAGCCCGGGCAGCCTCGGGGCTTTTGCTAGGCCGGCCCACCTCACATTATCGAAGTGGGCTGGCCTAGCAAATGCCCTGCGGCTGCATGATGAAACTGCAGCTGCTACATTTGCTGGTCTGGGGGTGAGAAGAGGCATCTCGGCAGCGTCAGTGCAGGAAGTCAGCCAGCATTGGAGATTGGGGCAGAAGGCAGGCAGTGTGTATGTGGGGCATGGAAGCACACATCACGGCGGCAGGGATCACGGCATCGTAAGTGCGCATTTGCGCTTAGGGTTTTATTATAGAGGATATGTGAATTTGCAACCTTGTTGCCCATCGTTTGCCATGCTACCGTGTTCAGTCCCCAAAACATGTACAGTAGAACCTTGGATTGCAAGTGTTTGATTAAATTTTAACTTGATATACAAGCGATGTCTTGCAATACAAATACATACAGTATACACACATCATAACTGAGCCGATGGTTCTTCTCTCTCTGATGCTGCAAGAGTGTAGCGACTGTTCTAAACGAGCAAAGTCTTGCATTACGAGTACATACAGTATACATGTAATGTAATGTAATTTATTTCTTATATACCGCTACATCCGTTAGGTTCTAAGCGGTTTACAGAAAATATACATTAAGATTAGAAATAGGAAAGGTACTTGAAAAATTCCCTTACTGTCCCGAAGGCTCACAATCTAACTAAAGTACCTGGAGGGTAATAGAGAAGTGAAAAGTAGAGTTAGAGGAAAAATAAAAATAAAATAAACATTTTAACAAGACAGCATTGATCTAAATACTTTGGGAGGTAGAAGAGAGGAGAGAAAGGAATAGAAGGGGGAGACGTTGAACAGTAGAATTCTGGAGAAATTTAAATGACAAAAAAAGCGATGACGTTTCCAGAAAAAGGGCTTCTTCAGGGAAGAGACTTGGCCGAAAGTCCCAGGATGTCTATGTCTCCTCCCCTGCGATGTTCTCCCATCCATGCATTCCCTCCTAGACACACTGCCCGTGCCCCAGCCGCTCCAAGGAGGCTGCCCCAGATGAGGCCCACGGTGAATGCAGGATTCTCTCCTCTGCGGGAAAGCCGCCCGGAGCCGACAGTCGATCTTCATAGCGGATTGCAAGGGGGGAAGAGTTCACACTCTTGGTAGGATCATATACATGTGTCACATCATCACAACTGAGCCGATGGTTCTTCTCTCTCTGACGCTGCGGGAGTGTAGTGAGTGTTCTAAATAAGCGAGGTCTTGCAATGCAAGTACGTATAGTATTTTGTATTAAAGATTTGGGTTGTGGAATGAATCATCTGAGTTTCCATTATTTCCTATGATATACGAGTGCTTTGAATTACAAGCATGCTTCTGGAACGAATTATGCTCGCAAACCAAGGTTTTACTGTACATAGGAATTTCTCACTGCTGCTGTTCATCTGTTTAATTTGATGTTCTGTATATCTGCTATATGTGAAGTTGTAACCTTGTTGCTAACCTTCCACTGTTTATGTAAACTTGTAACCCGTTCTGGGCTCTTCTGGGAGGACGGGCTAGAAAATCGACTAAATAAATAAATAAAATAAAATGTCATAGAAGGTTCTCCCAACAGAATTAGGGGCCCTTTTACTTAGGCCTTCTTCTATCAAACTGCGATAGCAGTTTTTAGCGCAGGGTGCCGTGCTGAATGGCCTGCACTGCTCCCGACGCTCATAGGAACTCAATGAGCATCGGGAGCAGCGCAGGCCATTCAGCGCGGCTCCCCGTGCTAAAAACTGCTATCACAGTTTGATAGAAGAGGGCCTAAATTGTGTTAAGTTGGGCTTAGTGCAACCTTATTCTAAGCTGATTTTTAGCATGGTTGTCAAAAGGGTCCCCCTCCCCCTCATTTGTTGATTATATGGCCATGTGCTAATGCTAGCATTAGAGAATTTGAATAATATTCCAAGGTTCATTCCAAATTCTGAGGGAACTGAATTTAGCACAGAAAAAACATCAAGGGTCCTGGAGTGATCCTGGATTCTTCATCGATGACGGAGCCTCAGGTTAACAGTTTGGTCAAGAAAGCTTTATTTAAACAGTTATGCTCGGTATGTTCATATTTTCTTCCTGACCATTATAAAATTATTGTTCAGTTGTCAATTTTGTCATGAATTGATTATTATAATTCTGCTTAGATTTCTGCTTATCTAAGTATTTCAGCTAAATTACCTAGGATTCAGCTTATTCAGAAAACCAGCAGCTAGATTGATTTATTAAGTATGACCCTGTCTCCCCCTTGTTTAGAGAACTACATTGGCTTCTGGTGCAGGCCTGAATACACTTTAAGGTGGTTTGTTTAATTTTAAAATTTTTAGAAGGCTATTGTCCTAATTAATTTGGTTCCTTTGATTAATTTGTTAGGTTCATTGAGGGAAAGTCTTAGGTAAAATTATCAGTTTTTTTTAGGATGTCCCGCCATTACAAATCTATATATATAAAATCGGAGGTATGTATGTGTGTATGTATGTATGTGTGTGTGTATGTATGTGTGTGTGTATGTGCCGCGATCACGCAAAAACGGCTTGACCGATTTGAACGAAACTTGGTATGCAGATCCCTCACTACCTGGGGTGATATGTTCTGGGGGTCTCGCGGCCCACCTGCACACGTGGGCGGAGCTACAAACAGAAAATCAGATTTCACCCATTCATGTCAATGGAAAAAATGTAGAAAGCTGCCATTCTCACAGTAATTCAAAAACGGCTTGACCGATTTGAACGAAACTTGGTATGCAGATCCCTCACTACCTGGGGTGATATGTTCTGGGGGTCTCGTGGCCCACAACTCTATGTTGCTTGCTCAAGGGTGGGTTCACCCAAGAATTTATATGTTCTTGCTCCAGGAGGTGAAACTAAAAATGTTGTTTATAATCACGTTTTGCGTTAGTTGTATTGTATTCATTTTGTCAAATATTTCACATTATAATTTGAATATTGTACTTTTTATTAAGCTGTAAAAAAATAATTTCATTCACCACTATAAAGTATCTTTATTTGAATCCATTTACAGTGTTATTGCTATAATTAAATACCCGTGCAACGCCGGGGCATCAGCTAGTGTTAAATATAAATAGCTTTTAACAAATTCAGGGCTCCTTTTATAGAGTGGTAGCAATGCTGTTGCTGTTGTTGAAGTCCATATCAATTGAATGTATTTCAGTGCATTTACCGTGGCTTTATAAAAGGGGGCCTCATGCATTTGTTTATCAGTGCAACTCTGGACTAATTTGTGAAATGATATCCGCTCTTCTATATATGTGCAAAACTTTATTTTCCTTTTTTAAAATGATGATTTATGTTTTATTGTAATTCTGAGTTATTGTACCAGCGACTTCTTTTGTTAGCCTGCTTTGAACCTTACTAAGGGATTAGATGAGTAATAACTCCCTTATGTACTGCCTGCCATACCATGTACTGTCAAGCATCCTAATGCATTGCCATGCTCTGTTATGTACTGCCTTACCACGCTTCGTACTGTCAGGCACTATAAAGTACTGTCAAGCTCTATTAATTACCGCAGTGTCACACCACCCCATGCTGTATGAGGTCTTGTCCTGTCATATCCTATTAAGCATTGCCATGCTTTTGAGTACTATCATGCACCCCTATGTATTGTCCTATTATGTCATGACCTAAAATGTACTGTCATGCTCTACATTATTATACCCCGTTATGTTTTTTTTTAATTTTTTTTTATTTATTTATTTAGATTTATATCCCGTTCTCCCAGTAGCTCAGAACGGTCTACAAGTAAACATACACAGTAGAAGTAATTAGGCAAATAAGATGTACAATAGGTTTAGGTGCTTGGACATACAAGATTGTGCAGTATTTATCAGGGTACAAACAATTTTTCAGAGTACAGACAATTTATCAGAGTACAGACTAAGAGAGGACTATACTGAAATTTAGGAGAAGTTAAATAGGGGAGAGAAGAGAGAGGTGGGGTTTAAGGGGGGGTGTAGACTGAGGGAGATCTTTAGTTGAAGAGGAGGGTCTTTACCATTTTACGGAATGTCAATAAAGAGTTCTGTTGCCTGAGTTGGGGGGGAGTTTATTCCAGAGATGTGGGATGAAGTGGCTGTAGGATCGTTTGCGGGCAGTTTCTGAGAGGAGGGACCTTCCAGGGGGAATGCATAGGCGTATTTCCGATTTTGAGCGGAGGGTGCGAGTGGGGGTGTAGATGGGAAGCTTAGATTTTATGTATGTAAACTTGTAGCCCGTTCTGAGCTCTTCTGGAAGGAAGTGATATAAGTCCAACTACATAAATAAATACGGTATGAAAGCATAACTGCAGGAGCACTTACCACCTTCTATTTGGGACCCTTTAACCAGTTAGAGTGGTGGTAATGCCAACATGCTAGATGATTAGCGTGTCAACTCCCATTCTCCGCCAAAATAATTTTAAAAGTAATTATCATACACGTGGAAGGGCATAATCGAAAGGAACGTCAAAGTCCGTTTTCGTCTAAGTCGCAAGTTGTCCAAAGTAAAAAAAAAAAACAGCCTAGGACACATATTTTTGTTTCGAAAATCGTCTAAGTATATGTCCTGTCGATCTGATCGTCCAAGTCGCTAAATCGTCCATCTTTATACCACATTTTCGTTCAACTTTTTGTCCAAGTCAATAATGCCTAGAACAAGCCCTGTTGGACATGGGAGGGGTCTGCAAAGTGATGGACTGAATACCCAGACATGGCACCTAAATAGTGGGGTACCTTACAGGGCACTGCTGTGAACTTCACAAAAAGGGTGGCATGTCTTCTCCTCACTACAGTTCCCTTATAGGTCATGGTGAGCCCCCCAAACCACCTCCAGAATCCCCTAGACCCACTTATCTACCATCCCAATAGCCCTTATGGCTGCAGGAGCCACTTATATGGCAGTACAAAAGGGTATTGGGGGTGCAACTGTTTAAGTATTAATGCAGTGATTACAGGGGTTTATGGGCATGGGTCCTCCTCTTCATGGGTCCCTAACCTACCCCAAGATGGCTTAAGCCGCCTCCATGCTGGACGACTAGGCTTTCCTATGCCAGGCTGCCAGGTGATGGTGGTCTGGAGGCTGAATTTTAAAGATGTGATTATGATTTTTATGGGGTTGTGGGGGGTCGGTGATCACTGGGGTAGTGTGTGGGGGGTCTGTATTATGTGTTTGCTGTGCTTATCTGGTGACTTTAGGTGGGTTTTTGTGACTTAGACCATGTTTTAAATGGTCTAAGTCATAACGTCCAAGTTCCGTCGATCCTAGACTATATAACTTTTGGTTATATATGTTGTGTGACTAAGTCTAATCCGGCCCATGTCCCACCCAACTCCCGCTCTCGCCACTCCTCCTGAAACGCCCTGTTTAGCTTTGGTCGTTCAGCGGCACTATGAAGGCCTAGGTCATTTAGAAATGCGTTCAAAACCCGTTTTTATTATCAGCACTTGAACGTATTTTGACAATGTTCATCCAAGTGCTGACAGGCCAGTTTTTGGATATTTTTCTCTTTCAATTATGAGCCTCTTAGCGTATGCAGATGACAAAATTAATGGAAAACACTTTAGTAGCCACTTTTACTGTGCTGCCACCTAAATGCAGCTTAATAAAAGGGTTCCTAAGTTAATGTACACATTTGTAGATACACTATATCAGCGTAGAACTGAAAAACTTCATAAGTTAATTTTTTTAAATATCCACATTGCTTGCATAATATTACTACTATTAATTATTTCTATAGCACTACCAGACGCACACAGTGCTACACAGAGTCACAAAGAAGAAGAAATCAGTCCCTGCTCGAAGGAGCTTACAATCTAAACAGTGAAGACAGCCAAACAGGATGTCATGGATACAATTAAGGGGAACAGTTAATCTGCTGGCTGGGTTGGAAGGCAGAGGGGAGCACAGGACAATCAAGTCATTGTGACATCACTGATGAATAAGGCATTATGACATCACAATCTCAGCTCTGCTTCCCAAAGACTGAAACTCTTCATACTATTACTACTATGAATTATTTCTATAGTGCTACCAGACGTACGCAGCTCTGTACAGAGTCACAAAGAAGACAGTCCCTGCTCGAAAGAGCTTACAATCTATACATATAAGACAGACAAACAGGATGTCATGGATACAATTAAGGGGAATGGTTAATCAGCCGTCTGTGTTGGAGGGAAGAGGAGCATGGTTAAGGATTGAAGGCTATATCATAAAGGTGGGTTTTCACTGGTGGGTACTCTGTACAAGGGGACTTACAAATTAATTTTCAAAGAGAGGCACTCGTAGATTTTTGTTCTGAAAATCCAGAGCTGGCGGGTACCACAGGTACTACCATACCCATGGAGTTTTCATCTGGTTGGTGGCAGAATGGCAGTGTGATCTGCTACTGCTGTCAATCCAAGTCTGCCCTTACCTTAATTTTCTTCTTTCCTGACTCCTTTTTGGACATGCCTGCCAAGAAGAAAGTTTGGGTCAGGATTTATGCCTTCACAACCTCGGTACCTGAAGCCGATCAGTTCAGGATCAACAGTTTCCTCATCTCTGTTTCTACTTTAATGGGGCTGGAACTCCTGCCATGGTGCCAGACGGAAGAGTGTCGGCATAATTGGGAGATGAAATCTTACTCAGTCCCCATGATCATTCAGCACTACTGATAAGAACATAAGAATTGCCACTGCTGAGTCAGACCAGTGGTCCATCATGCCCAGCAGTCCGCTCACGCGGCGGCCCTCTGGTCTAAGACCAGCACCCTAACTGAGACTAGCCCTACCAGTGCACATTCTTGTTCAGCAGAAACTTGTCTAACTTTGTCTTGAATCCCTGGAGGGTGTTTTCCCCTATAACAGACTTCGGTAGAGCGTTCCAGTTTTCTACCACTCTCTGGGAGAAGAAGAACCTCCTTATGTTTGTATGGAATCTATCCCCTTTCAACTTTAGAGAGTTCCCTCTCGTTCTCCCTACCTTGGAGAGGGTGAACAACCTGTCCTTATCTACTAAATCTATTCCCTTCAGTACCTTGAATGTTTCGATCATGTCCCCTTTCAATCTCCTCTGTTCAAGGGAGAAGAGGCCCAGTTTCTCTAATCTTTCGCTGTACGGCAGCTCCTCCAACCCTTTAACCATCTTAGTCGCTCTTCTCTGGACCCTTTCGAGTACCGTGTCCTTCTTCATGTATGGCGACCAGTGCTGGAAGCAGTACTCCAGGTGAGGGCATACCATGGCCTGGTACAGCGGCATGATAAGTGATCCTGGCACTATTTGCCATCACATGTATTGTGGGGCCAGAGCTGCCCTCACGTAGGGTTATGACCACTCCACAAACTTATTACTGTGATGTTGTCAGTAAAAATCAGATACCAAAATCCACAGAGAAAACCAAAAAGAAAATAAAGAAAGAAAACAAGTGATATAGAGGACCGGAGGGGGTATCAGATAACCCGGCACACAAAGATTGGGTGCTGGGGGCAATTCCTCATTTGACCCCACGGAACCTCCACCACCTAATATTTTTTATATATATATTTTTTTAAAGTGTTACTTGACTGTGTTGCTCATTTCTAGATACTTATTATCACTGTTGCGTTGCTACATTGTATAACTAGTAACCATTACTTAGCTTTAGCTTGCTGATAACAAAATAATCTTTCCCCTGAACGCCAACGCGTTTCGGTGTCCTTTCTCAAGGCGACATGGGGAGCTAAAATTACACACAAAAAGAAAAGAAAAAACAAAACAGCCCATTAGACTCACAAACCTTGACAGAATCTAAATAAACTTAAACCAACTAAATATACTTGCTTTTGAATTAAATATCACTGCATACCACCAACCGGCTGCAAACGCACGCCGAGGCAGACTGACTCTGGGATTTAAATACTCCCCACCTGGACAGCTCTTCCGGGGAACTCCCTCAACCTCACTGAAATTTCTCTTAAAGGGGCCCTACCTCAAACTGCAGACTGGCTAGCCTATACATCAGATTGGGCTAACCAATTGGATGTCTCATTTAACCCCTTAGGGGACATTGAATCTAAAACAAACATCCACCGGAGCTCACCACGGTTTAGCCTCCGGACAGTGTTACCAGACATCCGGATTTACCTGGACATGTCCTCTTTTTAGTGGGCTGTCCGGGCGTCCAGATGCCTTTTCAAAACCTGTCACTTTGTCTGTCTTCTGAAAAGCTGTTGAGATTGAGCCCAAGTCTAGAGTTTCATCTGCACATGCGCTGTTGCTATACGGTGACATCACAGGCATGCTTGCATGTGTGCATCATCATCACATCGCATCTGTGCCCGAAGAGATGAGGTTTGCATGGGGTTCGGGGGCAGAATGGGGTGGGGCCTAAAGTGGAACAGGGCGGGGCCAGGGTAGAACGGGGCGGGGCCATGTGCCCTCTTTGTCCAGATGCAAAATCTGGTAACCCTACCCTCACTTAAAAAAAAAGGAAATGCTGTCGTGGCAGTGCGGCCCCTTCCCGATACCCCTAAAGCAGAACCTTCTTCTGATCTCTCTGAACTGAAACTCCAGCAGCTACTCTCCTCAACAAGAACCCCCTAACACGAGCCTCTCCAATGGTATATTCCCAACCTTCACCCTTCATCCAGGAATTCTATGGAAGTTTAGTGTTGGAGTAGTTCCCCTTCGCACCTACCCTGCTGGTCACCAAGGTTCAAAAGAGTGCCTTTGACCCTAATGGTAGTTTTAGAGTACTATCATTAGGAGGTCATCCAGTCATATAAGGGCAGTTGACAGCCATCATATCCATGACCACATGATAACTATTAGTGCAGACCTGCAAATAGTCTACCAGCAGCATGGTGAAAATATAGACAAAACCTCTATAGTCCTTGGAGTTATACTTAACTTTACCCTATCTTATGAATCCCAAATCTCTATGGGAATATATCATGGAATGCATATTTAATAAATAGTGTTTAAAAAATAAGTGTGGAAACCTTTTGAAGATCCCTCATATTTTCCCTATCTGTCCCAGCAGAGGCACAATCTTACTGTGTTTCCTGAGGCAACGGAGAGTTAAGAGACTTGCCCAGAGTCACAGGAAGCAGGCTGAGATTGAACTCACAACCTCAGGGCTGAGGCAGCAGCTGTAACCACTAGACCACTCTTCCCCTCTATTCTAATCCAATCTGCTCCTATTGCCACTCCCATTTTATGCTTCTGAATCTAGAAGTTTAGAGAAGTTTTGAATACATGTTTATGCATTCGGCCCTAGTATATTTTCAAAAAGGGTAATTTAGGAGCAGAACTCTCAAAGTTAAAAGCATTTATCCTTTGAACATCGGGCCTCAAGAGTCTTTGCCTTCCAGACATTCTCCCAAATGAGCGTCTGAGCATGGAAGTGTCTTCTTTCAGTGATTCAATTGACTGATCCAATTGGGTAAATGCATGAGGATGCCTCATAATAATCTAATGAATAAACTTTTAAAGTTAATGAGAGAATTCTCCAAAGTCAAAAGTCAGTTTGAGTAAAGACAAAAATAATCTGATTTACTGCTGGAGGCCTTTGAATAAGCAACTCGCAGGATGATGAGTGAAGAAGCAAAAATAAATTGACACAGTGCTGCTGTCAAACCCCCAACATGAAGATGGAATAAGCCTCACTAGAGGTTTGAGCTCTTTCAGTCCCTTGTAGTTGTCAGAAATTGTTAGAGTAATTATCCGTAACAGTCATGTAAAGCTCGTCAGAAAAACACATCTTTTAATTGGATAAATCAGCAGGATCCAAGCCACCAGTCAATGTCCCCCGATCCACAATATTCTTTATGTTCAATGTTCTGATTTCCAATCATGACACAAATTAAATCAATGGAACCCTTTTTTAACAAAATGGGTGCAATCTTAGTACAGCTGTTGATATGGAACTATGAGTATCATAGGTATTATATTAAAAATGTAGGACCTTCTTTGATAGAACCAAGCGGAGGAGGAGTCCAACCTTATCTGTAGTGAAAAAACCAACCAGGAACAAACAAAATAAAACTGCAGATATGTACAACGATGTAGGCAAATTTTTATTGTGACAACCAAAATATATATTAAAACCTTTTTACCAAACAGGGGACCCAACACGGTCCGTGTTTTGGACAACCTTCATCAGGGGTCCATGGTAAAAAGAGGAAAAAACATATGTCACAAAAAATGTTGGAAAGTACAATAAAAACAAACAGATAAAATGTCACGCCAAAAGTCACTAAATGTAGTAAAATTCACTAGAGTGGAATCGCTGCGGGGAAGTCATAAATTATAAGTAAATGAAAACCATAAAGCAACCACAAAGACTTCCCCGCAGCAATTTCACTCTAGCGATTTTTACTACATTTAGTGACTTTCGGCGTGACATTTTATCTGTTTGTTTTTATTGTACTTTCCAACATTTTTTGTGACATATGTTTTTTCCTCTTTTTACCATGGACCCCTGATGAAGGTTGTCCGAAACACGGACCGTGTTGGGTCCCCTGTTTGGTAAAAAGGTTTTAATATATATTTTGGTTGTCACAATAAAAATTTGCCTACATCGTTGTACATATCTGCAGTTTTGTTTTGTTTGGACCTTCTTTGATCACATCTAGTTTCTTACATAGAGAAAAGCAGTTGAGCCCTTGCAACATCTGAATGGACCTAGTCAACACATTTCCACTGCATTATGCAGGAAATGTTGCTGAAAATGTTTATAGGCATGTCAGGGTGGCTCACTGGTAGAGCTGCTGCCTCTGCACCCAGAGGTTGTGAGATCAAATCCCAGTATCCTTATGACCCTGGGCAAGTCGTTTAATCCTCCAGTGCCCACCACTTTGAATGTCAGTTTTGAAATGCCAAAGCCATAAAAAGATGGCATAAAAAGGCCCCGTTCCCTTCCCTTCCCCCATCTGGAGCAGCCCAGAGGTGGAACAAGAAAATATCCAGATGAGGGATATTCAAAACTGTTATCTAGGGAACTCACCAGACAATCCACTGCTGTTCAATTATTTCATAACTCCTTCACTTTGACTATGTCACTCCCCTTCTCCATCTGGAACCAATCATTACCACATAAAATGCAAGATTCATCGATTGGTTTACAAATCCTGTCTTCCTTCTGCTCCAGGTTACCTCGATAACCCAGTCATCCCCAATATCCCCCACCATTTCCTTCGCTCAACCAATAATAACCTACTCAACCCCACCCCCCCTTAATCTCACAACTTCTCGTGACTCTGCCTTCAGATACTTAGGCTGCAAACATCATCAATCAATCCACAGTTAAATCCTTCATGGAACTCCTCAAAAAAACATCTCTTTATGCCTATTGCTCTATAACCTCTTCCGCTTAGTGAACCTCATCTTCTCTCTTTTGTCTCCTCTCCACCCCCCCCCCTATTTTTATTTGTTAACCACTTAGATGCTTATTCTAGGCTCATTGTGGTATATCAAAAGTTGTAAATTAAATAAAAACTTAGTACAAAAAAGTGGCTGTCCTAAGTCATCAGGACAACGGCACTGAATACCACCATTATGTGGATAATGCTAGCAAGGTCTATGGCATATCTGGATATTTGGTGTTGGTATCAGCTGATACTGAATATCCAAGAATATATTTTGTAACTGGTATTTAATAGAAACATCGGTCGTGGAATTTAATGTGAATTTGCATGCATTTACAATAATTCACATTGGTAAATTTTCTCCTTCACATCCACAGCACTTTAGAAAGGATGTTTAAAAACTGGAATTGAGACCAGGGGCATAGTAATGAAGGGGCAGGAGAGCCGAGGGGCACCTCTCGCCCTCACTACGCCACTGATTGAGACATAACGTAACCTAAATAGTTTATTTATATACCACATTAGCCTTTCGATTCAAGGCAGTGTACAGGGTAGTAAAAAACATCATGAACAGTAATTTTTAACAAATTAGAATAATACAGTTTTACAAATGCATATAAAACAATAAACAAAAAAATTGATGTTTGTGATAGGGTAAGATGAGTGAAAGTTGTCTAGTCTTGGGTCAACAAGGGTTAATTTAAAACTGGGTTGTCAGGTTTGGGGAAGAGGTGTGTTTTTTAGGAGCTTTCTAAAATGCATGTATGATGTAGAAGAACGGACCGGAAGCTGCTTGGTAGGATAAGAATTTATTCATAAATCTCTTATGCGAGAAACCTGTAACTGACGGAAAAGAAAAGAGTGACTGGGGTTGAGAGGTCCGTTTTTAGTGCATGCACCGGATTAGCATGCGCTATAGCGCATGATACCTGAAAAGCTACCGCCTGCTCAAGAGGAGGCGGTAGCGATTAGAGCATGTGGCACTTTAGCACGTGCTATTCTGCACGTTAAGGCCCTAACGCACCTTTGTCAAAGGAGCCCTTTATTAAGACTCCGATTAGTTCAGAATGCTGCGGTCCGCTTAATTTTGGTCTTAAAAAATATGATCATTTTAGTCCTTTTTATGCTAGACTGCACTGGCTGCCATTTGGGGCCAGAGTGTTTTTCAAGTTTGGATGTATTTGTTATAAGGCACTTTTTGGATTATTACCCTCAGATTCAGAACCAATGCTAGGAAGATCTTCTTCACCCAACGGGTGGTGGACACCTGGAATGCGCTTCCAGAGGGAGTGATAGGACAGGGTACGGTATTGGAATTCAAGAAGGGATTGGACAATTTTCTGAAGGAAAAGGTGAAAGAAGGGTATAGATAGAGGGCTACTATACAGGTCCTGGACCTGATGGGCCGCCGCGTGAGTGGACTGCTGGGCATGATAGACCTCAGGTCTGACCCAGCAGAGGCATGGCTTATGTTCTTATCTGGTATCTTACTTGAAATTGTTTTATTCAATAAAATGTACCAGAAATTCAGGTATGTATATCTTCCCTACCCCATGGGCCTGTCGTTACAAGACTTTTTTTGGACAGGACATTGGAGTATCAGGCAGGGAAGATGAACTCCTGGATGGGCCCGTTGATTGCTCAAGCCAACTCTTACTTTACATTTAGGAAATTATTAAAAACTTACCTATTTGATAAACAAGAATGCTGATAGTTATGATGGTGTTTTTATTTTTTAATCATTTTTAACTTATGATTTTTAACCTATGTTTTTTATTGATAGCAATGCATTAAAATTGTATTTTAGCTAATACTGTTGTATGTAGTAGTGTATTTTTGAAATTGTATGTTCTGCTGAAATGTCTCGGTTTTTCTGTTGTGAATCGCCGGTATACAAGAAAATAAATTATTATTATTATTATTAAATTAATGCTTCTTTTAGGGAAGAAATATCTAAAGACATCAAAGTCAGGCAATGTTCAACCCACTGTTTTGTTAAACTGCTGCTCCAAATACTCAACACCTGGCTAAGTCGTGGCAAGATTTCTGTTGCATGGGAGTTTCATGAATACATCACAACATCAGTATTAATCATATCTATTTGCTTTCTTGAAGATTCCAAGTCTGCTATTTTCTTTCTTTTCACAGTTAACAAATTGCTGTTTTTAGGCAATCATGGATTGATGACAAGGAGACAGATGAGTGTGTGTGAGCACAGGGAGTGTGTGTGAGCAAAGTGTTGTAGGGTCAATATTTTGTAGGATATACCTAAGTATGAGATGTTGCTACTTGGATATCCCACTGACTGTGCAAAAACCTGAGAGAATGATACAATTTAGGAGGTGAAGAACTTTTGTGAATGAAAGAGAAGCGGGACTTGGGTGTGATAGTTTATGATGATCTCGAGGTGGCCAAACAGGATGAAAAGGTGATGATGAAAGCTAGACGGATGCTAGGGTGCATAGGAAGAGGTATGACCAGTAGGAAAAATGAGGTATTGATGCCCCTGTATAAGACTCTGGTGAGATCTCATGTAGAATATTGTGTACAATTCTGGAGGCCGCACCTCCAAAAAGATATAAATAGGATGGTGTTGGTCCAGAGGAAGGTTACTAAAATGGTTGGTGGTCTTCGTCATAAGGCGTATGGGGACAGATTTAAAGATCTCACTATGTATACTTTGGAGGAAAGGTGACATAAATATACCTGAGGTGAGCCTCTTTCAGTTGAAACAAAACTCCAGAGTGAGAGGGCATGAGATGAAGTTAAGAGGTAAGAAATACTTTTTTTTACAGAAAGAGTGGTAAATGCGTGGAATAGTCTCCCAGCAGAGGTGGTGGAGACAAAGACTGTGTTTGAATTCAAGAAAGCATGGGACATGCATGTGGGATCTCTCAGGCAGAGGAGGAAATAGTGGATGCTGCGAATGGGCAGACTGGACAGACCATTTAGCCTTTATCTGCTATCATGTTTCTATATTACCTGGATAGTACCACTGAATATCTGGGCAGGCCACTGCAGCTCTGTCTGGTTAGTTCTGAGCACTGTTCCCTGTGTGCTGAGCAGGAACCCTCCACCTACAGTCTTGCCAGCAGGGGGTGCTGTTTCACTAACACATTTTTGATAGTGAGGAACAGTCAGGCTCTGCAGGACTCCAGGGAACCCTGCCTGTCCATAGCGATTAAAACACATGATTGAAGCACCAACCCCCAACTGGCTGCAATGCGGTTGGAGACTTCTGCTCAGTTTAGAGAGAACAGTGGTGCTGGAATGGACCTGGAAGCTATCTAGGCACCGCCAATATTCAATGTATATGCCCAGATAATTAATCAGGCAAGTCAGACTATTTATTTATTTAAATATTTATAGCCTGCGCTATCTTGCTATTCTAGGCAGGTTACAGAAATAACATGCATAAAATAAAACAATGCAAAGCACAAAAACAAGACATTAAATATTTTATTAAGCTATGCATACCATAGCTTAATAAAAGGATCCCAAGTGCGATATTCAGCACTTAACTGGCTGTGAGTTACCGTATAAGTTTCAAGTTTTCAAGTTTCAAGTTTTATTACAATTTTGGTGAATCGTAATAGCATTAATTCAAAGTGATTTACAGTTAAAAAGAGGGTCTTAATTATTAACTACAACCAACACAAATGGACCTGACGTACCAATACATATGGAAAGTAGGGAGAACTACAATAAGAATAGTAAAGAATACATACAAGGAAAATACAAATGTTGGGTAAGAAAGTTTAAAAGTAATTATAAAAGTATAGTAGAAAAATTAAGAACTCCCCCCCCCCCCAGTTCTCAGAGCCTAAGAAAGAGAATTAATAAGCTTAAGCATTAAATGGGATCGGTAAGGATTTCCGATAAATTAGGTCTCAAAAGCATCCTTGTACAACCAGCATTTTAACCGTCCTTTAAATTTACTCAATGATTTTTTCTTCTTTAATAAATGATGGTAGGGAATTCCATATTCTGGGTTGCTGTGACTGCAAAAATCATATTTTGCCTAGTATTTATTATACTAAGTAATGGAATTACTAAAAGGTTTTTTGTCTTCAGATCTTAAACTTCTAGTAGGAATATATGGAATAATGTACCTTTCTAAAAATGATGGAACTTTGGTTGTTAATGTATTGAATGTTAATATTGCTATTTTGAGGAGATTCTATGAACAATTGAAAGCCAATGAGCTTCTTTAAGAAGAGGCGTTACGTGATCAAATTTTTTCCTATTCATTATAATCTTAATTGAGGTGTTATGAATTAATTGAAGTTGACGGATTTCTTTAAGAGCTATTCCTTTATAGAGTGAATTGCAATAGTCTAACTTCAAAATGATCAGCGAATGTAAATGTAGAAATAACTTTCATGTGGTCCTATTTATGCAAATTACCTGGCTGGTTAAGTGTTGACTATTAGTGCTTAACTGGCCAAGTGCTGACTCCGCCCCAGAAACCCCCCAATAATAGCCAGTTTGCAGTTTGATGCTAACCGGTTATTTTCAGCGACACGAACTAGCTAAATGCTGCTGAAAATTTGCAGTTTGCCCCTAACAAGTGATTTAATCAACCAGGAGCCATTTTAGGCCAGTTAAATTACTTTGAATATCAACACCTACTGATTTTTCACGCTAAGGGGCTCATAATCAAAAAATAAAGATGTCGCAGAACTATCCTAAATCAGATCTTGGATGTCCTAATTGCCGGGATGTCCAAGTGCTGATTTTCAAATCTTTCTGGACATCTTCTGAGACATTCTAGCCGCTGTGCGTCCAAAGATCCATGGGGCATGTTGAGAGGTGTGTTTTAGACGTGCTTAGACTGCACATCCTATACTTATAATAATCGAGCCTTTCCCAAGACATGCATAGAATGTAGACGTTCAGAGCTAGACCTGTTTTCAAAGCATCTAAGTGCCAAAAAGGGACCCAAATTAACCAGATGACCATTGGAGAGGTTAAGTAATGACCCCCCAACTCCCCAGTAGTCACTAACTCCCTCCCACCCACCCAAAATCTGAACAAAACAGTACATACTTGTTTCTAGAACAGTAGCACCTGGTATGGGAAACGATAGTAGAACATTACACAGGTGTCATAAGTAGCCTGGTAGATCGACTAATGAGCCATAGAGAGGAGGACCCAGGCCCATAAGCCACTCTACCCACTACATTTACGGTAGAAAGTGTGAGCCCACCAAAACCTAGCAAAATTCTACCACACTGCCAGATAGATGCCACCTGCAGCCATAAGGGCTATTGGGTGGGAGATAGGCAGTTTGGGAGGAGTTTTAGAGGGCTCACCATAAATTATAAGGGGTTTATAGTGAGATGTACAGATGACACCCTTTATTTGAAGTTCACAGCAGTGCCCTCTAAGGTGCCCCAATGCTCTATTGACATGTCTATGTGACCAGTCAATTACAATGCTGTCCCCTCCCATGTCCAAATGGTCTGGATTTGGACGTCTTTTACTTGGATGTTTTTGTGGTTGAAAATGGCAAACAAAGTAGGACATCCTAAGGTTGGACGTCCTGGCAGCCAAGATGTCTAAGTAGGCAATTTTTGAAAAGAAAAAAAATTGGATGCCCAGTGGTTTCGAAAATGGACATTTCTCCACCTCCGACTTTGGACATCTTGCGGGAAATGTCCAAAGTCAGACTTGGAAGCACCATCGAAATGGCCCTCTAAGTTTCTAGAATAGCGACTAGGACTCCGATTCTATAAACAGCACTTAAAAAATAGGTGCCGAGGAATGTGGCATGTAGCGGCCGTCAATCTTCAGTTAGGCGCCATTTTATAGTATCGCGCATAGTGGCACTTAAATTCAACTTAGGCGATGGTAGGTGTCAAAATCTTAAGTAGGTGTCAAAACCCCTATTTATGCCAGCATTTTCGTGGCCTTATTTCCGGCACCTACGTCCATTTTAGCCACCTACAAGGAAAACACCCAAGATCCAACACCCTTCCGGAGGCCGTGATAAGGAATAGCACAGTACAGGGTTTCAAGGATGACCTGGATAGGTTCCTGGAAGACAAAGGGATTAGGGGTACAGATAAGAGCAGTGGAAGGTTTAGAGATAACTGTAGAGGTAGGCAATAAAATTAGTCAGGGACCGCTGACCAGGCAATATGCCTGATGGGCCGCCGCGTGAGCGGACCGCTGGGCTGGATGGACCTCTGGTCTGCCCCGGCGGAGGCGACTACTTATGTACTTACTTATGTACTTATCCACCCACAATCTGCCCTTAACCATGCCCGCTTTCTGGTAGGTACCTTGGGTTAGGTGACTATTCATAGTCAGTTGGTGCCTACTGATTTAGGTTCCTAAATAGCATTAATTTTAATTTAAGTTAACTATATAGCCGATTAAGTTTGTTATCAGTGCTGATTAAGCTAATAAAATGATTAGGTACTTAAATTGGCTAGGCAAGCCAATTTAAGTGCCTAACTTTAGTCATCTTTTATTGAATCTGGGCCTAAGAGCATTTACATATGTAATATGTATGTATTTGCAGCTCTGCAGTTCCTCTCATATGAGCATGAGATCAAAGATGTGGTTGGTTAGGAATGAGCTCTTTTGTCGGCATATTTGAAAGAGGTTTGCTAATGGCATCAAGAGCCACATTCTTCCTTTTAAACAGTTTTTCTCTCTGTGTCAGCAATACTGCGCTGGGTTAACACCACAGGGATATTTTTGCAAATGTGATAAGAAAGTCTAATTGCATTAGTGATTTTTGGACCAGGCTAGACAGCTGCCAGGGCATTAACCCTGTCTCTGACAATTCACTCAGTAGTAGACAGGTGGGTAATTGAACTTTTAAACGGTACCCTGCAACTTGTGAAATAGATTCTACTAATGTTTTTTTTTTTTTTTTAATGCAAATAGGTTTAAAATAAGTTTGATAAAACTTTGGTTTATTTTTCTTGGTTTAATAGAGTGGTATCAGCTATTAAACTGTGTTCCTTGTGCAGAGATACCTATAGAAGTCTGTACACTCACATAAAATTATGACTTTGTATATCAATATCAATATCAAGTTAATGTGAAGCTCAAATGCCAACTAAATTTTAGCAGATTCCTCTTTATTACAAATTAAATCTTTCAAATACATGGGCATAGACAGACAAGTTTGGGCAGGCCTGAGCCCAAAGTGGATAGGCATGAGTAGGGTTACTATATTTTTCTCTGGGTAGCCCCAAACACATGATCCCACTCTATTCCGCCTCCAGCTCTACTCCCCAATCTGCCTAGCCCCATCTCCAGGCCCGCCCAGTTCCGCCTCCACAAAGCCTCCTCTCTTCTTTCAGATAAGCTCTAGCCACATCTGGAAGGACTGGAGCATGCTCAGAAGGCCCTCCAGAAGCGGCTGGAGTTCATCGAGGCTTTACAAAACCTGGACAAAACCTGGGCTTTCCAAAACCCAGACAATACCCTGACAAATGCCAGGTTTTGGAAAGTCCATCTGGGAGCCGGGTAATCCTCTAAAAAGAGGACATGTCCGGGTTGTCCTGAACATTTGGTAACCCTAGGCATGAGAACCCTGCCTTTCACTCAGCATTTCTCTCTCCTTCAGGTGATTGAGGATTTTTTAAATTCCACTCCCCTAACTCTCCGGTATCTTTTTTAAGTGCTTTAGCTCTTCACCAGTAGTGAGCAGCAATTCATACCAACTTTTGAGACATAATTACTATTATTTGATGAACAGGAGAAGCGCCTGTGAGGGGACTTGGCCCTAGGATATGCAGCAGTGAAGTTACTTGTTTAAAAGAATAATTTTAATTTATGTATCTTTTTATTCTTCATCTTTCAGTTTCTCAAACATCTGTCTTATCATTAATTGTAATTTCTTTTCATTGAAAAGTTATTTTATATATTTTTAGGTGCTTTTATATATACTGTATATTTTTATTTTATCACCAATGTTACTTTTGTAAACTATCTGGATCACATGTGTCAAACACAAGGTCCGCAGGCCGAATTCGGCCCACCTGGCCGTTTTATGCAGCCCACGTTTACTATGCATCTGACACTATACTGTAGTGAAACCCTCTCCAGGAACCTCCTTGAGTTCCAACTCCCTCATCTACCACCTTCCCACTGATGAAATTTAAAATCTTTGGGCAGCCAATGCGAAGCCGGCCTGCCCCAGAAGTGTTCTTTCTGCAGTGTCCTGCCTATGCGGGAAGAGGAAGTGCTGCAGAAAGAACACTTCTGGGGGCAGGCCGACAGCGGGAGGCTGGCTTCATGTTGGCTGCCCAAAGATTTTAAATTTCAGTGGCAGGGAGGTGGTAGGTGGAGGAGTTGGGAACTTGGGACAGGTAGTACCATAGGATCCAGCTGAGAGGGGAGGGCTGGGATTGGGGTTGAGAGGGGGCTGCAGGGGGAGGGGGTTGGGAAAGCAAGAAGGACAGAAGCTGCATGGGTTGGGAGGGGATTGGGAAAGGCAGAGGATGAACAGGCTGGGGGTTAGGAAGGGAGGGAAATAGAGATGCTGCTGGTGGGTAAGGGAAGAAAAAAGAAAATTATTGGAGATAGGTGTCTGGAGTGAGAGGGAAAGAGAGATGGTATACATGGGGAAGAGGGAGAATTGTTGAACATGATAGTGGTAGAGAGGAGGGAGGGAGAAATTTTACACTGGCAGCGAGGAGAGATGATGCAAAGAAGGGAGAGATGTCAGATTCCGGAGAAGGGTGATGGTAGGAGGAAAGAGAGAGAGGTCAGACCACTGGACTGGAAGGAAGGGAGAGAGAGAGAGATGCCAGACCACAGAGAGGAGAGGAGAGAAGGAAAGAGATGTTAGACTTTAGGAAGAGGGAGGGAAGGAGAGAGAGATGCCAGACCATGGGAGAGAAGAGAGATTCCAGGCTATGGGAAGGAGAGGAGAAAGATGCTAGACCATATGAAGGGGGAAGGGGAAGACAAAGTTGTCTGACCATGGGAGATGGTGCACAGGAATGGAGGGGAAGGGGAGACAAAGGGAGGAGATGGTGCACAGCAATGGGTGCGGCAGGGAAAAGATAAGAAGAAATGCTTCTTATGAATAGATGGGAATAGGGGAGAAGAAAGAGAAAGGAGATAGTACACATGGAATGGGAAGGGAAGACATGGAAAAATAGAAAGATTTTGAGAAGAAAGCAGAAAAATGGAAGAACGCTGAGTGTTAAAAGTTAATGCTGAAGATGGATGTATGGCAGAAAGTAAAGGAGAGAAAAACAGCAAATGGATAAGGTGGCCCTGGATACAGTTAAGAGCACAGACAGAAGGAAGTACAGCCAGAGACTGGGAAAAGATGGTTTGAAAAACAAAAATCACCAGACAACAAAGGTAGGGACAATTATTTTATTTTCAATTTAGTGATTGAATTATGCCAGTTTTGAGAATTTACATCTGCTGTCTATATTTTGCACTGTTCAGGAAGAAAAGCATTTGTTTCTATTTCTCAGGTTGTACTGCATGCAGAGTCTTGCATCTTAGGGTTTCGTTGGTATATATTAGTACTTTTAGTTTGTGGTCCCGTTTATGCATAGGGGTTATCTGTGTTCTGGTAGGAATGAATGTTGAGAAGCATACAGTGTGCTTTGTGTAGTTTAATTTTGTGGTTAACTTTATGTGTTGTTAATAAGATTACCGCATATTGTGTGTATGCAGTATATGAAAAATGAATGGAGAAAATGGTATTGCAATTGGTACTATTATGGGGGGTCTGAGGCTGAGCTTACGGTACCCCCCAAAACAAAAAAGCATTCCGCTGCCTATACCTAGAATGACTATTTGAATAAAGTTAGGATTAAGTATGGTAACATCTATGAGGTGAAAATAACCAAGTGAATCACTGGAATGGTATCTCAGGCTGAGGAAGGATCTATACTTCTACTAAGACTAAGGCATATCCCATACAGGAAAACTTGGGGACATCCCTCCTCTTCAGGATCACCGAGCTGTGGAACAGCTTTACTGCCCCTCTTCGGAGTTCGACCTCCCTCCAATGCTTCCGAAAACATTTTAAAACTTGGCTTTTCTCTAAAATGTAACTACCGTATTTGCCGGCGTATAAGACGACTGGGCGTATAAGACGACCCCCCAACTTTTAGTTAAAATATAGAGTTTTGTTATATACTCGCCGTATAAGACTACCCCTTTTTCCGCACACCTTCTCTACCGCCCCGGGTGCAGCACAGCCGGCCAGGTCCCCTTACTTTTGTGGCACTTCCCCGACCGACCGATAACAGCCCGGGTCCGACAAACCTCCCTGCCCTTAACCGCGAATCTAAATTACCTTCTTACAGCTGCTGTAAGAAGGTAATTTAGATTCGCGGCTAAAGGGCAGGGAGGATTGTCGGACCCGGGCTGTTATCGGTTCGGTCGGGGAAGTGCCACAAAAGTAAGGGAACCTGGCCGGCTGTGCTGCAACCGGGGCGGGGCGGGCTGCTCCTCTCCTTTGGTAGCAACTCGAACCACGAGGCTACTCTCCTTCTCCTTATCTGCCCTGCCTGCAGCACAGAGCCGAACGGAAGTCTTCCCGACGTCAGCGCTGACGTCGGAGGGAGGGAGGGCTTTGTTTAAGCTTTGTTTAAGCCCTCCCTCCCCTCCGACGTCAGCGCTGATGTCGGGAAGACTTCCGTTCGGCTCTGTGCTGCAAGCAGAGAAGGTAGGGAGAAGAAGAGCCGCGTACATCCAGAAGACTGAGCATCCAGCCCCGCAGGAGCCCCGCGACCCTAGGGGGCGTCCCCGTGCAGCTCTCTAAACAGTACCCGGCGTATGAGACGACCCCCGACTTTGGGGAGGATTTTAAGGTACTGAAAAGTCGTCTTATACGCCGGCAAATACGGTACTCCCTTCCTCTCCATTATACTAAGTCCCCTCTTTCTTTCTTTTTTTACTAAGCCCTTCTTCTTTCCATTGGAGTTCCTTTCTATATTAATTCCTGTAAACCGTGTCGAGCTCCACTTCTGTGGAGATGATGCGGTATACAAACTTAAGGTTTAGTTTAGTTTAGTTTACTAAGGTGCACTAAACTCTAGCGCATGCATGTTAGTCTATGGACGCGTTAGCATTTAGCATACGCTAATTTGATTAGCGTGCGCTAATTGGTTAGCGCACCTTAGCAACAGAGGGGGTAAGTATCGTAATAAAAAATTCAGCCTGCAACTTAGCCTGTGTTTTAGATTTTGGCCTGTTATGTGATTCAGTTTGACACGCCCTGATCTAGAAAGTGAACTTTTAGGCAGTATATCAGAGGCAAAACTTGAAATCCGACTTTGGCTGCCCAAGCAGAACTTGCCTCTACTGGCCAGTGGAAATAAGGCAAGCCTCCCACCTCAGAACTGCAAGGTTGCCAGTGGAGTCGTAAAGAGCTCTGATTTTGAGGCTTTCCAGAGCAGAACTGGCTCTCCCTGCCAGTTTGCGCTAATGTGCCTCATTAATAGGCCTCGGTTGTGATATAAATTTTTCTAATGTGAGGCCCTGCTTTGCAGCCTAGTGATGAAAAGTTAGGCAGAAAACAAATTTGAAGTTCATGCAAATTCAAGAATGTTTCCTTTGCCACGTTGCCTTATCTTGCTGGCTGTTTCAGTTTTGAAGTGGAGAAATACAGTTTGAGGGGCAGCTCTGTTCCAGGGGGGGGGGGGGAGGGGGTGTGGCCGTTGCGCCATGCAACTGAAACTAAACGGGATGAGAGAGGGAATTGCTAAAGAAACGAAACTAATCTCAGGCCTAGTCCTGTTAGAAGATTACGGTACTGTGATTTGGAAAGTGGTATTTTACTTAGACCTACTCAGTGCTGTCTACGCTATATTTCTGAAACCAAACACCAACTCAGTCAGTGAGAACTGGCTTTCTGTCAAAGATTGTTTGCAGCAGCCCAGTGAATTGACAGTGATGACCTACAGGCAGGTATTCAAAAACAATTATATGCTCCCTGGTGGTGCATAATTGGCTTTTCCATAGAATTTCAAAAATTATATGCATACGATCAGGACATTTAAATGGTTAAATTGGCTGTGTAATTGTGGAATGGGTCAGGGGTGATATAATTATTCATTTAGTTTAGGCCTGCCAAAAACTAGACCTAAACTAAATGGATAATATCAATGTGATCTCCATACCACGTATGTTTATCTTAGTATGCTGGATGCACCACTTGAAAACTAACCCCCTAGGTTTAGTGTTTAGCCTCATCACAATTACCATAAAATGTTCTTTTTGTGATAGTTAATCCATGAGACTGCCTTCCAAAGACACCTGGAAAACCACCAAACATTTTAATTGCCTTAAATGTAGACATAAGCCAATGTAACACACATTTCTAACATTTGTTTACCCATTTTTTTTAAAGCCGGGTTTCCAGCTGCACTTCTTTGACTAGGTTTCCTGCTGAAAATGTTGTCCGGTGAGATTTAGGCCACCTCTTTGTGCAATCAGAGTTGGCCAGTTAAATTTAGCTGGTTGGTGCTAAAAATCCATGCTGGGTGACCCAATTTGACAATGCACCTGAAACTTCTGGAGCCCACTTTTCCTTCTAAGCTAAACTGAAGTCCTCCAGCTGCACTGGAGCCAGTAGGGGGTGGTGCTTCAATACAGTTATCACATATTGCATGTTAATTCATCTGAATCTTTGATTTAATTTTTAGCTCATTTATTTCCTCATCTAGGATACATGATACTTTCTTTTTTAACTAAGATTCCCTTCTATAAGAGGTATACAATGTAGGTATCAACTTAAATCCATGCTTACTTATTCTGCAATATCTATTTGGAACAGTTTACCTTTATATACCAGAATGGAATTGGGCTGTTTAGGTTTTCTTAGGAAATTGAAAGTGTTTTTATTTGACAGATTTCACTAACTTCTTTTGACAGATGGCTTTCTATCAGCATCATTGTATGAGTAGATCCCCATATTAGTAGAATGGGCTCTTTTATTGGAAATTGTTTTGAACCTCCAGTTGATATTAGCGCGATAAATTAATTATGTGAGAGCCTATTATATAACAGTACCTGGGCTCCTGGATTTGATTATCGAATAAATGCTATCATAACCTGGTATCAGCACGCTTTTTAATTACGTGAATGCAGTTACACCAGCCATAGACTAGGTATAACTGCAGCTGCATACATGAAATAAATATATGTGTAACTAACATTATGTGGGTATGTAAAAAAACACAGATAAAATAAATGTAGTATGGTATAAATATGTAAGATAAAAGTAGATATAGGGTAAATATAATAATCTAAAAGGCACATATAGGGAGAAGATAGTGAGGAAATGTTGAACACTCATAGGATATGTATATGCACCACACCAAAACCAATCAATAGAACACCTCAGAAGCCCAAGTTTGAATAATCACTGCAGAAACACCCTAACTAAAAGCTTATATATCGAAGCTCTCATATTGTAACACCATCACAGAAGCTCATGTAGCATATCATCTTTATAAAAGCTCATAAATAGTAGCTCATGCATTTGTAACGTGATTACCGAAGCTCATATAATGCAACGTCATCATAGAAGCTCATAAATTATAGCTCATGTAGAGTAACACAATTAAGGAATCTCATATATTATAACATCATTATAGAAACTCATAAACTGTACCTCAGGTATAGTAACACCAAACATTACTGAAGCTCATGTATCATAACACCATCAAAGAGGCTCATGTAAACTGCTCTGAATTGACTACCCAGTCGTTAGTAGCAATATAGAACTCACAATAAACAATAAGTGGGAACCTTGGTCATGATTCACCCTTGTATTTGTCCTGTTGTATATATGCCCTATGCCATTTATATGTGCTTTCATAGAAAAGTATTTAGGGGATTTTTTTCCCTTTCAATTAGCATATCTTATCTGCAACAGAACCCATAGGGAATAAAATGAGTCCTCTGGTAGATAACAGATGCTAATCAGTGGAGTAGTAAAGGGGGGGGGGGACAGTCTGCCTCGGCACCATCACGGTGGGGGTGCTGTCACTCGTCCTCATATCTGTCTCCCCGCCTCTTCCCACTCCTCCCCCCACCACATGCGTGCCCCTTCTCTTCCCCCATACCTCTGGTTATTCACCGTTGTAACAACATCAACGTGCTCATCGCAATCGTGTCGGCTCCCGCTGATGTCACTTCTGGGTTCTGTGCATAGGAAATGACATCAGAGGGAGAGCCAATGCGTTTGCGAGGAAGTTTCAAGTTTTATTAAAATTTGTTATACTGCCTATAATAACTTCCAGGAGGTTTACAATAGTAAAAATAAAAAAATGGAAGACGAACATTAGGACTTACAGGATAGACTACAGACAGAACATTGCGTGTGTCATATACGTTTGATTACAAGGGGTTGAGGGGGAGAACTACAATTATGAATAGGAGAAGAAAGCATTTAAGGTTAATATACTAGGGAAAGGGAAGGTTATGCTTGTGTTGGAAAAAATATTGCTTATAAATTGAACGTGCGCCCCCCCTTCCTTCCCCCCCATACCTCTAGCTGTTCACCGCCGCAAGTAACACCTTCAACACGCTTCTCATAAACGTGTCAGTTCCCGCTGATGTCACTTCCAGGCGCCGCACATAGGAAGTGAATTCAGAGGGAGAGGATGCGGTCGCGAGGTGCACGTTGAAGTTGTTGGCTGCAGCGGTGAACTACTAGAGGTACGGGAAAGGGGGTGCGTGTGTGCAGCAAGGGGGTTGTGGGAGGAGTGGGATGGGTGGAGATGAGGGTGGGGGAGGGGAACCTCCTGCCCCGGCGCCTCTCACCCTCGCTACGCCACTGATGCTAATCTTTAGTATAAGATCTCATTAATCACCCGCTGTCACTTTCATGGGTAAGTGAACATTTACATGCATAGGTGACAGTATTATGCACTCTTATGTGTTTGTGCAGTGTGCAAATTTGGTCACTGTTACCCTGTTTCCCCGAAAATAAGACCTACCCTGAAAATAAGCCCTAGTATGATTTTTAAAGATGCTCCTAAAACTACCCCAAAACTAACCCTAGTTAAGATTGACCCTGGAACCACCCCAACACTCCCTGACTCCATCCCTGACACTACTGCTGCCCGATTTGCCAATTATCTCTCCCTTCCTCTCCTCCATCCCAATTCTTCCTCTCCTCCTCCCCCCCCCATGTGCAGCATCTTTCCTTGCCTCTCACCTATCCCCTTGTGCAGCAGCTCCCAAGGCCTCCAAAAACAGTGGCAGTGCTCTAAACGGGCTGCTTCACTGCCTTTCCTGCCGGAGCCTTCCCTCAGCTGCGTCACTGATGACATCATCAGCGACATGGCAGAGGGAAGACACGCGGCATAGGAAAGGCCCCGGCAGGGAAGGCACTGAGTTTTGCTTAGATTCATAGGACATTACAAATATAAGTACCATAATAGCCAATTTTTTAAAATGTTTGGGAGTGCTAACCCAGCGGAAATTACAGTCAAGGCATTTGCTCAAGCATCCACAGCACCCATAGAATTAGTTCCTTCAAAATGTACAGCACACATATCCAAAGGAAACAAATGTCTTGACTTCAAATTTGCTACAATGTTAAATAATAATAGAAAAGAACTAAAACTGAGAGATTTCACAAAACCTTTTGGTTATATCTGATTGATAAATCATCTTTACCAAAAAATAACCCGAATTTCTTTTCTTTTTATGTACAGCTCAGCCGGACACACCAGGTGGCGCTGTCCTCCATCAGTTACATAGGCTGCTCCTTGTCCATCTTCTGTTTGACTATTACTCTGGTCACGTTTGCTATATTGTCGTAAGTAATTTAAAGTTTTTGGTTTTTCACTTTTGAGCAAATGTTACTCTGAAGTTTTTCAGAAACAAGTAATCGTTATTAGAACCAAAAAAATAAAAATAAATAAAAATCAGGTGAAATGATGAAGGAGAGGGAAGACTGATAGGGAGCTTGAATGCACAATGGACTAGGACAGCTATGCTAACTGGATGGCCCATGGGGCCCTGATATGATAACAATTTCCGTTATTTCCAGAGTCATAAAACTATGAAGAGCCTGAGTCAATAGTGTTTTCTACCACCTGTGGAGAAAAGATCGCAGTGATTATGACCCTAAATTGCTAGATTTCATTCAATTACCTTCTGCTAAGTCCTAATTCAGCACAGTCAACTTTGCCTCTAACTTGTGGGTGGATAATGCCTTTTGGTTGCCAAACACCTGAATTCCAAATGCAGGGCCCAAAGTCTGGATGCTCAAGCGTTGCCCTTATTTAGAATACCATACTCAATATAAAAGCAAATTAAACTTACACGAGTGATTGCAAATTCAGATTGCTTCTTAGCTCTTTCACTGCCCTTTTCTACCCTTTCTGAGGATCAGGGGTCAGTCAGAAAGCAGTATATGGAGAGTCCGAAATAGAGAATGACACAGTGACAAAATTCATCACCGTTCCCGTCCCCGCGGATAACCGCGGGAAATAATCCCATGTCATTTTCTAGTGTCTATTTCAACTTCGGTCCTTCTACCCCAGCATTCTTCAAAGCAAAGCTTGCGGGTCAGTGGTTGTGCCCAATGGTACTCTAATTTTTTCCTCTCTCCTTAAAGAATGACATGAAGATGGTTTCCCGAGGTTATCCGCGGGGACGGGAACAGTGATGAATTTTGTCACCGTGTCATTCTCTAGTCTGTAATTCTATGGTGAGAGGATCTAAAGCTACTGGGACTCACCAATTCAATTTAATTCAGTTTAGGAATTTATATTCTATTTGTTGATCTTTTGACCATAAATAGACTTTAATTGATGGTTTGTCTTTCCAGTTTAAATATTTTGTTGCCTAAAGAACAAATAGAAGCCAAATTATCACAGAATCAAGCAATACTGTTGCATATACTAGCGGAGGGCAACAGAGTTTTCCTCCCTCTTCCTGGTTTATTTAGTTACATGGAAAGTAATGATGTCATCAGTAGGCGGCAGCTTCCTTAGTTTAAATGCTGAAGGTGGTCATTTCACTTAATGATTATTCCATTGCTGGGAGCCATGTAACACTAGATTATGGTTTTGCAACCATGTTGCCCCTTTGGTGTGGAACCTAAGATAGTTGTTATGATTAGGAGATTGTATTAGTGAATTGTTTGTGGTAGCAGAGCACAAACTTTAACCAGTCTGAGGTTGTGCTGGGTTTGCTACTTCTTTTAGATGAATCCAACCTGCTAGACCATTCTTAGTTTTCTTCCTTTGCATTTACTGAGTTGTAGGAGTCTCATTATTTTATTCCATTTTTTGTAACATTTCTGGGATTTTTTTTTTTGTATATCCATTTGGGGTATTCTCTTCATTATTAGTATGCAGAATTCTTAAATAGCAATAACCAGTCAGATAAAGTACAGATGGCTATAGGGTGCATGATAGGAGCCAGTTCTGTAAAGAAAAAAATAGGTGCTTACTTTCCTATACCGTATTTCCCCATGTATAGGCCGCGGCCTATACATGGATTTTGCAAACCGGCCTAGTGGGCGCAGCTTGCTTAAATGGGGCAGCCTATACATGGAGCAATACATCATCCCCCTCTTAAATACCTCCCTCGAGGATAATCCTCCTGGACGGCCACGCCTGCCTTCTCCAAACACGCTGGCTGCCTCTTCCAAACACACTGTGCAGGGCAGGAGTGATGTTTGTGATCTCAAGCCTCGCCCTGCACCCTTCCTGATTGGCTGCCGTCACGAGAACTGGGGAGGCCTATACAAAGGGGCAGCCTATACATGGGGAAAAATGGTATAGAATTTTAGTGTAACTGGGTCTATATGTCCTTATGCATTTATGCATGAACGCTTTTGCCAGCCTTAGAACTAATATAAATATTAGCAACTAAATGCTGCAAGATTCACACATGCTCCACCCATATTGTAAACACTTCCCTTGCAAATATGCATTCTATAAGTTAAGTGGGTATTTACAGAATAGTGCATAGGTTGAATTTTGGCAGTCATGCAAGTATTTGCACACAAACCTGCATAAATCCCTAGTTTTATATATGGAGCTAAAAATTGATCATGTAAATTTGGGCACACACCCAATATCTGCATGAATTGCATAATATTGCATAATAGCCAATTAATGCTGATAATTGGGTGCTATCAATCAATTATTGTTGCTAATTGGTAATCATTTGAATTTACTCACACATCTTTCTAGATGCTATTCTATAATGGTGTGCACGTAAATTTTTACACACGGTTCCCAAAAGAGGGGGTGGCTAAAGGGGGGGGCATGGGTTAGATTTCAAAGCAGTATGGATTTGTGATGCTTCTCCTGACGCAGTTATTGGCGAAACGAGCTCTCTTGTCAAGGTCTCTTTGTCGAGAAATATGTGAAAAATTGAACACATGAAATGTATGGCTTTGCGGATTGCAAGCTTCGATTGATTTGTGTGGATTCTTTCTAGTTCGCTTTTTTGATAACATATAATTGGTGCTCGACTGTCTGAGAACCCTATTAGCCTTCTTTAACTATGCAGAAACTGTCCTAAATCTCTATTGAGTGTTTCTATTTTGCCCTTTAGCATGGATGCCCCTCTCTCTCGCCTCCTTATTCAGGGTTTTTTATTTTTTTTTTGGGGGGGGGGGGAGGAGTGAGTGGTCCTGGTGTGGATGGGATTTAACAAACACCTTGTTCAAACACATTGCCTTATTGTTCTACTTGTGCAACTTGTACTGTTGTGTTTGATCAATAAAAGAGATTTGAAATAATTGGTGCTCAGTGGCTTTCACGAACTTTAGGATATTTTTAGACTGAAAACTTTCTCTCCCGTTGGTGGAGTTTTTTTTTTTTTCTTCTCAGCCTTTTTTTCTGGTTATGGACCAATGATGTTACCTGTAACTCTGGAGGGAGAAATTCTACCTCCTTAGGCGTATAGATCCTGTTGGACTTTGAGGCCCATTTGATTATAGGGGTCATTATCAGGTTAAAAGCGCGCCGGGACAAAGGCGCGCCCAGACAATTGAGCGCAGCACGGAGGTGCGCGCCGCTCAAAATTACTGTTTTTAGGGCTCAGACGGGGGAGCGTACTTTACTTAATAGACATCGCGCCGCATTGTGGGGCATTGTGGGGGGTTGGAACACCCCACATTTTACTGAAAACTTCACTTTTTCCCTGTTTTTAGGGAAAAAGTTAAGTTTACAGTAAAATGTGGAGGGTTACAACCCCCCAAGCCCCCCATAACGCCGGCGCGATGTCTATTAAGTAAAGTGGGGGGATTCCCCAACAAAACCCCCCGTCGGAGCCCCTAAAAACTGTAATTTTCTTCGGCATGCGCCTCCGACTTGCGCTCAGTTGTCGGCGCGCGCCGTTGTCTATGAACCGATTATAGGTAGACATAATTTATAATTCATTTACTGTATAGTGTCTTCCCCTCCTGTATTATCGATAGTGTGATGTGTTATTGACAACCATGAAAAAGAATCCTTAAATTTTAGGAGTTATTAATATTAATTAATTAATATTGTTTGATTTTGAAGATGGCATGAAACTATGTAGAAACGTCGTTGACATTTCTTCTGTCACTTCAAATGATTCTACAGCCCCACTGACTCCCTGACATTACCATGAGCATTTGTGGTAGAGAGTGTGGGGTAGTGGTTAGAGTTACAGCCTCAGCACCCTGAGGTTGTGGGTTCAAACCCTGTGCTGTTCCTTGTGACCCTGGGCAAATCACTTAATCTACCACTGCCCCATTTATAAAGGGTACACCGTCAATAGCGCACAGGACAGTTGCACCCCGACAATTCCGCTCTGTGTGACAAGTGTGCGCATGAAGGGAGCGTGGTTTTCGGGGCGCAATTGTAAGTGTAGTGGGGGGTTAGCGTCAATCTTCAATGTCGGCATCCCCCTGAACAAGAGCGGGATTGCAGTGGGGGAGGGGTTTTCCCCCACACCCCTCCTCAGAGCAGAGCAGCGAAAACGGAAGTGCGAGTGTGTTGGGGGGGGTTCCCCCCCAAACCCCCCTCACAGCGCTAACAGGAAGACATAGAGGGCAGTACATTTGCATAGGCGGCGTGCATTTGTTCTGTGTGCAAATGTCAGGGTGGACGTGTTGGCATGCCAATGTCCTGCGTGCATTTGATAGGTCACCTTTATAAAGTGCTACCAGTGCTCCAAGATTATACCAGGTACATGAAATAGATTGTAAGCCCACTGGGACAGATAGAGAAAACACTTGTGTACCTGATTTGTAACCTGTTCTGAGCTCCTTTGGGGACGGGCAAAAAAAATCAAATAAATAAAAAGATCTCAAGAAAGTCACTCGTGCATGGAAGGTGAACATAAGAACATAAGCAATGCCTCCGCTGGGTCAGACCTGAGGTCCATCGCGCCCAGCAGTCTGCTCACACGGAGGCCCAACAGGTCCAGCACCTGTGCAGTAAACCTCTATCTATACCCCTCTATCTCCTTTCCAGCAGGAAATTGTGAAACCTAATATATGTTTAGAAATAAGCCCTCAAAGATTTTGACCCTTGTGTGCCTTTCTTTTAGCTCTGTCAGCACCATTCGGAACCAGCGCTACCACATCCATGCTAATCTTTCATTTGCTATCCTGGTTGCCCAGATTCTGCTCCTCATCAGCTTTCGATTTGAACCCGGGACGGTAAGTGAGTCCTGTGTACAAGCAGGAACTTGCAGCAATCAACTACGGTCCTCCACCAAGTTCTAAGCAGGGTAGGGGAAGGGGGATAGCGGCATGAGAGAGAGTTGGCTTCATTAGAGTTTCGTTGATCAGAGTTTTCGTGTCATGGCATTTTTTTCTGTTTCAGTTTAATCACCATAGTGGTCAGAAAAACCAAATCTTGCATCCAACTTAAATCAGCACGGGACCTGTTCTCACTCCACCTCTGCAGATTTCTCCCAGGCACCCCCCTGTCTGTTTGCTGCTATCCTTGTTCTAAAGGGGGTGTCAGGTGTTATCTCCACTTATTCCAGCCACTATGGACCAATATTATAAAATAATGACTGATAATTCAAGGTCAGCACCATTTTGAAATAGTCACCAATGGGGCAGGAACATCTGGGGGATTTTCGCCTGCCCCTTTGGGACCATAGGGAACAGCAGATAAGATCAGAGGAGTCTGGGTAGATCCAGGCTGGGGGAATGAACAAGCAAGAAAGGAACTTAAAACTGAGGTGAAGAGGGGTTCCAAACACACTGAAAAATGAATGAAGTTTCTTTGATCTTTCTTTCATTTCAAAATGGAATGAAGACAGGCATGTCATTTTCTCCCCCGAGTGAAGGCAGAGCCCTACAGAGTCCCCCAAAATGAATGAAATAAATCAAGCCCAATGCAAAACATAAGAACATAAGAACTGCCATCTCCGGATCAGACCTTCGGTCCATCAAGTCCGGCGATCCGCACACGCGGAGGCCCTGCCAGGTGTACACCTGGCGTAATTTATAGTCCACCATATCCTTATATGCCTCTCTTAAGGAGATATGCATCTAGTTTGCTCTTGAAGCCTAGGACGGTTGATTCCGCAATAATCTCCTCTGGGAGGGCATTCCAGGTGTCAACCACTCTCTGAGTGAAGCAGAACTTCCTGACATTAGTCCTGAACCTGTCCCCCCTTAGCTTCATTACATGTCCTCTAGTCCGTGTCAAATTGGACAATGTAAATAATCTTCTCTGCTCTATTTTGTCGATTCCTTTCAGTATTTTGAAGGTCTCGATCATATCCCCACGCAGTCTCCTTTTCTCAAGGGAGAACAATCCTAGTGTTATAAGTCTGTCCTCGTATTCCAGATTCTCCATACCCTTCACCAGTTTTGTTGCTCGTCTCTGCACCCTCTCCAGCAGTTTTATATCCTTCTTTAGGTAAGGAGACCAATGTTGGACGCAGTATTCCAAGTGTGGTCTGACCATTGCCCTATAAAGCGGCATTATAACTTTCTCCGATCTACTCGAGATTCCTTTCTTTATCATGCCCAACATTCTATTTGCCTTCTTTGCCGCTGCCGCGCATTGTGCCGACGGCTTCAGGGTCCTATCTATCAGTACACCCAGGTCCTTTTCTTGTTCACTCTTCCCCAGAGTTGCACCTAACATTGTATACTCGTATTCCTTATTCTTATTGCCTAAATGCATTACCTTGCATTTCTCCACATTGAACTTCATCTGCCATTTCTCCGCCCATGTTTCTAACCGACACAAGTCACTCTGGAGTTTCTCTCTATCCTCCTGCGATCTGATCGCCCGGCATAGTTTTGTATCGTCTGCAAACTTGATGATCTCACTGGATGTTCCTTCCTCCAGGTCATTGATATAAATATTAAAAAGGATCGGCCCAAGTACCGAGCCCTGGGGTACACCACTAGTCACTTTCTCCCAGTCGGAGAACTTCCCATTTATGCCCACTCTCTGCTTTCGGTTTTCCAGCCATTTGCCTATCCATCTTTGTATATCCCCCTCTATGCCATGGCATTGTAGTTTCCTGAGAAGTCTTTCGTGTGGAACTTTGTCGAACGCTTTCTGGAAGTCCAAGTATATTATGTCCACCGGCTTCCCACTATCAATTTGCTCGTTCACGGTCTCAAAAAATTGGAGTAAATTCGTCAAACATGATTTCCCTTTCCTGAATCCATGTTGACTGGGTTTCATCAAGTCGTGTGCGTCCAAGTGCCGGACTATGCTATCCTTGATCAGTGCTTCAACCATCTTGCCGGGGACAGACGTAAGACTCACAGGTCTATAGTTGCCCGGTTCCCCTCTCGATCCTTTTTTGAAAATTGGGGTGACGTTCGCTATCCTCCAGTCGTCCGGTATCTGTCCAGTTCTGATTGTCAGGTTTGCAAGTTTTTGCAATAACTCTCCGATTTCAACCTTCAATTCCTTTAAGACTCTCGGGTGAATTCCATCCGGTCCAGGGGATTTGTCACTTTTAAGACACACAATTTAAACAGGCTTTATAAAATATTCATCAAGTGGTCTGGCATCCAAGTAGAAGCTAAGCACTGCTTTCCATACTTGAAGTCGGACTTTTTGTATCTGAATCAGATTATTAAACGGATCTTCACTTGTCCATTCCCACTGGCCATCAGTTTTAATTATTTATTCATTTATATTTATTAGAGATCAAAACCATGTTCCTAGCAACACATAATAAAAGATAATATTTTAAATATAGCACGTCGACTGATCTCCTAGAAGTAGTGGATACAGATGTTCTGGAGATAATTTATTAAACACTGACATATAAAACCATGAAAATTCAATTAAAAAGTACAATGATAAAAAATACTGTGATAAAAATCCAACCGGACCCTATGCGGTCTGTGTTTCGGCGAACACACCTTCCTCAGGGGTTCAATGGTTTGCAACCTCACATATAAAGAATTGGACTGAAAACAGTCTATTGTCTTTAAACATGTGAGCAAAGAACACTGCAGACAAGCTGAAGTAGCATCGGTGGATTGTTTTTACTGTGGATCATTGGGACTCCCCATTTTTCTTTGTTGTGCTGCACTCTTAGAAGTAGTACCATGAGAGTACCACTAGGAGGATGAGGTTGCCATTTTGATGCAGTGAATTTCCTCATACCTATCACACACACGTTACTCATCGGAGAGATACCCAGGGAGGCTGATTTGAAAGGGGATCGGGGTTAGAGGATTAATGGGGTTAAGAAGTATATTTTAGTATGTACTTTTAAGTTGTTCGCTGGGAACACTGGGCTATGTGTTTTCAGCCTGATGCTCTCAGAGAAGAAAGAGAACAATGCCTTTTGAGATGTTATTATCATTTCATGAATAACTCAGCCTGCAAGAATTAATGTAATACTGAGCTGATTTGCATGAAATTGCATGCTTTGCAACTTATTATTATTTAACTTGCATTGTGATCAAATAATCCTGTATTAAATTGTACTATTGCCCAATGATGCATGGTATAGCTTTTATGTAGTTTAGGAAATAGACCCCATGCAAAAAAAAAAAAAAGAGCAGATTGCAAGGAATCATGGAGGGGCATTTTCAAAACATACGTCTAAGTCCGATTTGGAAGTATGGCGCTGGATGTCCAAAATCGGCAGTAAGAAATGCCCATTTTTGAAAGGCAAACCACCATACGTCTAGAAATATATATATATATATATATTTGAAAATTCTCTATCTGGACGTCAGGCCATTGGGCCACCCAGACCTTCAGAAAGTCTATCTTTATACCACATTTTTTGAACAAAATTTCATCCAAGTCACAAATGGCCAAAACAAGGCCATTTGGACATGGGAGGGACCGGTCCTGTAATGGACTGGCTCCCAGACAGGGCAACAGAGCAGTGGGGCACCTTAGAGGGCACTGCTGTGAACTTCACTAAAAGGGTGCCAGATAAACATCTCACCAAAACTCCCTTATGGTGAGCCCCCCAAAACCCCCTTCCCCTAAAACCCACTATATCCACCTGTCTACAACACCAATAGCCCTTATGGCTGCAGGTGGCACTTATATGGCAGTACAGTAGGGTTATGGGGGGGGGGGGCGCACATTTTCCACCATAAATGTAGTGGTTAGAGTGGCTTATGGGCCTGAGTCCTCTTCTCTATGGTTCATTAGCCCACCCATTACTTAGGACACCTGTGTACAGCTCTACTAGGTGTCCCCATACAAGATGTTGCTGTTTTAGAGACAGGTATGCAACTTTTTGTTCTCGTTTTTGTGTGGTGGAAGGGAGCACTGGGGGAGTGTGGGGGTGTATTACCTTGATGTGTCATCTGGCCAGTTTGGGCACCTTTGTGGCACTTAGACCCTTCTAAAACAGGTGTAGTTTGAAACGTATAAGTTCTGCACAGGATGTCTTTTTTTTTATATATATATCTTTATTCATTTTAAAGCCAAAAATAAATGCAACATATTTTACACTTTAACAACACTTAACTTCTATCAAATTATATTTATGACAAATACATATATGATCCCCCCCCTTTATACATATCACAACAATTGCACTCTAATTAAAAGTATCTCCCCACCCACCCTGGACGTCTATGATCAAAGGGCAAAATCAACAATCACTCCTTACAGGATGTATTGCAAAATGTTTGATTATCACTGCAAGACGTCATGTCTAACCCACCCTTATGACTGCCCAAAGCCTGCCCATAACACACCTCTGCCATGCCCATCTCGTGCTCTGAACGTACAGAGGCTGGAATGCTTGCTAGACGTACAAAAAGACGATTTTGATTATCGGCACTTGGACGTCCTGGCAATTAGGACATCCAAGTGCTGATTTAGGATTCTTATTGGACATTTATGTTTTGGGATTATGGGTTTCTTAGTCAGTCAGTTCGAGGGAAATTCACTAACTGGTGCCTAAACGTAGGCGCCAGAAGGCACGCTACTAGCGCCTTAGCGCCTAAGTTAATTAGCAAACACCATTTGAACTAGCAATTAACATTAAATTTAAAGAGCCTACTGACACCGGAATTGTACCTCCAGAGGCGCCTACTGCAGCTTAACGCCACGATAGGTGTGGCTAATGCCGGAAGTGAAGTTAGGCATTGGTTGGTGTCTCAAGAGGTGCGATTCACAACAAATCCTGGCCTACATTTCCGGCGCCTATCTTTGCCGGAGGCATGATTCTCTAACCGGTGCCGTCGTGTTATTGGCACACGATTGGTGGCTGCTTTTATGATGGCCACCGACCACGGCGCAGGTTACAGAATCTGGGCCTTAGGACCCATATATTTGCACAGATACCATCTTCTTAACAGAACGCACCTTCAGAGTCAAAGTGACGGAAAACACCATATGCAAATTCCTTCTGACTGTTTATAAGAACCGGATTTACATTTGATTAGACTGCATGCATCACAACTCTGTCACTCTCAGCCAATGAAACTAGTGAATCACAAAACAATTAATCAAATGGACACTCCAAATAAGTAGAGAGCTTTGTGAGAAAAACCTGTGGGATTCCTGTGGGGATGGAAGAAGTTGCTGTGGGATTCCTGTGAGAGTGTAGTTAAAATCTCTAGTGATGCCAGAATAAGACTTGGAATGCAATGTAAAAAGCAATTGAAATACACAGAATGAGACTTGGAACATTCATTGGTTTAATAGTGAACACAGCCCAAAACACCACAAGACAGGAGACAGGAAGAAACAGAGGGCTTCTAGTGAGTAAGTAACAGCATCCATTCCTGTGGGTATAGGTGAGGATGGAATGCATCTTAGCAGGTAAGGATGGGTCTGGGTTAGATTCCAGTGGGAGTAAGAGGGGATGGATGAAATTTCTGCTCCTTGCAGCTCTTTACAAAAAAAAAAAAAAAAAAAAGCTAAGGGGTTCATAATAATAAAAAAAAAAGTCTAAAAAGTGTCCTAAATGGCTACTAGGACGATCAAAAAGCCTGATCGTCCAAGTACCCATAATCAAAGCTGGTTTTAGACGTATCTAAAACCAGCTTAGGCCTTTCCCCTGCCACTAAACGCACAGAGAGAAAAGAGGCGTGTTTAGAGTAGGGGAAAGGGCAGGCGGTGGGCGGGAGGTGGGCCGACCTACACCTAGGCGTGCAGCAGGTATAACCAAAACCTTAGGCAGGTTGCCTAGTCGGCACTTATACGTTTTGACTTAGACGAAGTCAAAACAGGTCTAAGTGCCGAAAAAGGGGCCGCTGAGCTGATCGTGGCTGCCTATCCCCTACAGCAATGATTGCGGCAGGAGAGATGCCTCATCTCCCCTACCACGATGCCATCACTCCTCTAACCAAACTGCTGTGACCCGCGGCAGGAGAGATACCCTATCTCTCCTGCCGCGAGTCGCGGCAGTTCGGATAGAGGAGTGATGGCATCGCGGTAGGGGAGATGAGGCATCTCTCCTGCCGCGATATATCACCCCCCCCACACACACAACATCGGGGCAAGAGGGAGCCCAAGCCCTCATGCCCCGTGGCACCGCTCCCCCTTCCGATTACGCTCGGGGCAAGAGGGAGCCCAAACCCTCTTGCCCCAGGCACCCACGGCACCCCCCGATTCCGATCAGGCCAGGAGGGAGCCCAAGCCCTCCTGGCCTCTCGCCCCCCACCCCCTACATGATCGGGCAGGAGGGAGCCCAACCCCTCCTGCCCATGCGGACCCCCCACTACAATACGGGCAGGAGGGATCCCAGGCCCTCCTGCCCTCGACACAACCTCTCCCAATGACCGCCCCCCCGAACCTCCAGTCGGCCCCCCCGCCGACCCCACGACCCCCCATCCCCAATCCCACCCCCCATACCTGTAAAATGTTGGCCTAAGGCCCCGCCCACAGGAGGGGCCTAAGACTCCCGGGCCTATTCTGGTTGGCCCAGGCGCCTTAGGCCCCACCTGTGGGCGGGGTTTCAGATGCCTGGGCCAATCCGGCCCCATTCTGCAGCCGGCTGGCCTGCCGGACGGGCGAGTTTGGCACCCGTCCATCTGGCCAACATTTTACAGGTATGGGGGGCCGATCGGGGGTTCGGGGGGGACGGTCGTTGGGGGGGTTGTGTCGAGGGTAAGAGGGCCTGGGATCCCTCCTGTCCATATTATAGTGGGGGAGGGGGGGAGGGGGTCCACCTGGGCAGGAAGGCTTGGGCTCCCTCCTGGCCTGATCGTAATCAGGGGTTGCCGCGGGTGCCCGGGGCAGGAGGGCTTGGGCTCCCTCTTGCTCCGATGTCATCAGGGAACATCGGAGTGCCGCAGGGCAAGAATGCTAGGGCTCCTTCTTGCCCTGATGTCGTCGGGGAACGTCGGGGTGCCGTGGGGCAAGAGGGCTTGGGCTCCCTCTTGCCCCAAACATAATCGGGAGGGAGATCGGTGCCGCGGGGCAGGAGGGCTTGGGGGTATAAATGTAGACGTAGTGGTGGTCTGGGCGTTTAAACAGCTGAATGCCATTATCAAAAAACCTCCATTTGGACGTTTTGTTTGATTATGGACATTTTCCCTGCTTCTACTTTCAACGTTTAAGTCCTTAGGCCAAAAGGGGACTTAGACGTTTTTTTTTTATTATGCCCCTTCACTTGCTCAGATTTAGGTGTCATGTGAAAAATAAAGGCAAAGTTAAAGGAAAAGGTAAAATAAGTTCCCTGTAGGTAAGTACCAAGTTGCGAATGACTTATGGGGGCGGTCACTTATGTGATTATCATTTTCTTCCCCATTCATTCCCTACTGAGTGCTCAAATTTAGGTGCTTGGTGAAAAATAAGCCCTTAAATTTAGGTGCTTGAAGAGGTAAACGTTCATATAGGCTAGGGTTACCATATGGCTTCAGAAAAAGGAGGACGGATTGAGACATCTGGGCTTTACTTCTATTGAAAGCAATGGAAGTAAAACCCGAATGTCTCAATCTGTCCTTCTTTTTCTGGAGCCATATAGTAACCCTAAAATAAGCAGCTGTAGGCAACTTGCTCTTTAAGGTAACCACTTAGGTGTTTATTTAAAAAAAAATTTTGTCTTACTTTCTAATGTAGCATAATATGTCCTATTGCAAAAGCACATCGGGATCGGGTCGTGAAATGTACTGTGCCCTCTCAAGCAACAGACGGATGCCATTTCCCCCATGGCATCATTATTCCTCCAGCATGCTGTGCTTGGAGGAAAGAATCGAAAGTCAGAGCTGGAAAAGAAAAAGACAAACTGAAATATACGACAAAATATGGCACAAAAGAGCCAAAATCAATGTTTAATATCGTAGCTCATTATTCAGAAGCCATTTGTGTCCTAGAACAGTTGGCATTTGCAGCCTCAGATCAGCCCCGCTGATTATCCAAGATTAACAAAGACCATTTCAAAGAAAGACCTTTTTCTTGCAGACACAGATCAGCCTTAAATTTAACAGCTTTGATTTTGACAATATTTATTTTATCATTTGCAAAGATATAGAACGCTAGGAGTTGATCTGAGAACCAAAGTGGTGTTTGCAATTGATTAATAAACTGGGGGGGGAGGGGAAAAGAAGGCTGAAAAGGAAACAGATTCCATCAAAGCCGGGGTTAGTGCTGGTGCGGACAAACTAACCACATCCTTGAGGGCCATAACCCGATTGAATTTTCAGGATTCCCTCAAAAATAGGCCTGAGATCCTTTGGCATGCGCTATCTTCCTGGTGTGCAAATAGATCTCATGTATATTTAAGCCACGTGAGAACTGAGCTTGCCAACCCATGGGTTATTAGAGGAAAGGAAGGATTGCGATTCTGGTTGGCGAGGAAGAAAGTGGCAGCAGAATAAACACGTGTAAACCACTTCGAACTTAGGGTATAGCGGTATATAAGAAATAAAATTATTATTATTATAAATTATTATATTTGTTACATTGGCTGCAGGGATCTGTATGGTTTCTGGATATTCCTTACGCTGATCCAATGAAAGGTATCATCGCTTGACAAAAATCCAGTTGTCTCCAGGACTACTTATATTTATTATTTATAAAGTTCTACCAGATGCCTGGAGCGCTGTACAGCGCTGTACTTTCTCTTGGCAGCACTGGTATTGAGAGGGGCTATAATTATGGATCGAACTGAGGGAGAATGGGACAATATTATTATTACAGACAATAAGTTTAAACCTCTCCACCATAATACTCTAAATAACCACCATGAACACTCTCTCGTAGAAGAGAAGGAAAGTGCCTCAGATCATGGCGTGCTGGCATCACACACACATCACAGGCAAAAAAAAAACTTCAGTGCTCCTTATGAAATATTGTAATACCTTTGTGCCTAACCTATATGCTACAAAACAAAATACATTTTGGGGGTTTGCAAAAGCATATAGGTTAGGCATAGGGTGTTAAAAAAATTTCATAAGGAGCATCTGATTCCTCCTATACGTGCCCTTCCCTTCAATTGCCAACTCCAGACTCCGTCCCTTCTGCCTAGTAGCACCATATGCTTGCAACAAGCTGCCCAAATCCCTACGGTGGGCTCCGTCTCTGGCAGTGTTCAAGGCCCATTTAAAAGCCCACCTCTTAGAGAGTGCTTTCGACTCCTTACTCCTCTCACGTTGGGTCCTGAAAACTCGGGAGGCACAGAGTTTGCATTACACTGGTCTAAATACTGGCTTCTAATGGTGCCTAATTTATTTATTCAAAGCGGTTTGCATTCAAGTACTCTAAGTATTTCTCCCTATCTATCCCGGCGGGCTCACAATCTAACAACGGCACCTGGGGCCTAACTTGAAAACATGCTCATGATCTGTCTCCTAACCACGCCCACTTTTAGGTAACAGCCAGTGGCATAGCGAGGGTGAGAAGCGCCTATGGCAATGGCGCCCCTGCTCCACCCTCTTCTCTGTCCTCCCTGCTGCACGCACGTGCATCCTTTCCCTACCCTGTACCTCTTTTAACTTCCCCGGCCCGAGCAGCATTACCAACTTGCTGCCTGTGTTAGCTCTCCCTCTGACATCACTGCCTAGGTGCGGGAGCCAGAAGTGACATCAGAGGGAGAGCCGCTGCTGGCACGAGCAACAGGTTGGAGTTGCTTTTCGCACTAGCAAAGAAATAGAGGTATGGTGGGGGGGGGGAGTATTTGGTAATTGATGTCACCTTTCATTCTAGGGTCAGGGGTGGTAATAGGAGGATGATAGTAATATATGTGGAATTATTTGAATTGTATTTTGTTTAATTCATTTATTACAATATTATAATTAAAAATTATGGGGGGGGGATGGGGAGAGGTGAATAGGGAAAAGGGAAGGTGGAAGGAAATAGGGGGAGGGTATTGAGAGATGTAATGGGTAATTTGGAAATATATTTTGAAGAAATGAAAGATATTTGATGGAAATTAATATGATGAATTTTAATGTAATGACTATTTTATTGAATTATATCATCGTATATTTACTGGATTTCTTCAATAAAATGTTATACATTTTTTTTTTTTAAATTTACTGCTCTGAACTTTTCCAAGATAGGGTGATTATCAAATACCTATAAATGTAAACATAAACAATTATAGTAGCACTATAAACCATAATGAAGCTCATTTCAAAGTTCACTTTATTTGATATACCTCCTGTAATAAAAGTCCAAATGGTTTACAATATTGTAATAAAAGAATTAGGGAATTAGGTGGTGACAAGCTTAGCTGGTGTGATGTTGTCCTCATGGCTTCTGACTTTCAGAAGTATGTTGTTTTTTTAATCTCATCTATTTCTGCCAAGCACTGTAAAACTCTACTTGTCTTGGAAAGGCTTTCCTGTTTCTCAGTGTTTGAAGTTTAAGTGACAGTGGGCATTAATTTGTGCCTGGGATTCTTTCCAAGATAAGTGAGAACTTAAGAACTGCCATACTGGGACAGACCTAAAGGTCCATCAAACCCAGTATCCTGTTTTCAACAGTGGCTAACCCAGGTCACATGTACCTAGCTAGATCCCAAGAGGTAAAACAGATTTTGTGCTGCTTATTTCTCCAAGCCATCTCAATAATGGCCTATGGACTTCTCTTTTAGGAAATTAGCCAAACCTTTTTAAAATCTGCTAAGACAACTGATTTCACCACATTCTCTGGCAACGAATTTCAGAGTTTAATTACACGTTGTATAAAGAACTATTTTCTCCCTCATTAAATATACCAAATGAATAATGAGATAGTCCATAAAGATTATCGGTGGTTGAAATTAGCCCAGTGAGTGATTGCTATGTTAAAGTATATAATTCAGAGGAGAATGATAGCACCATGAGACCATCACTAGGGGTCGCCGGCATCATTTTAAAACTTGATACTGGCAAAGGCAGGAACAACTGGAGATCGCTCATGCCAGACCCCTCTGGAGACACTAAGGAACTTTGAAGGTAGGCCTGGGGAGGCCTCTATTGGAAGTTGGTGTACCCTACCAGAGGTGGGAGGGACTTTTGGTTATAGACAGGGCTTAATTTAGGAGGGGGGGAAGGGGGTTAATTTGGGGAGCATTGGGAGGGCAGCTTGATTTGGGGGAGGTTATGAATGGCAAGGTCGGGGTCTCAGGCAGCACAACAGGGCTCCTTTTAAATATAACCTAGGAGTATCTGGCCAGCTTTGTAGCCTGCCATTTATGTGGTCCTATTTGCCCAGTTAACATTTTTGGTTAAGGGTTGAATGGAGTGGAGCAGGTAGATGTGAGTCGCTTGTTTACTCTTTCCAAAAATACTAGGACCAGGGGGCATGTAATGAAGATATTAAGTAGCAGATTTAATATAAATAGGAGAAAATATTTCTTCAGTCAATATGTAATTAAACTCTGAAACTCGTTGCCAGAGAATGTGGTGAAAGCAGTTAGCTTAGCGGGGTTTAGAAAAGCTTGGATAACTTCTTAAAAGACTGTAAGCCATTATTAAAATGGATGTGGGGCAATCCACTGCTTACTCCTAGTATACACAGCATAAAATACATTTCACTCTTTGGGATCTTGCTAGGTACTCGTGTCCTGGGTTGGCTTCTGTTGGAAATAGGATACTGGGCTTGACGGGCCTGCGGTCTGTCCCAGTGTGGCAATGCTTCTATTCTTCTGCCCCTGGACAGTCTGATCATGGGCAGTATTTGTTCTTTAAATGATCTTGATTCTGTTGCATATTATTGACTCTTGGTCTAGATGTGGAGGGGCATAATCGAAAGGAACGTCTGAGTCCGTTTTCGCCTAAGCCACAAGTCATCGAAAGTGAAAAACAGCCTAGGACACATTTTAGAAAAATACGTCCCAAATTTTTTTTTCTTGCTGACAGGCCGCTTTTTGGATGTTTTTCTCGTTCGATCATGAGTGTAGAAAAGAAAGTCATGCAACAATTTCAGAGCTTACTTTTAATGTTGTTGTTTTTTTTCCTTCTTTAAGGTGCCCTGTAAAATCCTTGCCATGCTTCTGCATTTTTTTTTCCTGAGTGCGTTTGCCTGGATGCTGGTGGAAGGTCTGCACTTATACAGCATGGTGATCAAGGTGTTTGGGTCTGAAGAGAGCAAGCTCATTTACTACTATGGAATTGGATGGGGTAGGTCCTTACTCTCTTTCCATGAAGTTAAATATTCCTAAAGAAGAAATATTTAAGCAGGGCAGGATGACCCGTTTAGTAAAATGGTTCCCAACCCTGTCCTGGAGGACCACCAGCCAGTCGGGTTTTTGGGATAGCCCTAATGAATATGCGTAAGAGAGATTTGCACATCATGGAGGTGGCAGGCATGCATATTCATTAGGGCTATCCTGGAAACCTGACTAGATGGTGGTCCTCTAGGACGGGGTTGGGAACCACTGCTTCTAGGTAAACAAGCATTTTGGGCCCTCTTTCAAAAAGAAATAAATGTTTTTTTTAAGTTCCCAGAAATGGGATCTTGCCTGTTTCTGAGCACAGAGGAATGCTGAGTGGAGTGGAAAGTATAGATGTAAATCACTTGTTTACTCTTTTCAAAAATACTAGGACTAGGGGGCATGCAATGTAGCTACGAAGTAGTAGATTTAAAACAAACCAGAGAAAATAGTTCTTCACTCACCATGTAATTAAAGTCTGGAATTTGTTGCCGGAGAATGTGGTGAAAGTGGTTAGCTTAGCAGGGTTTAAAAAAGGTTTGGATAATTTCCTAAAACAAAAGTCCATAAGCCATTATTGAGATGACTTGGGGAAAGCCACTGCTTATTCCTAGCATAAGCAGCATAAAATCTGTTTTTCTTCTTGGGATCTTGCCAGATACTTTTGACCTGGAATGGCCACTGCTGGAAGCAGGATACTGGGCTTGAAGGACCTTCGGTCTGTCCCAGTATGGCAATTCTTTTGTATTTATAGAATCCTGGCAGAGGAAGAAGCAGCAGATAAGAAGCACTGCTCATGAACTGCAGTTACTGTTTGCACAGGGGACAGGAAGAACAGACAGACCCGCCTCATTCTTCCAGACAGCTGACTTACCAGGGAGAAATTGAATTATCACATCTGAGAGGGTCCTTTTCAAGCATCTCTTCTTCCCTGACAAACTCCGGTCGCATCTGGACGGCCTGGAGTTTGCATGGATCTGTGTGTGACATCATCCGTGCATGCTCAGAAGCCCTCCAGATGTGGCTGGAGTTCATCAGGGCTTCCCAAAACCCAGACAAATACCAGGTTTTGTTAAGTCCATCCGGGAGCCTAGACAATCCTCTAAAAAGGAGACATATGTAATGTAATGTAATGTAATTTATTTCTTATATACCGCTAAACTCCGTTAGGATTCTAAGCGGTTTACAGAAAAAAACAGACAATAGGGTGCATTCAAATTATAAGTAAAATATAAGTAAAATAGGTACTTAGATATTCCCTTACTGTCCCGAAGGCTCTCAATCTAACTAAAGTACCTAGAAAAATGACAATTAGTAGAGTAATGAAAAAATTAAAATAGAGATAGATGAGAAAAAATAAGAAAATAAACATTCTAATAAGACTACAATGGTCTAAAGGACTTTGAAAGGTTGAAAAAAGAGGGGAGATAGGAAATAGAAGTAGGAGGGAGAACCGTTGAAACTATAGAATTCTTGGGAAATTTAAATGAAATTTAAATAATAAAGTAGGAAACAAAAACCAAGTGGCAAAACAATGAATGAGATTTAAAAATAAATATATCATAAACTAAAAAAGAAAGTGAAAAAATAAAAAACAAAACAGTCAAGACTGAAGTCCAGCTTGAAATGACTTCACTCCTTTGGCTGCCAAACTTCTCCAGATGTCATCCGATCCTTGTCAGCAAACCGGAAGCCCCAAATCCAGTGTCTCCGGTCATCAACTCCGGTCATCAATATCTGGATTTCCCCGGACATCTGGTCACCCTACCTGCAAGGTCCATCCTCAACTCAACTCTCTTTCTCCTCCTCCTTTCAGGAACCCCCCCCACCCCCCCCCCCAACAGATTGCAGCATTACCAAAATTTTGATGTTCATTGCGATTTTCTGGAATATACAAGGGTTCTTCAAAAAGTTTCCTCACTTTTATGTTTTTAAACGCTGTTTATTAAATATCTCAAAAGTAAATTACATCGCTACCTGCAAGGTGAGCCAGTTGGCCTGACTCACTAGTCACATGACATTCTACGACATGCTCTTTTACCATTTCTCCCGCCCCCAACCTTTTCCTGTTAAAATATGAACGTGCGGAAACTTTTTTAAGAACCCTTGTACTACCTGAACACGAGTGACTATGTTCTGTGCATCAAATTTCCAATCTTAATCATAGATCTTTGCTTAATTTCAGTGTAAGGTTTGGAGGATTAGTTATTTTAGAATGTGAAATAAAGTAATTATCAATATTAGAAACTTTGGGGCCGATATTCAGAGTCATTTATGTGGGCAGGTATCCCTCCTCCTCGCTTAAATTGCTTGCCGCCACCTAAGATGGAGGATATTCAGCAGCACTTAACTGGAGAGTGCCGTTGAATATCCCATTCGACTGCCCAAATAAAAAGCAGGCAGATCAGAAGGGAGCTGGAGGTTTCACTGGGGAGGAGTCTCAAAGGCATGCGGGTGGCAGCAGTATTCAGTACCAGCATCTGCATAGCAGAGTGACCTGATTTAGGACAGCTCGGCCTGGCATAAGAACATAAGAGCATATGAATAGCCTTACTGGGTCAGACCAATGATCCATCCAGCCCACTAGACCATCCTCATGGTGGCCAATCCAGGTCACTAATATCTGGCAAAACCTCAAATAGTAGCAACATTCCATGCTACCGATCCAGGGCAAGAAGTGGCTTCCCTCATGTCTGTCTCAATAACAGACTATGGACTTTTCATCCAGGAAATTGTCCAAACCTTTTTTAAAACCAGCTACATTAACTACTCTTACCACAACCTCTGGCATCGCGTTCCAGAGCTTAACTATTCTTTGAGTGAAAAACTATTTCCTCCTATTGGTTTTAAATGTATTTTCCTGTAACTTTGAGTGTCTCTGCATACTTTTTTTTAAACAAAATACAGAGCCCCAGAGCTCCAATCCCCCTCCCAACTTCCTCCCCATCTCAACACCTTTTCTTCCCCGTCTCCCGCCTATGATAAAATGCTACTATCTCTCCACCCTTCTCTCTCCCCCACACAAAATCCCCCTGTCCCCCCCCCAAGCTCCCTCTTTCCCTCCTCTCTGCCCCAACCAAAGGGAAAATCCATCCTGCCATCCATCCTTCCCTTCCCCTCCATTGAGGGCCCCACAAGCCTCCTTGCATCCCTGGTGGTCCAAAAGCTTCGAAGGGGGCAAGAATGAGACCCCCCCCCCCTCTCCTGCCCCTTGCACAACCTTCGGAAAATGGCTGTTGTGACCTCTTGTGGCAGCTTGCAGCTGAATATCGGTTGGGCCTGCATAAGCTCTGGGAGGGTCAGGCCCAGTGGCATAGCGAGAGTATGTGGCACCTAGGGTGGTGGCACCCCTCCCTGCCCTCTTTTCCACCCCCCAATCTTTCTTGCTCCCCCCCCCCCACCATGTGCATGCCCCCTTCCCTTCGCCCGTACCTTTTTAATTTTCTGGTCGATTCTCCATAAACTTAGGCACCTGAAATGTAGGCCTTTAAAAGCCTCATCCTACATTTCAGGTGCCTAAGTTTTGATATAGGCACCGTGGTTCTGTAAATGAGGCCTAGGTGTGATTGACACTCAACTGGCGCCATTTTTCTAAGCGCCGTTTATAGAATCAGCACCTATGTGCATATCTCTGGCAATAAAGCACACACATGTCAGTTTTATAGCGCATGTAAATGTTCATGTGTGTTGTGACAGTTACACAAATATTCTATGAAGAAAAGTAGGTGCCTTCGTTCCTTTACAGAACAGGCTTCTATCAGGTGCCCTCTGGTGCCCAGTTACAGAATTGCCCCCATGATAGGCAGCAAAAGGGCTAAAGGAGTTTTTGGTGGCTGATGTGTGCCTTTGTGTGTGGGGGTGGGGGACACTCTTAGCCCAGGAAATCTGCTATCAGCTTTGCTGCTTTTCTATGTCCCATTTCTAGGTCTACCTTAGCAATAAAGGACATTACGAACTCTAGAGCAGTGGTTCCCAACCCAATCCTGGAGGACCATCAGGCCAATTGGGATTTTAGGCTAGCCCTAATGAATATGCATGAGAGAGATATGCATATAATGGACGTGACAGGCATGCAAATCTGCATCATGCATATTCATTAGGGCTAGCCTGAAAACCCGATTGGCCTGGTGGTCCTCCAGGACAGGGTTGGAAACCACTGCTCTAGAGCTATGTAACCCCTTAGGCAGTGGATTTCAGATGACTCATCAGACTGGTAGTGAAAAGAGCACCATTTTATTAAATAAATATTTGAGTAAAAGTAAAGTATCAAGGAATGGAACACCAAATTGTAGGCAATTCCAAAAAATGTTTTCAAACATAAGGCATTATTAGAATTTCTTTATGGCGGATGTATTTAGAGCAATATATAAAGCCAAAAAGACACACCATCCAGAGCCCTAACTCAAACACTGATAAAAAAATGCACAAACCACAAAATTTTTTAGTGGAGAAAAAGACCTCAATATAAGCGCTCCTGTCTGTCCGGCCAACTACAGAAAGGTACGGGGAAGGGGGTTGGGGGTGTCGTGGGGGTCGGCCAGGGGGGTCGCGGGTCGGAGGTTCTTGGGGGGGGCGGTCGTTGGGGGGAGGGGGGGTTTGCGTCGAGGGCAGGAGGGCCTGGGATCCCTCCTGCCCGTAATGTAGTGCAGGGTGGGGTGAGGGGGTCGCCGTGGCCAGGAGGACTTGGGCTCCCTCCTGGCCCGATATTGTCGGGGAGTTGGGGAATCGGCGGGGCAAGAGGGCTTGGGCTCCCTTTTGCCCCGATCGTGTCGGGGAGTCGGGGGGGCAAGAGGGCTTGAGCTCCCTTTTGCCCCGATCGTGTCGGGGAGTCGGGGGGGCAAGAGGGCTTGAGCTCCCTCTTGCCCCGATCGTGTCGGGGAGTCGGGGGGGCAAGAGGGCTTGAGCTCCCTCTTGCCCCGATCGTGTCGGGGAGTCGGGGGGGGGCAAGAGGGCTTGAGCTCCCTCTTGCCCCGATCGTGTCGGGGAGTCGGGGGGGGCAAGAGGGAACCAGGCGGAGAGAGGGCAGTTAAGCGCAGTGCCTGCACGGAAGGATGCAGCTCGGGCGACTTCGTTGTGTGAAACGAAGTTCGTTGTACGGATCAAGACATAAAGTTCGTTGTGCGCAGCGTTCGCTGTGCGAGGCGTCCGTTATGCGAGGCACCACTGTATATGGAGTGCGGACACAACATGGTCCGTGTTTCAGAGAAACACTCCTTCCTCAGGGGTCCGGGGTATCTGATGTATCACATTTAGAGAGTCACGCGGAGCACCCCGTTGTAGTATAAAATAATCAAAGTTTGTGAATCGAAGGCAAGAAGTTCTCTTTCCGGGCTAACCCCCCTCCCCCCTTTTACAAAGGTGCGCTATGCTTTTTAGCATGTGCTAAACACACGCTAAATGCTAACGTGTGCATGTTATCCTATGGACGTGTTAGCGGTTATCGAACGTGTTGTTGTAGCGCATGCGAAACGCGCGCTAAAACGCTTAGCACGCTTTTGTAAAAGAGGGCCACGGTGTGAATACTGCAACCGAACGTGAAAAAAAAAAAAGGGATAAAACCCCCCCAAACCAGTGTGACTTGTGTACAATAAATAAAGTTCTTCCAAACAATGTGGTTGCTATACAAAAGATGCAAATGACGTAGATCCAGCAAACTGCAGTCAGTATAGCTGCTGTATAGAAAATGACGCAGAGCCAACACAGTCTGTGTTTCAGCTAAAAGTGGCCTTCCTCAGAGATCCACAATATCATCAATACTAGACGACAATTTATTTTTTCCGTTACGGCCCCTCAAGTCTGGAACTCTCTTCCTATCTACTTGAGAGAAGAACACAACCTCGATAAATTTAAGACTAATCTTTTTAAAGATGCTTTTGATTGATAATTTTCCGTCTTTGATTTAGTTATTGAATTGATTTTGATTATGGAATTTTACATCCCCTACCTTGTGTTTTTTTCCCTGACTATTCTATTTTTAATATTTTGTAGTTCAATTCCCTCTTTCCCCTTTCTCTTGTCTGTAAAGTTTGTTAATAGTCCTGTTTGATTTTAAATTTATGTTAAGTATTGTATTACTCCTTAATACTGTAATTTTAATGTTTATTATTTATGTTCATCGCTTTGAAGTGTGATTAAAGCGATTAATCAAAAACACTAATAAACTTGAAACTTGAAACTTTTATTTATTTATTTATTTTCAAAAAATTTCTACACTGCCTAAAACCTAAGCGGTTTACAAAGTAAACAGACATAATCATGAATACACGCATAATCGGTACAACATTATCTACTCACTCCTCCAACGTTGTCTTACTTACTAACACTAGCACATGGCTAATAAGACTTCGGTAAAACAGATTGTCAAAATCTGACACCTCAGGTTTTATTACCTAATAAAAAGCTTTCACAAACAAATATGTTTGTAGTTGCTTCTTAAAGGACATCTTGTCTTTGCATAGCCTCAAACATCTTGGTAAAGCATTCCATTTCCGAGGACCCGACACAGAAATGCCTGTTGCTTGCGTCTTTTTGTAATGAGTTTCACCAAGTACCTCTATCGATAGCCTCATGGCAGATTCTGATCTTAATGATCTTAGTGTCAAAGTCCCTCCTCGAGGGCCGCAATCCAGTCAGGTTTTCAGGATTTCCCCAATGAATATGCATGAGATGTATTTGCATGCACTGCTTTCGTTGTATGCTAATAGATCTCATGCATATTCATTGGGGAAATCCTGAAAACCCGACTAGATTGCGGCCCTCGAGGAGGGACTTTGACATCCCTATTCTAGAGGGTATGTATTGTTTCAATATCTGTCTTAAATACCCTGGTGTTACCCCCATAGATCGCTTGGTGAACAACCATCAAAATTTTGTAATCAATTCTACATTGAATTGGCAACCAGTGTAGACTTTTCAATACCGGCGTTATATGCTCATTCCATGCTTATGGATTTGGCGGCTTTTACTTAGGATTATATCGATTTTAAGTTTAATATGTTCATTGATTTTTCTTCAATAAAGTAAAATACAACTGTTTAATGAATGCATATTGTGACAACACAATGCAACAGCCATATCCATCCAGTCCTTATGTTCTGTCCTGTTATAGTACAGTGTCTCGCAAATCTTTTCAAGCCGGGGCACACTAAACCTAGTGTCCCCGGTTCGAGACGTCAGGCGCATGTTTGACGTCAGCATGCCAATGTCCGCACATGCGCAAAGGCCCTTCGAACGGGCCTTGCACCGAGAAAAGGATCTGCGCTGGCGAAAAAGGTCGGCAGAGAGAAGAGGTGCCGGCGTTGGGAGATTGCTTACAGGACGTGCCTCTCTTTGCGAGAGGCACGTTCTGTAGACAGTCAGCTGGTGCTGGCACCTCTCTTCCCCAGTGTACCTGAAATCTCAAGAGTGTGACCAGCCAGGTAGTCTCCCTGTCAAGGTCCCAGCTAAGGTAAAAATAAAACCCCGGAAGAAAGATTCCAGGATCTCCCAAGAGTGTATGTTAAGGGATAATGTCACTGTCCACCAGGAGGAGCCTTACTTAGCTGAGGATGAAATGGGTGAATTGTGTGTAAGTCACCACCGGGGGAGCTCTAGAGGTCCCTGGGCTTCTGCTGACTCACCTAGAACAGGGCACGCCCCTAAGGTAGATAAGCCAGCAGTGGCATTCAGACCAGCAAGCCGGTTAGGGAGAAAGCTTAAGCTTTGTCTCCCTAGGGATCCTACCGAGCCAAACAGGGGCGACTGGCCCCAACCTATGGAGTTGTCTGAGGTTGAACAGACAGAGGATTCGTCTCACCTGGATGAAGAATCTATGGACTTCCAGGAGATTTGTGCTGACTTTGAGGATAATTTGCCTGAACCAATGCAGGTGAACTTGACTGTGAGCCACAAACAGTGAGTGTGTTTTGGGAACTGTTTGTGTGCTGTGTTTTCTTTTGAATGCTGTTTTTTTGTGAGAAAGCTTTGAGAGAGTGGGGAGAGGTTTTGCTTCCAGCTGGGAGGGAATTTGAAGCCTACCTGTAGGCCTGTATTTTTGCAAAACCTAATACTCTCTCTTGTTCCTGGCTGCCATGCACTGATTGCCAGAGGCTTTCTTACCTTTGTTCTCACAATGAACTGAAGATTAAGGTAAACTGAATGCTGAACTGTTTTGTTTGGAGCAAGTGAAATACCTGCTTTGCAGCAGGCAGAGTAAGCGCTGCAGTGAGCTAAAGCCTCAGAAATTTGTGAGACTTAGGAAGCAGCGCAAAGAGAAAGTTAAGAGCTAATTTGGACTGCTTTATTTTCTTTGCCTTTTTTTGGCCATTTTGGTTTTTGTTACTTGAATGCTGTATGGAATTCTGACTGTTGTGCCTAAGTTGTGGCAGGCATTACTTACCTGTTTTGAAGACTTAAGTAAAGAAAACTATTTAGTTAACATCAGTGTTCCCTCTAAGCGGGCGGGTGTTGTGAGCAAACTTTTTTCACCGTGAGCCAAAAATATCGGGCGCCAGCAAGTTATGAGCCAACTCGCCCGATTCTCCTCTCGCCGCCCTGCCATCTGCCGTACGCCTCTTCCGATCGTGCGCTGTGACGAGAAACGTGTGCGCTGCGATGTAATATTTTGTGCGCCAGCGCACACCAGCGCAGCTTAGCGGGAACACTGGTTCAAATGGTTTTATTTATTTCCCCAAATTTATTTTTGTTATACGCATTGAAAATATTTGATATTGCGTTTAAATCAAAATCTCAATAAACTTGAAACGAGTGCCCGTGAGATTGTGGGAGGGTTAAATACTCAAAACTTAGAAGTTTTTGCTACGCCAGCTTTCTGGTATCTTTACATACAGTGGCGTACCTAGCATATGTAACATCCGGGGCCCATCATTTTTTGGCACCCCCCCCCCATCTGTAAGAAAAACATGATTTTTAGTAACAAACCACACGTCACACATGAGTACCTAGGAAAAGGCAGCATCTTACATATTGCAGTGAGCAGTACATCAATACACCCATTGTAAAACTAAACAAGCCAGACCAGCACAGATCAATCCTACACCGTCAATCCTAACAGAAAACCATGTCTTTCGAACACACAGAACACAGAAAACACCTTCGCCTAGTAAGGAATATGTAATCACAAACTAACCCCTCCCTCTTTTACAAAACTGTAGTGTGGATTTTAGCTACGGAGGTAACAGCTCTGATGCTCATAAAATTCTGAGCATCAGAGCTGCTACCACCAAGGCTGGTGCTAAAAACGCTTCACAGTTTTGTAAAAGGGGGGATAAAATAAAAATACATAGACAAAGGTTAAATTGAACCAGCAAGAAGCTGGACTCTGCATACAATGCTTCACAGAAACAGTGACACATGTCTCCTAAAGCAATAAATAAATAGAAATTTTTTTCTACCTTTGTCTTCTGTGGTTTCTCCTTTCCTCATCTTCTTGTAACTCTCTTCCTTCCATCCACTGTCTGCCGTCTCTCTTCCCCTATATGGCATCTTCTCTCCTTCTATGCCCCTTCCAGAAACTGTATGCCTCCCCCTTCCATCTCTCCTTTCACCCCATTGGTCTGGCATCTCTCTCCTCGCCTTCCCTCTCCCACACCTCTCCTCATAGTCTGGTATCTCCCCTTCCCTGATTCTCTGGCATCTCTCTCCTTTCCTTTTCTTCCATCTTTCGCTCCCCCTCCATGCTCTCACATCTCCCCCTTCCTTTTCCCTTAGACTGGCATACCTTCCTCCTACGCTCCAAGCCCTGGCATCTCCTTTAATTCCCTCCCTCATCTTCCTTCTCCCTCCAGCTGGGTACCGCAACACTCTTCCCTGCAGCTCTGCACTTCCCCACAATTGCCATGCTTCGGTTCCTCTTCTTCCTTCCTTCCTCCCCCCCCCCCCGCGGGACCCTGCGGCACCATCAACTCTTACTCCCTCTAATGTCGGCCCTGCAGCTCCAGACTTCCTCGCACCTTCTCCCCTCCCCCTTTGGATCGCTATTATTTTAAATGTTATAGCCGCGGAGCTGTATCCATCAGTGGAGATGTCTAACCTCGGCCTGCCCCGGAACTCTTACTGCAACAGTGACTTCCTGTTCCTGCCTAGACGGGCGGCTGCTGCAGTAAGAGTTCCGGGGCAGGCCGAGGTTAGACATCTCCACTGATGGATACAGCTCCGCGGCTATAACATTTAAAATAATAGCGATCCAAAGGGGGAGGGGAGAAGGTGCGAGGAAGTCTGGAGCTGCAGGGCCGACATTAGAGGGAGTAAGAGTTGATGGTGCCGCAGGGTCCCGCGGGGGGGGGGGGGGAGGAAGGGAGGAAGAAGAGGAACCGAAGCATGGCAATTGTGGGGAAGTGCAATCCCCCCAATGCGTCCCCTTACCTTACCGACGCGTGTGTGCGCTGTGAAGAGAAACTTTGCGCTGCGATGTAATATTTTGTGCGCGAGCGCAGGCCAACGCAGCTTAGCGGGAACACTGGTTAACATATCCAATTGTTGGGACTTTATTGTAAGTTTTTTTGATATAAGTTTCAGAACTGCTGGAAACCCAATCCTGCAGGGTGACTCCAGGCCGGGTCACACGTAAGGTACTGTTTGTTGTGGTCTTCAGGATTTCTTCCAAACCCTATCCTGGGCTGTACTTGAGGCCACAAGAGGCACACTGGTATGCCACGGCACACAGTTTGCGATACACTGTTATAGGACATACCTAATCCATAACAACGAGTGATATTGGATCTATGATGTCTAATGTAAACCTGTAGTATCATCCTAATCAGATAAAGAAAGCAAATATCTGCGAGCTCTATGCAGTCGCCCATAAAATCGGTAATAATGATATTATGCTAATAAATCAATGCAATGTAGGACAAAAGATGTTTAAAGGGCTCCAAATTTGTTGGATTCTTTTAGCGAACCATATTTTTCTGCAATATATTGTTCATAGACCATCATGCATTATAATGTACATTGAACAAATTCTTCCAGTTAGTTAATTTTTTCTTAATCGCAATCAACTGTAGGCATTTCAACATGCACGCATCAGATTCACTGAATATCAGAAAACTCTGACCTACGTTTCCGGTGTCTACCTTTGCCGGAGGTGCATTTCTGTACCCGGCGCCATTGTGTGATTGACATCCGATTGGCAGATGCTTTTAAGGCGGCCTCCGACAATGGCGCTGGTTACAGAATCTAGGCCAAACTGCGTATCATAGAATATTAACCCCCCAAATAATGTGCTTGCATTTGTACTCAGTTTTGAAACTTCACTCAAATATGAAAAGAAAACGTGGTAACTTGCCACAACAAAGCACAGTCGTATCCACAAAAGTTGTTATAGAAATAATATTCCAAACACGATGTGATATCAAGCTTGTACTTATCTTGTGCAGCTCTTATAACTAGAGTCCCTAGTGCTTAAAATCAGGCAAGTATCCTCCTGCTCAGTGATGATCCTGTAAGACAAAACACTTTCAATGTTCCTTTCTTTGTACTGCCATAAATAGATCCGTAGGAATTTGTTTCCTTCTTTCCCTCAACGCTGGTCCGTATTTCACTGTCACTTCTTCAGGAAGGAATTTAATATTACAAATACCAAATGAACTCCAGCCACAACTCATCATACTACTTGTTCTAATCAGTGGTGCAGTTAGGGGGATGGGCGAGGGGAGTGCCCCGGATGCCATGTTGGTGGGGCTGTTGGCACCCCAACTCCTCTCTGCCCCTTCTGCCTCTCCCCACTCCTCCCATCGCCATGTGTTCCTTGCAACTGCATCAGCTCTTCCGCTGATGTCACTTCTGGGTTCTGCTCATAGGAAGTGACATCAGAGGGAGAGCCACCGGGTTTGCGAGGAGCATGTTGAAGTTGCTACTCGCGGCAGTGAACAACTAGAAGTGCAGGGAAGGGGGGTGCATGCAAGTGGCACGGAGGATCGGGGAAGGAGCTGGGGGCAGAGACGAGGGCAGGGGAGGGGTGCCTCTCACTCTCGCTACGCCATTGGTTCTAATAGAATCTTCAAGCACCAAACATATATTCAAAACAAATACGATAATGACTGTCAGCATGCCACCTTGAAGTCAGGAGGCTATATATATATATATATATATATATATATATATATATTATATATATACATACAGTATGGGGCTCATAATAATTTTTAAAAAAGTCTAAAAAGTGGCCTAAATGGGTATTTGGACGATCAAAACAAGGTTGCCCTGTGAACTTCTAAAAGCTAAGTTGCTCAGCATTTCATATTCTGCTCTTTTCACTGTTTTTCAGCATTATATCTGCTTAATTTCTCTTCTCCTTCTCCCTGTTTCTTACTTAAAAAAACAAAAAACACAAAAAATAAACCCTTCTCTTTCCTCTGTTAAATCTTATTTCCTCTTCCTTTTCATAGGAATAAGGGTAAGACTTATATTAACTCTAATTAAATCCTGGTGTCTATGGCACAGGGTGACCAAAGTAGGGAAAATCCTGTTATAAATCCTGTGTTTTAGGGTAGCCACAGATTTGTTATAGAGCCTGTATTTTTGTTTAAAATCCTGTGTTTAGAGCCTGTATTTCGACTTACTAGTTTTCAGCCATTGTGTCTGCTGATTAGGTGTAGAAGGGAGGGGCTCTGATTTACTACTAAGGTTAACTGCATTATATTTGGGACAGTGCTGTGAATAAGGCTGCCCTGTGACCTTCTAAAAGCTAAGTTACTCAGCATTTCATATTCTGCTCTTTTCACTGTTTTCAGAATTATATCTGCTTAATTTCTCTTCTCCTCCTCCCTGTTTCTTACTTTAAAAAATCACAAAAAAAATAAACCCTTCTCTTTCTTTTGTTAAATCTTATTTCCTCTTTCCCTTCATAGGAATAAGGGTAAGACTTATAGTCCCACCCACCCCAGGGACCACTTTTCATATATAGAGATCCAAATAATCAGGACTACTAAAATCAAGTCACTTCACAACCAATCAAAATGACCTTTATTCTATGCCAGCGATGGCGAACCTGTGGCACGCGAAGGCCTTGCAGCTGGCACGCGGGAAGGTCCGCAATAGAGAGCTGCACGGGTCGCGGGGATCCCGTGGGGATGCCTCCGAAGGTCACGGGGTTCCTGCGGGGCTGGATGTACTAAGTCGCGCGGCTTTTCTCCCTACCTGCTCTGCTTGCAGCACAGAGCCTAATGGAAGTCTTCCCGACGTCAGCGCTGACGTCGGTAAACAAAGCCCTCCCTCCCTCCGACGTCTGCGCTGACGTTGGGAAGACTTCCGTTCGGCTCTGTGCTGCAGGCAGGGTAGGTAAGGAGGAGTAGCCTCGTGGCTCGAGTGGTTACCAAGGGAGGGGGGCGGTCCGCCCCGCCCCGTGTGCAGCACAGCCGGCCAGGTCCCCTTACTTTTGTGGAGCTAACCCGACCGACCGACAACAGCCCTGGTCCGACAAACCTCCCTGCCCTTAACGCTCATTTTGCGTTATGCTACTGGTGACATCATGAGAGAAGAGCTGGTAAAACTGCTGTCTTTGCCTGGAAGAACACAAGGGATAGATATCCACAATGCTGTGATGGAGGCTTTTTCATCACTAGACATAAGTCCAGAAAAAGTAGTTTCAGTTACTAGCGATGGAGCACCTAGCATGGTGGGGACAACATCAGGATTCATTCATTTCTTTGCTAAGGAAGCAAAACATCCACTGATTCAATTTCACTGCATAATACATCAAGAGGCTCTCTGCGCCAAAGAAAGCAGCAAAAAACTTGACGATGTCCTCAAAGATGTAACAAAAATGGTGAACTTCATCATGGCGCGTGCTCTTAATTTTCGACAATTTCAAGCCCTTCTTGATGAGGTTCAGGCACAATATAACACTTTACTGATGTACAATAATGTCCGGTGGCTGAGCAGAGGACGAGTGTTAGAGAGATTTGTGGCCTGCTTGGAAGAAGTTAGGCTATTTATGAACGAAAAGGGGGAAGACTATCCTCAACTCACCAACATGGCCTGGCTTACCAACCTCATGTTCTTTACAGATTTTACTAACCACTTTAATGTACTAAACAAAAAATTACAAGGCATGGGAAAAACAGCAGAAAGCATGTTTAGTGACATCAAAGCTTTTGAGAGAAAATTGCATGTTTTTGAAAAAGACCTTGAGAGTGGACAGCTAAAATATTTTCCCAATCTAAAAATATATTTGGATAATTCTACAACATTTGTGGACAGTCATAAAAAATACCAGGAAATCCACAAAGCATATTCCACCATTGTAGCCGAAGCAAAGGAGAATTTTAGTAAAAGATTTTCTCAGTTCCGTAAGATGGAGACAACCCTTTCATTTATAACTTCCCCAGAAAAGGCCACATTTGAAGATCTTGATCTTTCCTGCTTACAGTGGTTGGATATTCAAAATTTGGAAATGGAGCTACTGGAATTTCAAGAAAGCTCTATCTGGAAAAGTAAAATTCAATGACCTGCATGCGGCTCTTGAACGTATTGAGTGTGAAAGGGTGACAAATGAAATCACTGCTAGCAGTTCTGAAAATGAAATCCTAAAAGCGTGGAATTCTCTGCCAGACAATTTTAAGTCCATGAAAGCACTTGGGATTGCTCTTCTTACTTTGTTTGGGTCATCCTATGCTTGTGAGCAGCTGTTTTTGGCTTTGAATCATATAAAATCTGATGCTAGAAACAGATTAACGGATGACATGAGTGCTGCATGTGTTGCTCTGAAATTAACGCACTATGAGCCAAGGATTGACAAGTTATCAGCATGCATGCAACAACAAAAATCACATTAATTTTTTTCAGAGCATGCCCAATGCATATGTTTACATGAAGCAGTGTTTTCAGTTTGCAGTTAAGACACTTTCTAAGTTATTTAAATATTATTTAAAGATGTTATTTAAAAAAGGGACTTTACATGGCCTTGTTGTATTCCAATCTGGAATTTCCAATAAAAACGGTTGGTTTAATTGAAAGCTCTTTTGTTTTCTTTACATCATATTAATAGAAATGTAATGATTTAACTATTTTCTAATTTGATTGTAAATTTTACAAAACAACATGTATAAACTCTTTGGGAATGCACACCGAGTCTTGACACAGTTAACAGTTTTAAGAAGTTTATCTTTTTTTTTACTCAGGATACATTTGACATGTTATGTGAATAATACATTTAAAATATATTGTGTAACTGAATCAAATTCTTCCTAAATTCATTAAATTGAATGAAATCATTAAAACATTATAAATTGCCAATAAATTGAAATGAAAACCAAAGGATTGTGAATCAAATTGATTCTCTGACAATACAAAGATTCCAACCTTTAAAAATGATGTTACATAGTTCAGGCAACTTTATAAAGAGTTTTTAGATACTAAAATCTTGTTATTAAGGTTTAATTGACGTGCTGGCACTTTGAGGAAATTCTTTGGTTTTGTGCGGCAGTTTGGGCACTCGGGCTCAAAAAGGTTAGCCATCACTGTTCTATGCAATCACTGTGGTGCTTTAATTCCAAGACACACTATTTGGAGGCTTAAGGCTTGCCCCATCTGTCTTCAACTTGCTAGTATTAAGGAGGAGCTCTGCAAACTTAAACAGGAATTGAATACAATTAAAGCAGCTTCCATCGCTTCCTCAAAGAATAAAACAGCCCAGAAATAAATGGGTCACAGTAGGCTCAGGAAGACTGCGACATGTAACACAGAAACATCCACCTGCACTAATATTACCTCTACAGAATTCTTTCGCTCCACTAGTGCACTGCGATACTCAAGAAAACAGAAGGGAGGTGGGACTGGAACCAATGAAGGTAACTCAAGAGAACAAGCGCACCCTAAGCACAAATAAAAAAGCCCAAAACAGAAAACTATTACTGTTGGGGGATTCCATCATCAGAGGCATTAACCTTGGAACACAAGGCGATGAGAGCAAATAGTGAAATGTCTTTCAGGATCCTCAGCTACCAGGAGTTCCAGGCAAATACAGACTATAATTAAGGAAGAAACTAAGGATTTTAACACTGATGTTGTTATCCATCTGGGAACAAATGACCTGGCCAACAACTCCACACTTGCAGCACAGAAACCTTTTCGGGAGCTTGGTGAGGGTTTGAAACATTTTGTAAAGACTTTAGCTTTTTCTGAAATATTGCCTGCATATGGAAAGGAAGAGCAAAGAGTGAAAAACACAGAGCACTTTAATAGATGGCTCAAAGCCTGGTGTCATCAAGAAGGCTTCAGGTACATAGGAGGATGGGGAAATACATGGAAGGACAAGAAGCTATATTGCACTGATGGGCTACATATTACTACAGCAGGAAAAAGAAACCTTGCAGAGAAATTTAGATAATATGTTTCTAGGCATTTAAACTAGAAGGTGGGGGTGGTGTATGTATGAAGGACAATTATAGAGACCATCCCTGGCAAAAGAAAAGATGTGATAGTAGTACAGATTGCAACATAAACAATATCAGCAACTCATTTCTTAGTATTGCAACGGAAAGTGAAATGAAACAAAAATCCATACGAAAAAGGAGATTATCACTGAAAAATAGCTGGAAAGTGATGACCACAAATGCTCGCAGTCTAAGTAACAAAGTTCATGATTTACAAGCCCTGATGTTAGAGACAGATCTAGATATTGTCGCTATCACAGAGACATGGTTCAGTGAATCACATGGATGGGATGCAAACATACCGGGATATAATCTTTTCAGGAAGGACAGAGATGGTCAAAAAGGTGGAGGAGTAGCTCTCTATGTAAAGATCAATATCCAAGTGACTGAAATGCAAGGGACCTGGGGAGAGGAAGAAGCGATATGGATCGCTCTGAAAAGAGAAGATGGAACTTCTATCTACGTGGGTGTAGTCTACGGACCTCCGACTCAATCACAGCAAATTGATAAGGATCTGATTGTAGATATCCAAAAGTTTGGAAGGAAAGAGGAGGTTCTGGTGTTGGGAGATTTCAACCTGCCGGATGCGGACTGGAATGTTCCGTCTGCGGAATCGGAAAGAAGTAGGGAGATTGTGAATGCCTTTCAAGAGGCTTTGCTCAGACAAATGGTGACGGAACCCACGAGGGAAAAAGCCATATTGGATCTGGTCCTCACAAATGGAGAGAGTACCTCTAATGTTTGAGTGGGTGCTCACCTGGGAAGTAGTGATCATCAAACGGTTTGGTTTGATATAATGGCTAAAGTGGAGCGTGGCTGCACGATACTTAAAGTCCTAGATTTCAAACGTACAGACTTTAATGCAATGGGAGAGTACCTGAAGAAAGAGCTGTTAGGATGGGAGGACATAAGAGAAGTGGAAAGACAGTGTTCTAAGCTGAAAGGAGCGATAAAAATGGCTACAGACCTTTATGTGAAGAAAATCAATAAAAACAAGAGAAAAAGGAAGCCAATATGGTTCTTCAAACTAGTGGCGGAGAAAATAAAGGCGAAAGAGTTGGCGTTCGTGAAATATTAAAAAACCAAGTAGAGGAGTGCAAAAAGGACTACAGGGTGAAACTGAAAGAAGCCAAGAGAGAGATACGTCTGGCGAAAGCACAGGCGGAAGAACAAATGGCTATATCAGATATATTAGTGAAAAGAGGAAGTTGAAAAATGGAATTGCTAAACTAAAAGATGCTGGGAACTGTTATGTGGAGAGTGATGAGGAGAAAGCAAATGTGCTAAACAAATACTTCTGTTCTGTGTTCACAGAAGAAAATCCTGGAGAAGGACCGAGATTGTCTAGCAAAGTTACACAAGAAAATGGAGTGGATTCTGCGCCGTTCATGGAGGAGAGTGTTTATGAGCAACTTGAAAAACTGAAGGTGGACAAAGCAATGGGACCAGACGGGATCCATCCCAGGATACTATGGGAGCTCAGAGAGGTTCTGGCGAGTCCTATTAAAGACTTGTTCAACAAATCTCTGGAGACGGGAGTGGTTCCTGGGGATTGGAGGAGAGCGGATGTGGTCACTATTAACAAAAGTGGTCACAGGGATGAAGCAGGAAACTACAGGCTGGTGAGCCTCACTTCAGTTGTTGGAAAAATAATGGAAGTGTTGCTGAAAGAAAGGATAGTGTACTTCCTTGAATCTAATGGGTTACAGAATCCGAGGCAACATGGCTTTACAAAAGATAAATTGTGCCAAATGAACCTGATTGAATTTTTTGATTGGGTGACCAGAGAGCTGGATCAAGGACATATGCTAGATGTAATTTACTTAGATTTCAGCAAAGCCTTTGATACAGTTCCTCATAGGAGACTGTTGAACAAACTTGAAGGGCTGAAGTTAGGACCCAAAGTGTTGAACTGGGTTAGAAACTGGCTGTCGGATAGACGCCAGAGAGTGGTGGTTAATGGAAGTCGCTTGGAGGAAGGAAAGGTGAGTAGTGGAGTCCCTCAGGGTTCGGTGCTGGGGGCCGATCCTGTTCAATATGTTTGTGAGTGACATTGCTGAAGGGTTAGACGGAAAAGTGTGCCTTTTTGCAATTGATACCAAGATTTGTAAGAGTAGACACCGAAGAGGGAGTGGAAAATATGAAAAAGGATCTGCAAAAGTTAGAGGAATGGTCTAATGCCTGGCAACTAAAATTCAATGCAAAGAAATGCAGAATAATGCATTTGGGGATTAACAAACGGAAGCAATCGTATATGCTTGGAGGTGAGAAGCTGATATACACGGACGGGGAGAGGGACCTTGGGGTGATAGTGTCCGAAGATCTAAAGGCAAAAAAACAGTATGACAAGGCAGTGGCTGCTGCCAGAAGGAAGCTGGGCGTAGCCAGTAGAAGGAAGAAGGTGTTGATGCCCCAGTACAGGTCATTGGTGAGGCCCCACTTGGAGTATTGTGTTCAGTTTTGGAGACCGTATCTGGCGAAGGACATAAGAAGACTTGAAGCGGTCCAGAGGAGGGCGATGAAAATGATAGGAGGCTTGCGCCAGAAGACGTATGAGGAGAGACTAGAGGAAAGGAGGGGCAGGGGAGATATGATTCAGACGTTTAAATACTTGAAGGGTATTAACGTAGAACAAAATCTTTTCCAGAGAAAGGAAAATGGTAAAACCAGAGAACATAATTTGAGGTTGAGGGGTGGTAGATTCAAAGGCAATGTTAGGAAATTCTACTTTACGGAGAGGGTGGTAGAAGCCTGGAATGCGCTCCCGAGAGAGGTGGTGGAGAATAAAACTGTGACTGAGTTCAAAGAAGCGTGGGATGAACACAGAGGATCTAGAATCAGAAAATAATATTAAAAATTGAACTAAGGCCAGTACTGGGCAGACTTGCACAGTTTTTGTCTGTGTATGGCAGTTTGGTGGGGGATGGGCTGGGGAGGGCTTCAGTGGCTGGGAGGGTGTAGATGGGCTGGAGTAGGTTTTAACGGAGATTTTGGCAGTTGGAACCCAAGCACAATACTGGGTAGAGCTTTGGATTCTTGCCCAGAAATAGCTAAGAAAAAAAATTAAAAAATTTAAATTGAATCAGGTTGGGCAGACTGGATGGGCCATTTGGGTCTTTATCTGCTGTCATCTACATGTTACTATGTTACAAAAAGCCTGATCGTCCAAGTACCCATAACCAAAGCTGGTTTTAGACATATCTAAAACCAGCTTAGGCCTTTCCCCTGCCTCTAAACGCATAGAGTGAAAAGAGGCGTTTTTAGAGGAGGGGAAAAGGCGGGAAGTGGGCCGACCTAGACCTAGGCGTGCAGCAGGTATAACCAAAACTTTAGGCAGGTTGCCTAGTCGACACTTATACGTTTTGACTTAGACCACGTCAAAACAGGTATAAGTGCCAAAAAAGGGCCCGCTGAGCTAATCGCGGCTGGTGCGATCAGCTCAGCAGCCCAGCAACTTACCTCCCCTCCTCCCCCCCACCGCAACCATGCTCTTGTCTTGGGCGTTTGGGACTTACGCTTTTTTTGGTTGATTATATGTTGTTAGTGTAAACGTAGTGGTGTTCTGGGCATTTAAACAGCTGAACGTAGAGGCAGGCCATTATCAAAGAAACTTTTGGGCTTTTTTTTTTATAATGGACATTTTCCCTGCTTCTACTTTCAACGTTTAGGGCCTTAGACTTTTATTTTATTATGCCCCTCCACATGTCCAAATCTGAGTTTGGACGCTATGTGGAAAATACATAAAAATCCAGTACCAAACATGCCCTTTTTTAAAACTGCAAAATGTCTATCTTGTTTTTCCCAAAATGGCCCTTTTTCAGATGTGCATCTATTTTTTTGAACCATTTAAAAAAAACAAAACAAAAAAAAACCCCACACCCATAAGAAAAATGCACAAAATAAGCCAATGGGATATAGTAGAGACCTGCATTTGTAGTAGACTGGCCACACAGACATCCTAGCAGAGTAGGGGGGCACCTAACTATTCCCAAGTACACATCTAACCATTGCCCCCTTAGCTGAAACCTGGATCACTTCAGACTCCGACCCAAGCATAATAGATCTCTGCCCAAAAGGATATAAATTAGAGCTTGTCTGTCGAGAAATCAAACGAGGGGGAGGGTTAGCCATCATAGTAAAAAACAACTTTAACTTAAAAGTCCTAGCCAAGAACTCATCCCCACACATGGACCTTCTAGCCTGTCAACTCTCCGATAACACTCTCTCCGGAAACCTGACCTGCATTCTATGCTATGTCACACCAGGGAAATGGTCCACATCAAAACAAGAACTCGAAGAATTCATTCTCCAGAATTCACTAACGTCCACCCACAACTTACTCCTCGGAGACTTAAATCTCCATCTAGAAGACCACTCCTCCAAACAAGTAGAGGGAATACTCTCATATCTCGATACCCTATCCTATCAGATACTTAACCCCGAACCCACACACGAAAAAGGCCACCAACTGGACATTGCAGCATTCACGTCCCATAACCTTGACACTCAAAACATACACACATCCAACGGTATATGGCACCCCTCCCTCTGGTCAGACCACTACAAATACACTTTCACTATAAATTGGGCTCAAAACAACCACAAATCCGCACCCCAAAAAATCCACATCAACACACGACAGAAAATCAATCCTACTACATTTTGGGAGAAGGTAGATCCAGCATTCGACCACATCAACCCCAAAGAATTTGTAACTCACTGGCGTACCCTTAGCGAAGCTACTTTGAACGAGCTAGCACCAATAAAAACAAAAAACAAAATCTGTAGACCTTCAGACAAATGGTTCGACGCCGAACTTCTCCATTTAAAAAGACAATGCAGACACCTCGAAAGAATATGGAAAAAACAGAAACAAGACCAAACAAAAGTAGCATGGAGAATCCAAATCAAACAATATAACATCAAACTAAAGGAAAAAAGGAAAGCATACTACTCCAAACTAATAGGCACTGAAAACCCAGACTCAAAAATACTCTTCAATATTGTAAGAAAACTCACGGACACCAAACCTTTCCTAGCTACTCAAGGAAACCAATCTCCTTCAGCCCACCAATTAGCAGACTACTTCAAGCACAAAATCACCAATATCAGATCCACATTCAACAATTCATTAACCCTCCTCGATGAGATTATAACAACACCAACAATAGATGAAGCCTTAGTAGCTGACAGAACGTGGACTAACTTCCCCAAAGTACAATGGAACGACATGACTCGACTATACAACAAATATAGTAAAACTTCTTGTGACCTAAACAGCTGCCCATCGTACCTGCTAACAACCGCATCCATCAAGTTCAAAACTAACCTCATGAACTGGCTACAATCCACGCTCACAGATGGTCACTTCCCACCAGAACTAGGCGAGATTATTATCACCCCCATACCGAAAGATCCCAAAGCTCCAAACAATAATCCAGCCAACCACAGACCCATCGCTTCAATCCCATTATATATCAAACTACAAGAAGGTCTTGTAGCACAATACCTCACCAACTACTTAGAAGACCACAACATACTACACCCATCACAATCAGGATTCAGAAAAAACCACAGCACAGAGACACTACTTGTATCTCTAATGGATATAGCCCACCAACACCTCATCAAAGGGAACAGGATACTACTTATCCAACTAGATCTTTCAGCAGCCTTCGACCTAGTGGATCACAACATACTACTCCAGATACTAGACGCCATAGGGATCACAGGTTTGGTACTCAACTGGTTCCAAGGCTTCCTTAAAACTAGAACTTATAAAGTAAAGACAAAAGACCACATATCTGACCCTTGGTCAAACTCCTGTGGAGTACCACAAGGATCTCCATTATCACCCATACTTTTCAACCTCTACGTATCCTCACTGGGCACCACTCTAGACTCCCTAAATATAGTCTCATTCAGCTACGCAGACGACATAACAATCCTTCTCCCCTTCAATACCCAAGACCCCAACTCATCAGGACGACTGAAAAAAACTCTGGAAACGGTAGAAACATGGATGACCAACCACAAACTGAAACTGAACACGGATAAAACCAAATTCCTGCTGCTAGAAAAAGACAAAGAACCTACCTTAACTGATCTGATGACAAATGCAATCACATACCCAATACAGCCAGCACTCAAAATCCTGGGAGTAACGATAGACAGGAGATGCACAATGCAGACTCATACTAACAAAACCATCCAAAAAGCCTTCTACACCATGCGCAACCTGCGAAAAATAAGAAAATTCTTTGACAAAATACAATACAGGATCTTAGTCCAATCACTTGTACTAGGACTTGTAGACTACTGCAACAGCCTTTATCTACCCTGCCCCGCTTACATGACCAAACAATTACAGACAGTACAGAACACAGCACTCAGACTTATCTACTCGCTAGGAAAATACGATCACATCACTAATGCCTATCTCGACTCACACTGGCTACCGATACAAGCAAGAACTCAATTCAAACTATACTGTCTATTATTCAAAGCACTAAACGGAACAGCACCTCTCTACCTAAACAGCCGCCTAACCCGAAACCTCTCAACTAGAGTAAGGAGAACCCAGACCCCATTCACCTACCCCTCACTCAAAGGCACAAAACGCAAAAAGCTATATGACAACCTACTTGCTACACAGGCCGCGAAAATTGACCCCATCATATCCAAGCTGCTGACCACAACTACGGACTACAAAGCGTTTCGAAAAGATATAAAAACCATACTATTCAAAAAACACATCCCAATATTATAATCTACCATCATCTTCTCTCCCTTCATAACCTCCTGCAACTCACAACCAACTGCAATTTCGTCCCCATAGGCAACATCTAATCTAGTTGCAACGGGCGAAAAGCCAATTCATATCTAGAAACACAGTTTCCCCAAATACCGAAAAATCAGATATAACAACCTAGGAACAGACGATTTTTTGGTAACATAAGATTATGCTTTGTAATATTATGTAATGTAACATAAGGTTATGCGTTGTAATATAACATAAGGTTATGCTTTGTAATATCATGTAATGTAAGTTATGCAATGTACTGGAATAATAAGATAAAATAACTCTACGTAAAGTCTTGTAAAGTTATGTAAGATAAATTATGTAAGATAAATTATGTAAACTTAATGCAAGTTATGCAAGCACGGTAAGGATAATGTAAAGTAACACAAAGTAACTCCACGTAAAGTTATGTAAAGTTATGTACGAAAAGTTATGTAAAGTTAGGTATGCAAAGTTTGTAAAGTTATACAAATAATTGTATTGTCATCGCCTGGAAATGACCAGCCATCTTCTAATGTAATCCGCTTAGAACCGTAAGGAACAAGCGGAATAGAAATCACTAATGTAATGTAATGTAATAATGTATGGTGAGCCCTCCAAAACCCACCTAAAACCCACTTCTCCCAACTCTACACCACACCAATAGCCCTTATGCCTGCAGGTGACACCTATGTATGTGAACAGTGGGATTAGTATGGGGTTTGGAAGGCTCACATGTTCCATTGTAAGTGTAGCTGTTAAGAGTGGGATAAGGACCGAAGTCCCCATCTCTATAGTTTGCGACACTGCTCACCAAGCTACTCCAGGAACCTGCTTGTTGCTCTTTTAGGACTGGCCATAACATCTAAAGCTATCATAGAGGCAGGTACGTACTATTTCATTCACATCTTTGGGGGTGGGTGGGAGGGGGGGTCAGTGATCACTGAAGGAGTGTGTGATGGGGGGTCATATTTACATCCCTCCAGTGGCCATCTTCTCAGTTTGGGCACCTTTTTGACATGTACACATTACTAGCCCCAGCAGTCCAAATTGTGCCCTGGACGTATTCTTAGTCGATTATGGCCGACTTGAAGATAGCAGCAAGTAGAAATACACTGATTTATTGCACGGAATAAGAGCAGAGACCTCCTCACAGCATTAATATATGATAAGATAAGAAGCACTATTAAAGAGAAAAGTAAAGTAATTTAAGAAGTGAGACTGATGCAGAGGGAACCCGATGGTGCTATGATGGTCCTGTGATAACCCATGCTGGTGAGTTTTATAGTTCATTTTGAGGTTGTGGGTCTGAGCACATAACTTCCATTTAAATAAGTAATTTATAAAATCTACATGACAATTTATTGGTTTTTGAAATAAGATTCTGTATGTGTTGAGGCAAATGTTTCACCCACACCACACCACACCTCTAACACGCCTCCTGTGCTATGATAGGCAGAGTTGCATTTTATTGTTCTATATTATTTTTGGAAGATGGGGTTGTTTTGCTGTTGTTTTATACTTTATTATTTGCTGTTATTTTATTAGAGATTATTTAGGCTGTGTTGTTTTGTTTTTGTTATGTGTTACAGTGTATTTTTGTATTTTGTTATGTATGTTTATTTGAGACCCACATGCTTTTGTTGGATATGTAAGATATAAATTTTTTAATAAATAAATAGATGCACTGCAGATGAACAGCTTAGAAATCTAGAAAGTAGGTTTCAAAAATATATCGAATTGGGCCAATTTGGCAAGAAAAACATCCATCTGTCCCTTTATGCCACTTTTTGGACGTCTTTCTTTTATGAAAATAAGCCCCATTATCCCCCTCTTTTACCAAGGCTCGCTAGCCGATTTAGCGCGCACTAAATGCTAATGCGTCCCTAGAATATAATGGACGCATTAGCGTTTCGCGTGCGCTAAATCAACTTGTGTACCTCAGTACAAACTTTAGACCCTTTGGGTCTTAACACCACATACGAATGGCAACCATTCTATTGAGTTCAGAGATTTAGGGCTCCTTTTACAAAGGATCCCAAATAGTTTCATCACAAGAGGAGGCGGTAGCAGCTAGCGCAGCCGGCGGTTTAGCGCACGCTATTACACGCGTTAAACCGCTACCGCGGCTTCGTAAAAGGAGCCCTTAGTTCTTCATAATCCACTCTTCTTTACAATGGATATTTGCAAGCACAGATTTTTTTTTATGATAATTTTTAGGAAATCTGTTTCATTTTTGAGGAAATATGTTTGTGTCTAGCATATCACGCATCACGTTACGTGATAACGCCCAGTTCCTTCCTCTTTTTTGAACGAGCTGGGCGCGTCTCTCAGTCTTGCGGCCATTTTAAAGAGGGCCATCGCTGCTGGTAGAGATTGTTAAGTGTTTTGGGGAAAGAAATGCTGAGCTAACTGTAGTGATATTTTTCCCCTGATGTAGCCCTTTTTGGGGCGAAACAGAAGTACTTTCTGTCAGGAACACTAGGGAACGTATTCTATTGTTTCAAGGCACCAGATGAGAAGTTTACCTGAGTGAAGAGAAACGCTCCCGGAGATAAGTCTTGCTATATCCTACACATGTTTAACATGTTTTGAATTTGAACTAATGTTTCACCTCTAGCTGTAGCCATTACAATTTGTTTTATACAGAATTAACCACCTACTCACATGAATGTGATATATTTAACAGAAGAAGAATAATTTTTGAAAAGTAACTTATGAAATGAAAGACTGATTGTAAGAAAGTATATTTATGTACGGAGATTTTTTCCAGACCAGTGATGTTACGAGAGGCTTAGGGTACTGTGCAATCCCGGCCAGTCGTGGATGAGGCCCATTTTTCTCCGTTTTTCATGTTCACTATTATTATTTGGATTCTTTGTCTATTGATTTGCGATTGAGTGTGAGTGGGGTTCTTCTGTTAAACTAGTATACAGTATGTTTTTTAAAATTTTTTGATATATATATATATATATATATATATATATATATATATATATCTAATATAATAAAATGCTAGGCCGCGCATGCACACTCAAAAGTCGTGTTCCCTGATCCATCGCGGAAACACGAGTGCACATGCGCGCGTTTTACGTCACCAATCTCTGTTCCTTCGGATTTCCTGTGGGGGTTAGGGAGCACAGCCTTCCAAGCAGAAGGTGGAGGGAAGGAAACCCGCGGCGGACTCTCCATCTGGGACCACTTCGCCCTCTGCCAGAGGAGCCGGCTTGGAAACGCCAGCGCGAGGCCCTCCGGCGACAGCCCCGTTTACCTGGACAAAGATTTGGCCGCCCTGGAAACGCTGGGGGTGACCTTTTATCACTTCTCGATGTCGTGGCTGAGGCTCTTCCCCAGCTGAGTGGGGGGGAGCCCCAGCGAGAAGGGCGTGCACTACTACAACCGACTTATCGACGCTCTGCTCCTCCGGAGGGTCCAGCCGGTGGTCACTCTGTACCACTGGGACCTACCTCTGACCATCCGAGAGAAGCTGGGGGGCTGGAGGAGCGCTGCGGTCGTTCGACTCTTCCGCGACTACGCCAGCTTCTGCTTCCAGGAGTTTGGCGACCGGGTGAAATACTGGCTCACAATGCACAATCCTTATCTGGTCGCCTGGCTCGGCTACGGGACAGGACTGCAAGCGCCAGGAGAGAGGGGGGAGGTGGCGAGCGTCTACGCCGTGGGCCACAGTCTTCCGCCCTACATGGCGCCGCCAGACCCGGCCCTACAAAACGGCCCTACACTCAGACCCGCGAGCAGGGTTGCCATGGAAACAGAGGGGATCAGGAGCTAAACAGATTAAAAAACAAACAAACAAACAACAGTGGACAAGGACAGAGACACACAGACACTCACAGAAGGACAAGGGGCTAAAGAGACAGATTAAAAAAAATAACAAAACACTAAGACAGAGAGAGACACAGGAAACAAATGACAAACAACCAAACAACAGCCAAGGAGATAGATGGGAAAAAAAGGCACACATACAGTAGCCAATTAAAAAGACAGAGAGACAGTAAAAAAAAAAACCAACCATACAGTGGCCATGTCAACCGTGCCTCAGAGCGGCCTGCGAGGTTCGTTACAGCCGGTAGGCTGTTTTAAAGAAGAGGAGCCGCATGCTGGACAGGGGGAGCAGGTAAGGAGTGCTGCTGGACAGGGGGAGCAGGGAAGAAGGTCAGGGGGAGAAAGTAAGGAGTGCTGCTGGGCAGGGGGAGCAGGGAAGAGGGTCAGGGGGAGAAAAGAAGGAGTGCTGCTGGACAGGGAGAGCAGGGAAGAGGAACAGGGGATCAGATAAGAAGTGCTGATGGACACGGGGGAGCAGGGAAGAGTGACTGGGGAGCAGGGAAGAAGTGCTGCTGGACAGGGGGAGCAGGGAAGAGGGACAGGGGGAGCAGGTAAGGAGTGCTGCTGGACAGGGGGAGGTAAAAGGAAGGGAGAAGGCCTACTGCTGGACAGGTGGAACAAGCAAGGGGTGATGGTTGACAGCCGAGGAAAGAGAGAGACAGAAAGCGGCCAACGGGAGAGAGAGAAAGAAAGAAAGAAAGACACACACATACATCTATTCTAGCACCCGTTAATGTAACGGGCTTAAAGACTAGTATATATATATATATATATATATATGATTGTAACCCCCTTGTTTAGTAATTACATAAAGATTCCCACCAGAAATTATAATTGAAATAATATAATAATTATACAGTGTTCCCCCGGTCGTTCGCGGTTGGCGGTTCGTGGTCCCGGTCATTTGCAGTATTTTCGACCGCGAACTGCCAACAAGGAGAGGACAGCTGGAGAGCAGCCGGAGCACCGGCGTGTGCAGGAAATCACTCGCTGTATGCTCCGACCGCCTCTTCCTGCACTAAGTTGGGTCTTATCCAATCAGGAGTTGCTTTGACACGCAGCTCCTGATTGGTAAGGCCTGACTTAGTGCAGGAAGAGTCGGTCGGAGCATACAGCGAGTGATTTCCTACACTCACCGGCGCTCCGGCTGCTCTCTCCTGCCTCTCCAGCTGCCTTCTCCAGTCTCCCCCATGAAAAACCGTATTCGTGGTTTTTCAAGATTCGCGGGGGTTCCTGGAACGGAACTCCCGCGAATATCGGGGGGAGTACTTTAATAGAAATTTTAACTGAAATTCTATAATTTAAATAAACACATTTGTCCACACAGTGGTCTGACCAGTGTCCCTTCCCCACTTCCCTTTTCTGTTTCTGGAGTTTGCCCTTGGGGTTGTTTTTTTTCCTTTGTATTGTTTGATACACTATTTAGACATCGGTCATCGGGACATCCATACTTAGGAGGCCTAACTTTTATGACAATTTTTGAACACAAAAGCGTCTAAGTTCTAGACGTCCAAACCCAAGCCACATAGACATGCCCACAGTAGGGCACCGTAGAGCTCATTGCTGTGAACTTCACATAAAGGGTATCAGGTACACATCTCACCATAACCCCTTCATAATGTATGCTAAACTCTCCAAAACGTCCCCAAAACCCACTATACCCACCTGTCTACCACCCCAGTAGTACCATTCCAGAGCTTAACTATTCTGTGTATATTCCCGTCTTCGTACTTCCACAGAGTCTGTGGTACAGCTACTACAGGACAAAGACCAGGCTGGGTTGTGGATCGCGAGGACTGGTTTTAAGGACCCCTGCCCTGGTGTTTCCTTGTGAAATTGCAAAACTAGGCAGCGTAAGGGTGACCCCTATTGGTCCTGTGGTAGTTATACCACAGGCTCTGTGGAAGTAGAGCACTTCAGAATCCCATAGGGTGCAAGGACTATATCTTGAATGTAGATTGAAAGGAAAAAAGGCCTCCATTGACAGCAGACAGCTGTTTGCTCTCAGATTCATCGTCCATCAAGCTTCTGCTGTATTTCTTCATTTTCAGTTCTAGGCTGATTGGAGTGCATCCTTCATTCTTGATGATTTGAGTGAGATTAGTGCCTTTCTCTGCGGCAGCCTGCTCGCCGTAAATGCATTACTCTTGTTACATCATAGCCACTAGCAAATGAAAAAGGGAAGATTACTGTTCTGAGCTAGAATGCTTTCTTATGTGCAGCCATAACAGCAGTGAACATTATTGGTATAGAAACATGGATTCTGAGAGCAGATGCATCTCTAAGGTGCAACTAACTTGCCCAGCAAAGCTGCTGCCAGGGTTTTGGAAGCCTCTGGCAAGCCTTCAGTCTTAATAACCTACCCCCCAGCCCATGTTCATGAATTTTCAGGCACCTAATCTGCCCCTCCCTTCAAGCCATCCAAGATACAAGGGTCATTTCATAAATAATGCACACTATTTTTTAAAAAAATGTACATGTTTTATTTTTTTTCAAGTATTTCTTTACAATCCTTCAATATAGGGCTCCTTTTACTAAGGTGCGCTAGCGTTTTTAGTGCGTGCTGCATTGCCGCACACGCTAACCCCGCGCTACACGCCAAGAATTAACGCCAGCTAGAGCAGCACCGCTGGGAGAACGGTGAGCAAGCAGCAGATCTCGTGTGTGTATGTGGGGGTGAGGGATTGTGGGGGGTGTCGGCAGGGGACTCCAGATATGGGTGCGGGCCATGTGATGAAGTCAGGGGGACAGGGGACTCCGGATAGGTGTGCAGGTCTTGCAATGAAGATAGGGGTACTGGGGGCTCCGGAGAGGTTGCAGGCCTTGCAATGACTACTGTAAGTCTTCCAGATGCCCGCACTCCCTACAGAGTCCTCAAAAAGAGGACATGTCCAGAGAAACCCAGACATCTAGTAACCCTACGCTGTCTTGATGGGGAAGCCAGCACCTCTCTGCCACCTCCCTCCATGCCATGCTCGCGCCTTCCCTTCCCCCCTCCCTGTACCTATTTAAATCATCACCAGCGTGGCATGGCTCGCACTGGCCTGGCTCCCCCTCTGAAATCACTTCCGGGTTGCGGGGCCAGGAAGTGACATCAGAGGGAAAGCCATGCCGGCACGAACCCCGCCCCGCTACACCATTGGAAAGATGTTTTTGTGGAAAATGTCAAAACTTACTTGATAATAATAAAAAAGACTTTTCTGTGAAGCTATTATTGTTCCAGTCAAGTATTTAGTCATTTCCAGCACAGATAAGAGACAAGCAGCATACTTTTAACAAAGTGTGCCCTGCTCTTGCAAGTAACAGAAAATTGCTTTGAAGGAACCTCAAAGGTTCAATCTTGATGTATTCAAACTCTGTTGGTGGCATTTTTCTAATCATATCCGCTCTCCTCATGCCACTGCTGGAACTGGTCTGAAATAATATGCATAGTCAAAGCTCTTGTCTACTCTTTGCAAATGTCACCTGATGAAGTCCGATTGGTGCTGCAGTATTTTTTATCAGCAACATTTGCTGCAGAACAGCAAGATCCAAAGTTTCCCTGCACAGGCACCACTGTTCAGTGCACGTAGGTTTGCAAGGCATGCCTAACAATGCACTTGGTTATAGAAATGCCTTTCCCTCGTCTCGACTGGTAAAATCAAAGATCTGCAAAGAGCCTTCAAACTCCCTGTGAACTGCAAAAATCTATACCTCAAAGTCTGCTCAAAAGTGTTTAGCTCCTCTCTCTAAAGAGCTCTGCAGAGCTGTACCATGGAAAGGCTGCTGCTAATTTGCTGCTGTTGCTTATTGATTTGGTTTTTGAAGCATGTCATATGCGGAGCTTCTACGCATTTATACTTTTGGATTGTTCAGCCTTTCCACGTATCTTTCATCCTAGGACTAGCAGGGACCCCTGAAGAAGCCTCTACTGTCGAAACACGGATCATGTTGGGTCCAACGCTCCCAGCGGACTAGGTCCTTAAGGTTTTTCTGTTGATTGCTATGTTGATTTTTTTTTTTTTTGTAATATATATGTAATGTAATGTAATTTATTTCTTATATACCGCTACATCCGTTAGGTTCTAAGCGGTTTACAGAAAATATACATTAAGATTAGAAATAAGAAAGGTACTTGAAAAATTCCCTTACTGTCCCGAAGGCTCACAATCTAACTAAAGTACCTGGAGGGTAATAGAGAAGTGAAAAGTAGAGTTAGAGGAAAAATAAAAATAAAATAAACATTTTAACAAGACAGCATTGATCTAAATACTTTGGAAGGTAGAAGAGAGGAGAGAAAGGAATAGAAGCAGAAGGGGGAGCCGTTGAACAGTAGAATTCTGGAGAAATTTAAATGATAGAAATAGAATAAAACAAAGACAAAAGGCAAAACAATAGATAAGATTAAAGATAAATCATAAGCTGGAAAGATTTTTTAATAATGTCCAATTCAGGAACATCGTCTCTCCACAGGTTTTTTTTTAAATTTTCTCTTGGACTTTTTCTCTGTGGATTTTCCAGGGTCAATTTCTTTGCTCTTTAAGGCTGCTGTTAAGAAATGATGCCCCCGTGGACTGCTCTGCTACCGCGTCCAGAATACACTCATCAGTTGCTTGACACATGGCAGACACACTTTTGTTTTCCAGTGCTTGTGTTTGTTACCATAGACCTCACTGCAGAACTATGCCAAAGATGTCAGAGAACAAAACCATCCTAATTCTCTACTGATCGAAAGCAGCGTGTACTGATTATCTTAAAAAGCTTTCTTTTTGGCCTAGCAGATTTCTCCTGCTTCTTTTGAGCTAACAGTTTGGCGAGTCTTTATTCACAACTTCTTGTGGTTTTTACCGTATTTTATATATACAACTTGTCACTTGTTCAATGAAGGCTTCGCATTAGCTTCCTCAGCGGTCTAGAGCGCAATGGGGAATATTCTATTTATTTTGCTTAAAAAATGAGCCCCCAAAAAATCCACGCTTAATGCTATTCTATAAACTGCATCCGGAGTTATGAACGGTTTATAGAATACGCGTAGCACTCATCTGCAGTGACTAAAATTAAGGTGTGGCCATTTACACCAATAAATACCTGGTATAAATACCTGTACCTAATCTGTGCCCCACCCTCGCTGCCTGCTCTCGTCTGGCAGGAGGAACTCCGAGCATGCACGGATGCGATGTGATGACATCAAAAACGGATCAAGAGGAGAACCGGGCAACTACAGACCTGTGAGTCTTACGTCTGTCCCTGGAAAGATGGTTGAAGCACTGATTAAAGATAGCATAGTCCGGCACTTGGATACACACGATCTGATGAAAGCCATCAACATGGTTTCAGGAAAGGGAAATCATGTTTGACAAATTTGCTTCAATTTTTTGAGGCTGTGAACAAACAAATCGATAGTGGAGAACCAGTGGACTTCTAGAAAGTGTTCGACAAGGTTCCACATGAAAGACTTCTCAGGAAACTACAAAGCCATGGACTAGAGGGGGATATACAAAGATGGATAGGCAAATGGCTGGAGAACAGAAAGCAGAGAGTAGGCATAAATGGGTTGTTCTCAGACTGGGAGAAAGTGACTAGTGGTGTGCCCCAGGGCTCGGTACTTTGGCCAATCATATTTAATATTTTCATCAATGACCTAGAGGTAGGAATATCCAGTGAGATCATCAAGTTTGCAGATGACACAAAGCTATGCTGGGCAATCAGATCGCAGAAGGATAGCGAGGAACTCCAGAGCGACTTGTGTCAGTTAGAGAAATGGGCGGAGAAATGGCAGATGAAGCTTAATGTGGAAAAGTGCAAAGTAATGCATTTAGGCAGAAAGAACAAGGAACACGAGTATAGAATGTCAGAAGCAACTCTGGGTAAGAGCGAACAAGAAAAGGACCTGGGCGTACTGATAGATAGGACCCTGAAACCGTTGGCACAATGTGCGGCGGCGGCAAAGAAAGCAAATTGAATGTTAGGCATGATAAAGAAGGGAATCACAAGTAGATCGGAGGGGGTTATAATGTGACTTTATAGAGCAATGGTCAGACCACACTTGGAATACTATGTCCAACATTGGACTCCCAACCTAAAGAAGGATATAAAACTGCTGTAGAGAGTGCAGAGACGAGCAACTAGAAAAAGGTATGGAGAAACTGGAATACGAGGAACGACTTAAGAGATTGGGATTGTTCTCCCTTGAGAAAAGGAGACTGCGAGGGGATATAATCGAGACCTTCAAAATACTGAAAGGAATCAACAAAATAGAGCAGGAAAAAAAATTATTTACAATGTCCAATGTGACACGGACAAGAGGATATGGACTGAAGCTAAGGGGGGACAAGTCCAGGACAAATATCAGGAAGTTCTGCTTCACACAAAGAGTGGTTGACACCTGGAATGCTCTCCCAAAGGAGGTTATCGTGGAATCGACCGTCCTAGGATTTAAAAGCAAACTAGATGCACATCTCCTTACGAGAGGCATAGAGGGATATGGGTGACTAAAAATTACCCCAAAACAATCAAATCCAAAACGTATTGTATATTGAGTTTAGTAGAAGGGTTTCATTCATACCACATCAAAAAGACTACGGACATAAAAAAATATATCTATAATAATAAATACACAAATGGAGAAAAACAAACCTCATCCACAAGCAGCCGGGACTACACAAGTGCCCAGAGCCGCTTGTTTCATAAGAACATAAGCAATGCCTCTGCTGGGTCAGACCTGAGGTCCATCGTGTCCAGCAGTCCGCTCACGTGGTGGCCCAAAAGGTCCAGGACCTGTGCAGTAATCCTCTATCTATATCCTTCTATCCCCTTTTCCAGCAGGAAATTGTCCAATCCTTTCTTGAACCCCAGTACCGTACTCTACCCTATTACGCCCTCTGGAAGCGCATTCCAGGTGTCCACCACAATTTGGGTAAAGAAGAAATTCCTAGCATTCGTTCTGAATCCGTCCCCTTTCAACTTTTCCGAATGCCCTCTTGTTCTTTTATTATTCGAAAGTTTGAAGAATCTGTCCCTCTCTACTCTCTCTATGCCCTTCATGATCTTGTAAGTCTCTATCATATCCCCTCTAAGTCTCCTCTTCTCCAGGGAAAAGAGACCCAGTTTCTCCAATCTCTCAGCGTATGAAAGGTTTTCCATCCCCTTTATCAGACGCGTCGCTCTCCTCTGAACTCTCATCACTGCTTTGGAAAAAAACTCCGTACAAGTGTGAAGTGTTTCCAAGTGTACAGTTTTCCAAACCAGTGATGAAACAAGCGGCTCTGGGCACTTGTGTAGTCCTGGCTGCTTGTGGATGAGGTTTGTTTTTCTCCGTTTGTGTATTTATTATTATATATATATTTTTTTATGTCCGTGGTCTTTTTGATGTGGTATGAATGAAACCCTTCTACTAAACTCAATATACAATACGTTTTGGATTTGATTGTTTTTGGATAGATACGATTGTATCCCTTGATATATTTAGTTTTTGACTAAAAATTACGCCAGGTGTACACTTGGCTGGGCCTCCGCGTGTGCGGATCGCCGGACTTGATGGACCGAAGGTCTGATCCGGAGATGGCACTTCTTATGTTCACATGCACGCGTGCAAGTGATGTCATCGTGTGGTATTTGCACATGCATGGATTTCCTGCTTCCTGATGTGATTTAGAGGAAACTTATCAAAACCCAGATAAAGTGCCGGGTTCTGAAAAGCCGTCCAGACCCTCGGACATGTTTTCGAAAAGGAGAACATATTTGGGGAAATACGGATGTCTGATAACCCTACTGTTAAGAATGGCCTGTATAGGTTTCAAGGTTCCAGGAAATGGCTGAGAGAAAAGCACTCTTTTACAAAGCCGTGGTAGTGATGCTGTCGCGATAAACGCACCGAAGCCCTCCACTTCCTATGGGCTTCAGTGTATTTACCAAGGCAGCATCGCTACCGCGCCTTTGTAAAAGAGGCCATAAGTTATTTGCGTGTGGTATTCTGAGGGCTGTACTTGACATGTTTGCAATTACGTCTGTTTTGCTCACAAAAAAAATCCCTTCTTGCTTTATTTGTTGTGATTTTGTGAACTGAACAAGAACTAAAATTTTGGGGAGAGGTAGACTAAAATATCACTAGCTGATTTTTGGTTTTCGGTGTGGGAAGGGAGGGGGAATGTAAGAAAGGTCTTAATGGCTAGCTCCTAAGATTTTGGTCTGGCTTCCAAATTCAAAGAAAAAACTGTCAAGGCCTGCCCTAGGCTAATACGAGTACTCAGAAGAGAGGTTACAGATACACATACGTTCAAACCTCCGAATGTTAAACGACACCCTAATGCCTACTCCTCACTTGTCATTACGTTAATTCAATCTTTCTGCTGCCTGCATTTCACTGAAATCTCCTGGTACGCTTCTGATTATAGCCAGCCTGAGACTGAGTGCAGGGACATGGTTAATGGTTAATGTACAATATTATTTTTCTGCTTTGGACTTTTCAAATGGATTGTGCCATCCAGCGATTCTCTTGCAAAGTCCATTAAATCTCTGTTTTGACAGCCTTGGACGTTACTTTGTAGAACGGCAATGTGGGTGATTCATTTCCCAGTGGGTGCTGGCTAAATCAAGTTAGCACAGAGTGAGCACACGCACTGGATTTCTCCCATCCCAAGGCCTCATTTACATGCAATAAATTAGCTATTCTTGCTGTTCAGGTGACGGCGCTGCCTCATTTAATCCTCGCCAGTTTTACTGACTAGCAGGGGAACTTTACTTCTAATTTTCTTCTCTGGTGATTAAAATTGATAAGGCACAGTCAGTTGGAGCCATGTTCTGTGGTAGGTGCCTGGAATCTGCTTGCTAATGTAGCTAGGCTGATGCTTTGGGTGCGAATTCTAACCACAGAGAAATTAATTAGGAAGTAGGAGAACACAAGGCTGAAAGAATAGCAAGTCTCCCCTGGACCCAACTTTGTATATTTTAGCTGTTCCCTATGGGTCGGTCTTTGCATTTACCATGCTCACTGCAGCACTATTGCTCATTCCCCATCTAGGGATTTTGAGCTGTAAATTTACAACAGGGTTGCCAGCTTTTTAGGACAGGTTGATCCAGTGCTGGTTTTACTCCCCCCACTGCTTGCGTGGACTTATAGCACTGGTGACCCTAAGATTTCCTTAAGAAAAATGAGACAAGAGCAAGTAACCAGTGGGTAAAGCTAGGAGTGGATCAACCTATCCTGAAAACCTGGAACCAGCTACATGTTTGGAACCAACTGGAAACTCTAATTAAGGTTGCCAACTGGATCCAAATTCATCTGACAGGGTTGTTGATCCAGTTCTGGGTTTAGCTCAGTGTATACAGTGACTTGTAGTCTTGCTCTTCTTAGGGAATGCAATGGGGGAATCAGAACTACAAGTTCCTACATACAATGGGGTAAACTCAGGACTGGATCAACCTTGTCTGGAGAATTCTAATGCACAGCTATTTTGTTTCTTGATTAAGGATCCTGCCCCTGAATTAGGTTCCCAATTGCAGTAGGTCTAACAGGAAAGAGTTAGAAAAGAAAAAGAAACTCACAGAATTTTAGGACAAGGATTGCTGATTTCTTGACTGCATCATTTGTTCTAGCAGATTTCTTCTATTCCAGGGGTCTCAAAGTCCCTCCTTGAGGGCCGCAATCCAGTCGGGTTTTCAGGATTTCCCCAATGAATATGCATGAGATCTATTTGCATGCACTGCTTTCAAAGCCTATTCATTGGGGAAATCCTGAAAACCCGACTGGATTGCGGCCCTCAAGTGACTTTGAGATCCCTGTTCTATTCCTATGGCTTTTAGTTCAAATCAAACCAGCACTGAGCCTTCATACACAATTATACCAGGATTCCCCCTCTTCTCACTCTCAATTGCTTATACCTTCCCTCATTGCAGTTACAGCCCTTATTTGGGAGCAGTATACTATTTCTTCTTTTGGAACTCTGCAATCATAGGCCCTAAGTCAGGGATGGCAAAGTCCCTCATCGAGGGCCGCAATCCAATCGGGTTTTCAGGATTTCCCCAATGAATATGCATGAGATCTATTTGCATGCACTGCTTTCATTGTATGCTAATAGATCTCATGCATCTTCATTGGGAAAATCTTGAACACCTGGCTGGATTGCGGCCCTCAAGGACCGACTTTCACACCTGTGGGCTAGGGCTTCTTTCCCCTTTGATGGGTTTTGAATAGTACTGCCTCTGCAGTTCTACCTCTGAACCACCAGGCCTAGTTCATTTGTTTGTTTTATGGGACATGTAGCTCATCTGCATTGCCAGGAAGTCTACAGCTGGCTAATTTGGGTTCAAAGGGCTCCAGAGGAAATTTGATTCTAAAATACCTCACAACAATTTGTTAACACCATGCCTTAAGGCTCACCTCATGCTAGTACTCAGCATATTTGATGTGTAAGGGCAACTGCTTATGACATGTAAAGACTGCTTAATGACTCATTTATTCGACAAACACCAACACGAAGTGAGCGTGAAAGGAAGGTAAGCAACTTTCTTTAATACTGTCTGGTTTCTGCAGGCTCGGCTTTGGTGATCTGCGTCGTATCTGTAACCTCGGCTTCCAGCAGTTACGGGGAAGGTGGAAAGTAAGTAGAGAAGGTTCTCTTGCTTGTCAAATTATCTTCCGGGTCATAGTGGTAAAACATCATTAAACTACAGTTATATCAACTTTGACATAATCGTGTCTGAATGCTCCAAACCAGGTTCTAATTAATCAATTTATTGTCAGATGTGCATGATAATTTTGTGGAATTCCTTGGTGGAAATGGATTTATTGCCTCTTTCACAAAGCCGCGCTAGCGGCTGCCACGCGGCAACAGCCCCGAAGCCCTTTAAATCTCTATGGGCTTCAGGGCTGTTAGCGCGGCTTTCTAAAAGAGGCCCTTAGAGTTTCTAAATAAATATTTTTGAAATTTAATAGGCATTATTCTTTCCCTATTTGATCACAGTTTTATTGGGTGCTATTTTTCTCTCTTTTACCCTAATTTTATTTGATTTTATGTATTTTTATATCTTTTTTTATTTTTGTTTTGCTTATCCCTTGTACTCTGCCCTCGGCCGGCCACTGACTCAAGTGCTTACTCCAGAGTCTTTTTAATAATTTTAAGCTCTCATATGATACAAAGGCATTTAGGGTAGGGAATTTTCCTGGATCACTTCCGAAATACTGCTATAACTCACAATGGCTGCTTGTCTTGAGACTTAAGGTTGAAAGGTTACAGTATTGGTTTATGGCTACCTTAAAGGCATAGAGGCTAATCCTGACAATGTAATGTAAATCTAGAGTGCCATCTATTTTAGAACTAGCTGGTGCTTTTGGGCACAGGCGCTTCCAATCACAAGTAGTCCCATTGCTTCCAGTGCCCGTGATTAGCCATGCCGTGGTTTCCTCTGATTGAAACTGCTCTTGAGTTTTCGTGAAACTCACAGGAGAGCTACCTTCCTCTGAAGGGTACTTAGGAATGAAAACTGAAGGCAGATGTTGCAGTTACTGTCCTCTTTATGCTAATTGCACCGTGCCACACATTTTCTGCCTAATAACCCCATCAGAGAAACGTAAAAGTATTCTTGTAGAGTATACCAAAGTCTTGAAGAAGAAACAACACTGCAAGAGGTTATGGAAGGTGTTCAATTCTGGTCTCCTTATCACAAGAAAGATAGAGTGGCGCTAGAAAAGGTTCAAAGAACAGCGACTAAGATGATAAAGGGGATGGAACTCCTCCCAGATGAGGAGAGACTAAAAAGGTTAGGGCCTTTCAGCTTGGAAAAGAGACGGCTGAAGGGAGATATGATTGAAGTCTACAAAATCTTGAGTGGAGTAGAACGGGTACAAGTGGATTGATTTTTCACTCCGTCAAAAATTACAAAGGCTAGGGGACACTCGATGAAGTTACAGGGAAATACTTTTACAACCAATAGGAGGAAATTTTTTTTCACTCAGAGAATAGTTAAGCTCTGGAATGTGTTGCCAGAGGTTAATATAGAAACATAGAATATGATGGCAGAAAAGGGCCATCGGCCCAACAAGTCTGCCCACTCTAAGAACCCTCCCCCCTAAGCACTTCCTCGAAGTGAACCCACATGCTTATCCCATTTTTTCTTAAAATCGAGCACGTTGCTGGCCTCAATTACCTGAAGTGGAAGATTATTCCGAAGATCAACCACCCTTTCGGTGAAGAAATACTTCCTAGTGTCATCATGAAATCTCCCACCCTTAATTTTTAACAGATGCCCTCTTGTTGCCGTAGGTACTGTAAGGAAAAAGATGTCTTCTTCCACCTCAATACGGCCAGTAACATATTTAAACGTCTCTATCATGTCTCCCCTCTCTCTGCGTTCCTCAAGAGAGTATAGCTGCAACTTACATAGTCGTTCTTCATATGTTAGATCCTTGAGGCCTGAGACCATCCTAGTGGCCATTCGCTGAACCGACTCCATTCTCAGCACATCCTTTTGATAATGTGGCCTCCAAAACTGAACACAATATTCCAGATGAGGTCTCACCATGGATCTGTACAATGGCATTATAACTTCGGGCTTCCGGCTGACAAAACTTCTACGGATGCAACCCAGCATTTGTCTAGCCTTGGATGATGTTTTCTCTACTTGATTGGCGGTCTTCATATCTTCACTGATGATTACTCCTAGGTCCCATTCTGCAACAGTTCTTGCATTCAGGGTGTAAGTTCTGCATGGATTTCCACTACCAAGGTGCATAACCTTATACTTTTTGGCATTAAAACTCAGTTGCCAAGTTGTGGACCATTGTTCTAGTAAGTGTAGGTCCTGCATCATAGTGTCTGGCACGATGCTTTTGCCCACTATGTTGCACAGTTTAGCGTCATCGGCAAATAATACAATTTTACCTCGAAATCCCTGAGGCAGGTCCCGTACAAGGATGTTAAATAGGATTGGACCCAAGACTGAGCCCTGCGGCACTCCACTGATCACTTCCCATGTTTCGGAGGGAGTACCATTGACCACCACCCTCTGGAGTCTGCCATTGCAGTCAACCCATGCAGTCAATGTTTCTCCTAGTCCCAATGAACTCATCTTGTTCAATAACCTGCAGTGTGGGACACTATCAAAAGCCTTGCTGAAGTTCAAATACACGGAATCCAGGGATTCTTCCATATCTAGCTTTTTTGTTACCCAGTCAAAGAAGCTGATTAGATTGGATTGACAAGACCTTTCCTTTGTAAATCCATGCTGGAGGGGATCCCTCAGCCTCTCGTCGCTCAGGTTGTGGTAAGAGCAGATAGTATAGCTGGTTTTAAGAAAGGTGTGGACAATTTTCTGGAGGAAAAGTCTGCGATAGTCTGTTATTGAGAAAGACATGGGGGAAGCCACTGCTTGCCCTGGATCAGTAGCATGGAATGTTGCTACTTCTTGGGGTTCCGGAATCTTATGTTACTCTTTGGGATTCCAGAATCTTGCTATTCTTTAGGATTCTGAATGGAATGTTGCTACTTGATTGGCCACCGTGAGAACAGGCTACTGGGCTTGATGGACCATTGGTCTGACCCAGTAAGGCTATTCTTTTTTTCTTATGAATTGTAACACTAGTTTTTAATTTGTATCACCATAATTACTTATGTAAACTGCTGGGAATCTTCATGGAGGTATTGGCGGTATACAAATAAAAATTGTATTGTATCTCAGGATTCTTCAGAGTGGAATGTGTGTATATGTGATGATTTTGTGTGCGGCATTTTAGTTCTTTAGGTAGCTTTTTTAGACCGACACCGAATGTCCTCTTCTCAAATGTTCTCAAAGCTGAATATTCCTCTCTTGTCATGTTCTCGTCTGTGGAATGCGCTCCAACTAGTTACTCCTATAAATGAAATTTGTTCCCTTGGTATTAACAAAGCCCTATCAATGTTATATTTCTCAGCTTGCGGTGAGTCAAACTTGTTTCCTAATTATATTTCTGTTACAAAACACAATACAAGCTCACAGTGTTTAATGGTCTAATAAACAGGATGGACGTGCTGGATTCTCACCCTTTGCAGCAAAACAAACACCCTTCTGAACAAAAGCAAGAAAGGAATTGGATAGTCATTCTGGAACTAACTTTGAACAAATGTGGTATCAGACCTAACGCCTGCTGCATAAACACTCGTAGAGAACGACACGGGGACAAATTTGTCTCCATCCCCACGGGGATCTCAGTATCCCCATCCCATTCCCCACGAGTTCTGTCCCTGTCCCATTCCTGAAAGCTCTGCCTTAACTGCACAAGCCTCGAACACTTATGATTTAAAAATATTTGAGGCTTGTGCAGATGAGGACGGAGCTTAGGCATTGGTGGAATGAGGCATTATGACATCACAATCTGAGTTCTAGAATGTTGCTACTTATGATTTGAAAGTGTTTGAGGCTTGTGCAGATGAGGACAGAGCTTAGGCATTAGAGGAATGAGGCATTATGACATCACAATCTGAGCTCTAGAATGTTGCTACTTATGATTTTAAAGTGTTTGAGGCTTGTGCAGATGAGGACAGAGCTTAGGCATTAGAGGAATGAGGCATTATGACATCACAATCTGAGCTCTAGAATGTTGCTACTTATGATTTTAAAGTGTTTGAGGCTTGTGCAGATGAGGACGGAGCTTGTAGGGATGGGGCAGGGATAGGGACAAGGACAGAGCTCACAGGGACGGGGCGGGAATAGAGAGATCCCGTGGGGATGGGGAAGATTTGTCCCTAGGTCAGTCTCTAGATGTTCACTGTCTCAGTCACTCCTTTGCTGTTGCTTAAACGTAAACTATCTTTCCCCTCGTTAAAAGGCGTCATCTGTCCGGGAAAATTGTGGAAATCTCTTTTCTTCAAATTCACTGAGCTTTGGAATAACCTTCCTGGCCTGCTGCAGAATCTGGGCCCCCTCCATTTATTCCGTAAGCATCTGCAAACTTGGTGCTCCTTTTACAAAGGCGCGCTAGTGGTTTAACGCACGTAATAGCGGGCACTAAACCACTGGAAGCGCTAGCCGTTACCGCCTCCTCTTGAGCAGGCGGTAGTTTTTGGCCAGTGCAGGGGTTAGCGCGTGATGAAATGTCGCACGCGTTAACCTCGCTAGCGTGCTTTTGTAAAAGGAGCCCTTGGTTATTCTCAAAAATGTAAATCTCTCTACCCTCTTTATAATCACTAATTCTTATTATGTTTTCTCTTCCTTATTTTTAAAGTTCCTGTAAACCGTGCCGAGCTCTATCTTTATGGAGAGCATGCGGTATATAAACTTAAGGTTTATTTAGTTTAAGCTCTATTTATTATTATCACAGCTGTATAAATAGTTATTAATTTTAATTATTAATTTGTGAAGTGTTCAGACCAATACCCGTGCTTTCTGTGATCTCACTGAACTGGGGTATATATGGGACCATCATCACACTTAACACGGAAGTTATAAGTGGGGGGCCGGGCTTAATATATTTTAGCGAACACGGAAGTTATAAGTTAAACACTATATGCACAAGCACTTTATGATTTAAGCACATCACCTCGCTGCAGCTGGAAGTTAAAGAGAATAACGCCAAGCCTATTGGAACAGCTATCAAGATAAGTCTTTTAAAACTATCTACAAACATATATATAAAAAATTCAATCTATTATATAGAATAAGGAGGCTGGCAATGGGACATTAGAAGTGTGATGATGGTCCCATATATACCCCAGTTCAGTGAGATCACAGAAAGCACGGGTATTGGTCTGAACACTTCACAAATTAATAATTAAAATTAATAACTATTTATAGAGCTGTGATAATAATAAATAGAGATTTAATAGTCATCACAGAATAATATTATATATCTCCCTATTAGTTGGCATATTATTTAGTTTAAGAACATAAGAATTGCCGCTACTGGGTCAGACCCATGGTCCATCGTGCCCAACAGTCCGCTCAGGCGGTGGCCCTCCGGTCAAAGACCAGCGCCCTAACTGAGACTAGCCCTCCCTGCCTACGTTCTGGTTCTGAGAGTAACAGAAAAGGAGTCTGAGAGCTATTCTCTGATATTAATTTTTTTTTTTTCAATTTTTACTATTTTCTCTTCTTATCCCTTTTCATCTCTCCCACATAACATAACACAATAACAGATTTCTAGACCGCATAACCGTGAGTTCAATGCGGTTAACAAAAGATTATGCTATGAGGAAATAACAATGTTGATGGGATGAAGATTTAGTTAGTCAGAAATTTGGAAAAGAGAAAAAGTCTTCAAAGGTTTTCGATAATGATCTAATCAATAGCGGATGGAAATCTTTGTCACGAGAAGCAGCCTGATAGGAAAGGCAATGCCCAAGATGTCTCTTACCTTTACAACCCTTTACAGAAGGGAACGTAAGTAAGGCGTGGGGTTTCCTACTCCTCTCATGAGTCATGATAACGAATCTTTCAGCAAGATAACGAAGCAGCACCAAAAGCTACTTTGTAGCCTATTTTAAAAATCACCCGGGCCTCTACTGGGAGCCAGTGCAACTCACGATAATAACATGATCATACTTCTTCAGGCCGTAGATCATTCTTACTGCTGTGTTTTGTACCAAAGCCAATCTAGCCAAATTTTTCTTAGTAGTCGTCAAATATGTAACTGCTAACGTGTCCATAGACTAACATGCACATATTAGCGTTTAGCACTTGCTAATATTTAGCATGTGCTAAAATGCTTAGCGCACCTTAATAAAAGAAGCCCTAACTTAATATATTTTTGACTAACTTCTGAAGGTTGGAATAGAGAAGGGTGACCCAGTTGACATTGTATATATGGCGTTCGACCAGGATCCACATGAACGACTACTTCGGAAAATTGCGAGCCATGGAATCGAGGGTGAAATACTCACGTGGATTAAAAACTGGCTGGCGGATAGGAAACAGAGAGTGGGGGGGGGGGGTGAATGGACAATACTCGGACTGGAAGAGCGTCGCCAGTAGAGTGCCGCAGGGCTCGGTGCTTGGACCCGGGCTCTTCAACATATCTATAAATGATCTGGACATTGGTATGACGAGTGAGGTGATTAAATTTGCAAACGATACGAAGTTATTCAAAGTAGTGAAGACATAGGAGGGATTGCAAAGATCTGCAACGTGACATAATCAAGCTCGAGAAATGGGCATCAACATGGCAAGTGAGGTTCAATATGGATAAGTGTAAGGTGATGCATGTTGGTAACAAAAATCTCATACATGAATACTGGATGTCTGGGGCGGTACTTGGAGAGATCCCCCAGGAAAGAAACTTGGGAGTACTGGTCGACAAGTCGATGAATCCATCCGCACAATGTGCGGCGGCGGTGAAAAGGGTGAACAGAATGCCAAGAATGATGATGAAGAAGGGGATCATGAACAGATCAGAGAAGGTTATCATGCTGCTGTACCTGGACATGGTGCGCCCTCACCAGGAGTACTGCGTCCACCACTGTGTCGCAGTAAATGCAGAAGGACACGGTACTACTTGAAAGGGTCCAGATAAAAGCGACTAAGATGGTTAAGGGGCTGGAGGAGTTGCTGTACAGTGATAGATTAGAGAAACTGGGCCTCTTCTCCCTTGAAAAGAGGAGACCGAGAGGGGACATGATTGAAACGTTCAAGATACTGAAGGGAATAGACTTAGTAGATAAAGGCAGGTTGTTCACCCTTTCCAAGGTAGAGAGAACGAGAAGGCACTCTCTAAAGTTAAAAGGGGATAGATTCCGTACAAACGTAAGGAAGTTCTTCTTCACCCAGAGAGTGATGGAAAACTGGAACGCTCTTCCGGAGTCTGTTGTACGGGAAAACACACTCCAGGGATTCAAGACAAAGTTAGACAAGTTCCTGCTGAAACTTCCTAACAAAATATATCAGTGTAAGGTGATTCTTGTCTTTAACATCTGGCCCACCTCCTTAATATAGCAAACTTCTTCAAATTTTCTGCATTGGGTAATATGATGTATATTATATTTGAGAAAGATAATGCATAAGATCCCATCATGTTGAATGTTTTTTTGTAGGGACAGTTTCCCCAAATGGGAGTTGAGGATTAGCCTGATGGTTAATTCAGTGGCTTAAGAACCAGAGAAACTGGACTCAATTACTGCTGCCTCTCCTTGTGATTCTGGGCAAGTCACTTAACCCTCCATTGTTCCAGGGTCAAAAATAAGCACCTGCATATAATATATAAAGCACTTTGGTTGTAACTAGAAAATGACACAGGGACAAATTTTTCCCCATCCCCGCGGGAACTCATTTTCCCGTCTAGTCCAGTCATGGCGAGTTCTTTTCCTGCCCCTGCCCCATTCCTTTAAGCTCCTTCCTCATCTGCACAAGACTCAAACCCTTTAAAATCATAAGTAGCAACATTCTAGAGCTCAGATTGTGATGTCATAATGCCTCATTCCACCAATGCCTAAGCTCCGTCCTCATCTGCACAAGCCTCAAATCCTTAAAAATCATAAGTAGCAACATTCTAGAGCTCAGATTGTGATGTCATAATGCCTCATTCCACCAATGCCTAAGCTCTGTCCTCATCTGTATAAGCCTCAAACACTTTAAAATCATAAGTGTTCGAGGCTTGTGCGGTTAAGGCAGGAGAAATTTAGTTCCTGCGGAGGTGGGAAAAAATTTGTCGTCGTGTCATTCTCTGATTGTAACCAAAGAAAGGCAGTATATCAAATCCCATCACCTTTCCTTTTGCACATACCAGGACAGGAATGAACTTCACTCTTAGCCAGGGCATGCATATTTTTCAATTTCTCAATTTGAGTGTAGTTTTTGGATATAATTATGGGGGTAGGTGATATATCTTTTTGTCATAGATTATAATTGTAATTGTATTTAAGTGCTTTTATAGAATCATATGATTGTATTATATTTTGCACTTACTCATAAATTTTTTTTTAAAAAAATTGGTATCCCACCTTATCAATATTCAAGGTTTTACAAAGTTTAAAATTACAGAGAAAACATTAAAAAAAGGGGAAGACAAAACCTGCAACAGATAAACATGATGCAATTAATAAAAACAATGACTGACTGGTACGAGAGCAGAAGGGGAAGAATGACAACATTTGGAAAGAAAAGAACAAAAACGAGAAAACGAAAGGCAGGGAAGACAGAGAGATTGGCTAGAGCATTGTTCTTCAACTGCCGGTCTGCGGACTGGTGGCGGTCTGCAGAAATTTCCTGCCGGTCCACAGGGCCGGCACATGCATTGGGCCCAAGATATTGTTCTTCAACTTCCGGTCCACGGTGCGATCGATGTGGCGTTATCTTCGGGCCGGCTCTCTCTTCCTCACTGCCGCAGTGCACAAAGCCGTGGGTAGTGGATCCTACGCATGTCCTGCACCTGAATTGAAAGCCTTCTCTCTGACGTCGGAACAACAGAGGGAAGGCTTCCAGATGAGGTGTGGGATGCGCGAGGAGCTGCAGCCCGCGGCTTTGTGCACTGCGTCAGTGAGGAAGAGGGAGCCGGCCCGAAGATAACATCAGGGGCGGCACAAAATGGCCAGGCGGGAGCAGGCCAGAAGTTAAGGCACAGCGTGGAGGGAGGGCGACCACAAAGGTAGGGGGAATGATTTTATTTTTTAATTTAGTGATTGAATTGGGTCAATTTTGAGACTTTATATCTACTGTCTGTATTATGCACTGTTCAGGAAGAAATGCATTTATTTCTTTTTTTCTGGGGTTGTACTGCATGCAGCATCTTGCATCTTAGGGTTTGTTTGTATATATTAGTACTTTTAGTTTTGTGTTGTTAATAAGATATTGTGTGTACATTTGAAAAATGAATGGAAAAAATAGTGTTACAATTAGTACTATTCTGGGGTGGAGTCTGGGGTGGAGATTGGGCAGAGATGGGCGGGGTCTGACCCACGACTTAGCCCAGTGCTCTTCAACCATCAGTCCACGGACCGGTGCTGGTCCACAAAATAATTATTTTATTTCTGCTAGTCCATAGGTGTAAAAAGGTTGAAATCAGTCTCTCAAATTTGCTGCTAATACTTCACTGTAAAACTTGCATTTTGCCATGTGGATAACTGTGGGATTTGTGATATGTGCTGACACAATTTGCAGTTGGGTATATTGCCAAGATGCGTGCCATTCTCTTCTTGGCTCCTGGAAACAGGTGAAGTAAGCAGCATTGTGGGAATGGGGGTGGGGAAGGGGAACAGATGGTTAGCACTTTCCATAGGTCTGTCTCTGAAACTGTACAGCACCCTCTTAAAGACTCATCTATTTCAGATTGCTTTTAAATCCAGATTCCCTGCCTTCCCTTGATCCTGATGCTCTATAATCCATTCTGATTATTAGAAATTATTTGCCTTGCCTGCATGTCCCAGCTGGATTGTAAGCTCCCTAGAGAAAGGACTGTCTGTATTTTATGTATCTGTGTGCAGTGCTGCATATGTTTGGTAGCGCCATAGAGATGTTAAATGCTGGTACCAGGAACAGTACCCAAATTCAGGATGCAACCTTGCCGCTGAATAATCATCGCTCTGTTTCTTTCCTGCAGTTGCTGGCTTTCACTGGAGAAGGGAGCTATCTGGGCATTTGTGGCCCCTGCCTTGTGTGTCATTGTGGTAGGTTCACTCATAATTACTGCCATTTGCTGAACTACAGGTGCCCTTTAGGCATGGCGTCAAGGTGTCAGGTGACAGTGCTGTTGCAGGAACAGTCGGTTACTGCTCTTAGGGTGACACCTGGTGGTCACCCAGAGGCATGTGCAGCAAAACTTGCCTAAACTTCTAGTTCAATGAGGGGTTAATCTTGGCATGTTTTGTAAAATGTGACCTTAGGGCTATAAGAAGGTGTATCTGGTGTCTGTGCATGAAAAGGTCAGAACTGTGAAGTTTAAAAATTGACATTATGATCTTGAATTGAATTCTGTTTTGATGGGAAATGGAACACGAGAAAAGAAGACCCAATAATCCACAGTAGAATCAATCCAACGATAAAAACAAAAAAACTGTGGATGCTGATGTTCTGAGAATGATTTATTATACCCTCTTTCACAATAAAGCCATAAAAATGCAAATGTAATAGTCCAACCGGGATGGGAAATGGGTAATGTTCAAAGGGAACAGAAGAAAGGAGTGGTTAAACGCTTATTCAGCCCTAACTTGCTAATATTTGAAGGCACTTATCCAGTCAGCTGATTCTGCTGAGGGCCAAATGCACAGAACTCCGGCACTGCGTCAGAAACCACTAGCTTTTCCAGTGATTCTAAAGTACTGATCGATGCTCAACGCTAGCAGCATGCAAATTATATGCATGCTGTTACTGTCGAGCATCAGCGATAAAAAGGAGACAAAGACACCTGATGCATGCCCACAAGAGCTGAACTAGAGAATGGTTGTTATCCGCGGCTAGCCGCTGGTAACCCGCCAAAACGGTGACCAAAAAAAAAGATCACCGCGACAAGGCCATTCACAAGGCCATTCACCGCCCTGTGGAGCGGTGAATGGTAGCACGGGGCGGTGAACAAGTAGTGAACGCGTGGTGAACGAGGGTTCGATCCGGCAGCCCACTCTCTCCCACCGGCCGTCCTTGCATCTCCCTTCCTCCTTTTCCCTTACCTTTTCTTCTTGTAACTGGCGATTTCTATAAGGCTACGAGCTGTATTACAGCCGGAGTCTTGAAGTCGCGTCGCGTTGCCTGCTGGAAAAAGTCTCCTCTGACGCAACTTCCTGTTTCTGGTTGCATCGGAGGAGACTTTTCTAGCAGGCAACCCGACGCGACTTCAAGGCTCCGACTGTAATACAAATCGCCAGTTTCAAGAAGAAAAGGTAAGGGAAAAGGAGGGAGGGAGGAAAATGCACGGCTGGCCGGCGGAAGGGAGCTGCTGGACCGTGTGAAGGGTGCTGGGGATGGGGGGATGGAGAGGAGAAGACGCTGAAGACGGGAATGGTGACGGGGCAGTGAAAGAGACAGCGGGGACGGTGACGGGGCGGTGAAGGGGACGGCAGAGACAGGGACGGAGCGGTGAAAGGACCGCAGAAGATGGTGGTCCAGGGACGGGGTCAGAATTTTTCCCCGTGTTATTCTCTAACCTGAACGATAAGCACAGCTCTCGTGCACATGCCCAGTAGAGTGTACGGTGGTGGTCTCCGGAACTCCGAACCAGGCAGGGTAAAACAACAAACACCCCCCCCCCAAAAAAAAAAAAAAAAACCCAAACAAACTGCACAGAGTTGCAGCTAAAGCCTTTTGTTATGGTTGTAGTTTGGAAGTTGATTATTTTTGGGTTCCACAACAACTTTGGACACAGCTGTTACATGCGGGAAACACACACATAGAATACACGCACATGGCCACATATCCCACACAGGTGCAGATTTTAAAAATACAAGCAGACTGCTTCACGAGAAGTCACTCTCATGTTACCGGCAGCTCCAGACCGGCCGGAAAATTGTGCACACTAGAAGGTAGGCATTCCTCTCTGTGCGTTACACGGAGTGCTCATTTTAATACTATTGAGGTCATTGTAATACATTTGCATAGGATTATCGGTAGCTGCTGCCGCGAACAGTATAAGCCACTCACAACCTCTTTGTGCGTTGGAGGCTGAAATAAGTTGCGCACTAGCCAGTCTAAATCAAACCTTACTGGCAAGATAAGCTTTGAGCTTCGGGGCTTGAGTAAGGACTGGCCAGTGAAATATTCAGTGGCTCTATCTGATACCATAGTTAGATTTTGAGCCCACTGGGACAGATAGGAAAACTACTTAAGAGAATCTGCTTACTGTTCAATGCGCAGAACTTATGTACTAAATGGTGAGACCTTGGTTAGGACCACGGCAGAACGTGATCTAGGGGTGATCATTAGTGATGACATGAGGGCTGCCAATCAAGTGGAGAAGGCTTCCTCCAGGGCAAGACAAATGATGGGTTGTATCCGTAGAGGTTTTGTCAGCAGGAGACCTGAAGTCATATGATGCCGTTATACAGATCCATGGTGAGGCCTCACTTGGAGTACTGTGTTCAGTTCTGGAGGCCACACTACCGTAAGGACATGCTGAGGATCGAGTCGGTTCAGCGAATGGCCACCAGGATGGTCTTGGGGCTCAAGGATCTCACGTAAAAAGAAAGACTAAAAAAACTGCGGATGTACTCACTTGAGGAATGAAGAGAGAGGGGAGACATGATTGAAACATTTAAGTACATCACGGGACGTATCGATTCGGAAGACGATATCTTCTGTCTCATGGGACCCTCGACCACCAGAGGGCATCCGCTGAAAATCAGGGGAGGGAAGTTTCATAGCGACTCCAGAAAGTACTTCTTCACCGAAAGAGTGGTGGATCATTGGAACAGACTCCCACTGCAGGTGATTGAGGCCAACAGTGTGATGGATTTTAAAATAAAATGGGATACTCACGTGGGATCTTTAAGGGAGTGAATTCAGGGGGGCGGATACTTGGAATGGGCAGACTTGGTGGGCTATAGCCCTTTTCTGTCGCCATTTTCTATGTTTCTATGTAAACCACTTTGATATCTGCGGAGGAAAGGCGGTACATCGAATAAAGATAATCATACCCATAGTGCTGCTGAATTATTGACTCTCATCGTTTTGGCACCATCTGGACAGTGCTGGGGAGAGCACTGGAAGGAGCTTGGATGGAACTGGAGGTTGTCCGGTTAGCAGTGACTGCTAAACACAGAGCCAATCCGATCAAGCAAGTGCTAAGCGAGAGTTGATGCTCTCATTTTTTTTTTCTATCTGGTTAATTTTTGCTGTTGTGCTAAGATTTCAGGCTTTCTGCTTAGACTAACTTTATAAACAGTCAAATCTCTGTTTACTTCTGGTCTTGGTAGAAATTAGATGTTTACCAGTGGCCCTTCTACTAAACTTTATTTCTTTTAAAGTACACTTTCCCCTCCGCATTCACGGTGATAGGAGAAAAGCATAGCAGCAAATACCGAAAAACTGGGAATAACTTTTCGTATATTATTCGCAGTTTTTCGGTAACCAACCCCTAAAAAAGATTTTTAAAAACCGCTGCTCCAGGAGCAGCTATTTCCTCCGTACAATGCCGGGAGAAGCGATTTCCTGTGTTCAACACCGGGAGCAGCGATTTCCTGTGGCGTAAATTTGGGGGTGGAGCCAGAGAATGAAAAACCATGAATAATTGAAACCGCGGTTAATGAAACCACAAATACTGAGAGGGAGGTGTACATGTCTATAGTACTAGCTCTCCTGCCCCCTATCTCATTTTTCTTTACCCAAAGTTAAAGCAGCCACCTGGTCTGGTGTAGGGAGGGTTTATTACAAGTAGACAGTGGTGTAGCAACAGGGTTGGGGGGGGGTCAGACTGCCCTGGGTGTCGTCTTAGTGGGAACACTGGCACCTATTCTCCTCTTCGCCCTCTCACCTCTTCAAATCTTTGCTGGCAGCAAGCAGCATCTCCTACCTGCTGTTCATACTAGCCTCAGCTCCTGACGTCACTTCCTGGCAGGAGATGCTGCTCACCATTGGTAATGATTTGAAGAGGTATGTGGAGAGCATGCATGCGGTGGGAGCATGCATGCTTAACATGGCAATGCTGGGCACCTCCTTCTCTCTCTACGCTGCTGCAAATAGAGATACAGTATGTTAAAAGTTGTTTCATATACATAAAGAATTGGAGTTTGGTTTCACAGCTAACATTCCACAGACCTCTGGTGGTTTAGGCCCTCCCACCCTGCCCTTCAGCCCACACACACCTAAGGTAACACTACCTATATAGTTTACCTACTCCACTGCCTCTGTTGTGGCAAACTGCGCTGGACAATTTACCAAATGTGTGGCCTTTATTCTTCTGGCTATGTTCCACCCAGAGGTCTGCAATTTTTATTTAAGCTAATGCTAGAAAACTGTTCCCAGGTCCAGAAAAATCACCCTAAACAAACAATACCACCCCCAAATATGACAAAAGGAAAACAGAAATGTAACTTAGAATAATTGAATAAGTTTGTTGTGAGAATTACTTCAGCAAAATTACAAGAAAAGAACTTAGTACAGCTGGTTAATATATATAACTGGAGGTAAACAGATATCTTACAAAGTCTGATCACATATCAAAACTTTTCTAAGTCAGCTAGCTCTTACTCTATGTTCCCCTAACTAAGAAAAACACTAGTTCCTCAATATTATCACAGTAACTACAGAATATAAATTAAGTCAAAGAAATATATTACTCACGTGTCTCTCTCTGGAAAGGCCCACACAGCAAGGTACTCTAAGAGGAAGGGAACAAACCAAAGCTCCCCTATTCCACCTCTGAATAATCTTTTATCCATAAAATTTATGCCATGTGACCAAATGGAAAGTCCCAAAGTTTCATGCATACATGTCCTAGGGCACAAGTCATCATTGCACAGTCCTTAAGGAGGGGGCAAAAATAAACTTAAGCTCATAGCTGGGTGGCTTCTTATAGTTTTATTTTTTCAATTTGTAAAAGAGTTTCCTGGTCTAATGCCCTGGGGTTTTTGTGTGTGTGTATGGAAAGTCTATTCTAAGTTCTCCGGTTTACATGTTCAGGGATCCTTTCTCCAGACTTATTACCATTTTCCCACGTCTCTTTTCCTACCCCGCTGTTTCTAGTGAAAGAACAAAAGCAACTTTTAGGATCAGAGTAGCTCCTGCTTAATTGCAGTTTTAATTTTGTGTTGAACTCTGGGAATACTGAAAATGAGTGGGAGAATTCCTGCTCGGTGAGTATTTGTCTTGTCTGTTTAGATTGTAAGCTCTTTCGAGCAGGGACAGTCTCATTCGTGACACTGTACAGCACTACGCACATCTTTTAGCGCTTTAGAAATAATTAATATACTTCTCCCTCCGCATTCGCTGTGATAGGGGATTAACAGAACCGCAAATACAGAAAAGAACCGCAAATAACTTTTTCATATGTTATTTGCTGTTTTCTATTAAAAACCATCGTGAATCAAGAATCATTATCCTTTATATTTCCTGAATTTTATTTTATTAGAAATAGCAAGATATACTCCCCATTAATGTGGGCTTAAAAGGAGATTTGTATGTATGATTTGATTATGTATTGTTTTATGTGATTTCCTTTTTTCTTCTGAATTGTTGGATATTGTAAAGTATTCAAAATTATAAATTAAACCAAAACAACAAAAAAAAAACAAACATCGTGAATATGGTGAAACCGCGAATAACATGGTGGGATACCTGGCCTGTTCCTGAAGGAGAGGCAAAACGTGGTGCAGAAAGTGCTGGGAATCAGCGATTTTCTCTGTAAACACTTGGAATCAGCGGTTTCTCTATGCAAGCTGAACTATTTTGACAATAAGATTTCCCTTTGATCAGCATTGCTTTGAATTCTAAAGTGTGTGCTTTGTTTCTGTCACTTGAGACCCTGGGGATGATGAAAATGGTCTCTTTCTTCCTTCCTCTGCCAAATGTGGGTCTTTTAAAGATTCCTATACATTCTAGAGGGAGTTCTTCCAATCTTTTCCTCAACAATAGTTGTTTCTGTTGTGAATGACATCAAAAAAGGAATGCATCTTTCAGAAAATGTGATTTAGCTCTAAGTTTTCCTTTTAGCTGCATTAAAAAGGGGCGCGTTTAGGTTAGCAGGTAAAGCTCACATGTGGAACTGGATTTTCACAAACATGCTTTTTACCTACCCATCCATCCAACTCCAGAAAAAAGGAGGTAGAATGTATAAACAAGACCATTTTGCCTTCACACCCCATGTAAAAGAATTTCAAACAGAAACTATCTTGCAAATAGCTTTTCTTTCTTTGTAAATTGCTCCCCAAAACGCTTGTAGACATTGAGGGGGCATTTTTGATAATGCGTCTTAAGTCTGACTTTGAACGTTTCCTGCAAGACATCCAAAAGTCAGGACGGGGAAACGTCCATTTTCGAAACTGCTAGATGTCCAAATTTTTGTTTATTTAAAATGGCCCGTATGGACGTTTTGCACCCTGAGGACGTCTAACATATTTGGCCATTCTTTTAATACAAAAACGTTCATGTTCAAAATGTCCAAATCAAGCCCATTTGGACATGGAAGGGACCAGCATCTTAATGGACTGGCCACGCAGACATCTCAACAGGGAAGTGAAGCATTTTAGGGAGTATTGCTGTGAACTTCACGTTAAAGGTGCCAGGTACATATTTCACCAGAGCCCCCTTTTAATGTATGGTGAGCTTTCCAAAACTCCCCCCTAAACCTACTGTACTATACCCACCTATCTACCACCCCAATAGCCCTTATGGCTGTAGGTGTCACCTATATGGCAGTACAGTAGGTTTTGGGTGGGTTTTGGTAGGCTCACATGCTCCACCATAAATGTAGTGGTTAGAGTAGCTTATGGGCCTGGGTCCTCCTCTCTATGGTTTACCAGCCCACCCACCAGGCTACCTAAGACACCCGTGTGTTGCTCTACTAGGCTTTCTTATACTTGGTGCTGCTGTCCTAGAGGCAGGTATTTTTTGTTTCATTTACATCTTTGGGGGGTGGGAGGGGAGTTCAGTGACTACTGAGGAAATGTGAAGGGGAGGGGTATGCCATTATTTGGACATTTTTCTCCTTTGAAAATGAGCCACATTGTTCCTTGGTTGGGTATACTAGAGTAGAAAATTCTCCATTATGCTCCTTAACAGAACCAAAGGTTAGAGGTTAATCCAGATATTTATTTGATTATTTTTAGCCCTTCCTCCCAAAAGAGCCCAGAATGGGTTACAAGTTTATATACATAACATAGGTTAGTGATAAGATAGTTGGAGTAAGTTCTTCATTAAGGATAAGACATAGATATTTTGAGTTAGCAATAAGGGGGTAAAGCAATTTAACGATATGGGTACAATCTTCATGCAGTAATAGCACAATTTCTATATACGGTTTGAAAAATCTGTTCTGGGGGAATCCCAGCCAATCAGGTGTTCAGGATATCCACAATGAATATATGGGCTGGGGTTCCACAGGACAGGTTTGGGAATTGCAGTCATAGCTATCTGTAAATTATAAATTCAGATGTTCAATTTCTAGCTATTTAAGAATCAGTGTTTATTGGTATTTTTGCATCACAGGTACTATTGATGGGTATCTTTTTCCAGTGGAATCAAATATGCATGTTTGTGTCACACAGGAGTCATCAGCACAGAAAAGGCATGAAATCAACGCGTGCGCTAACTGCTAAGTGTCCATAAAAAGCTTAGCGCACCTTTGTTAAAGATGGGTTTGTCTTACTTTAAAAATGTTGTGGAAGTATATGCAGGGTTTTATGGAGCTGCAAGGCTTTCTTTGATGTTTGATGTCCCTGGCTGGACTGCAGAGCACCAAACGAGTCCAGAAAATGATATACAGTGGAACCTTGGTTTACGAGCATAATTCGTTCCAGAAGCATGCTCGTAAACCAAATTGCTCGTATATCAAAGCAAGTTTCCCCATAGGAAGTAAGGGAAACTCGCTTTGATTGGTTTCACCTCCTCCCCCCCTCCCTCGAGGCTACCGGCGCTGCTCCATTCCCCCCCCCCTTGAGGCCACCGACGCTGCTCTATACCCCTCCCCGCGATCTGGCATCCCCCCTGCGAACCGGCATCCTCCTCCCGCTCGCGTTGCCCCCCCCTCCACCGTGATCCTACATCCCCCCCCCCGATCACAGCAATGACATCCCTTCCCCGACTGGGCACCGGTGCCCGAAGATCCTCCCTCTTCTGGCGCGGCCTGGGATGGGCAGTGCGTCGGAGATCCTCCCTCTTCTGGTCTGGGCTGGGCTGGGCTGGCTTTTTAGCATTTGCGCATGCTCAAAGCCTTCTGGTCTCGCTCTCTCCGAAATTCTGAATCTGAGAATCTCAGAGAGAGCGAGACCAGACGGCTTTGGGGTGGCGCTCGTACAGCGAGGCAAGCTCGGTTTACGAGGCACCAAGTTTGCAAATCTTTTGCTCGTCTTGCAAAACACTCGCAAACCGGTGCACTCGTAAACCGAGGTACCACTGTACTAGTCTATTGGAGCAGCCCTTAGCCCAGGTCATTTTAAAAGCAGTGCATTATCAAAGCTCACACTTCTAACTTTAATCCTGCTTCTCCTGACTGAATTCCCTCATTCGCTTTATGTTCTTTTTCAGGTTAACATTGGGATCTTGGTTGCAGTAACCAGAATCATCTCAAGAATAAGTGCTGATAATTACAAAGTTCACGGGGACGCGAATGCTTTTAAGTAAGTCTGTCACACTCATATCTGCTTAACGCTGAACTCATAACTGTTTATTTTGGGGTTGATCCAAATTGTTCAAAACCTCTTATGAATGTAGGAAGGGGTCAAGAAAATCTAAGACCACTTAAGAGACCTACTCCCAAGTTTTAAAACTGCCCACAGCACTTTATATTAGCAATTATCTAAATAATGAAGGTGAATTATCAGTTTCTGTGGAATAATCTTTTAGATTTCTCTTAGGTTTTCACCCGGGCATATCTCACAAACAACGAACCCCCTAAAGCGCACTGTGGGCATTACCCAAAAACATATAATCACCGCCATTTTTTTTCTTTTTATATAATAATTCAAAAGTGCTCTGTGCAATGAAAAAATTTTAAAATATTCAGGGCTCCTTTTATAAAGGTGCGCTAGCGGTTTTAGTGCACGTTTAGCACACGCTAAAATGCCGCAAGCGCTAGCCGCTACCGCCTCCTTTTAAGCAGGCGGTAATTTTTCAGCTAGCGTGCGCTAAAAAACGCTAGCGCACCTTTGTAAAAGGAGCCCTCAATGTAGGTGTCACTCTGATTTCCTAAATGGAAACAATCGATCAAAAAAGTTGCTTTAACTTATCTGGAGATGATCGCAGCTGTCCCAACAATAATAGGGGCCTTAACTGAATGCCCTACAGAGACTCCCTGTTTCGTGTCCTTCCTCAGGGGCAAGCTCAGACGTCCAACCCGATGCCGTCACAAGTACACCATCTCCAAAACGCCGTGACTAAAGGAAAAAGTAAATGTGACTGCTTTTAAAACCGGGAGGTATCCTGGACAACGCCTTTTCCAGCGTCAAGACGTGATGACCCCATGCTCTAAGGCAGGGGTGTCAAAGTCCCTCCTCAAGGGCCGCAATCCAGTCGGGTTTTCAGGATTTCCCCAATGAATATGCATGAGATCTATTTGCATGCACTGCTCTCCTTGTATGCTAATAGATCTCATGCATATTCATTGGTGAAATCCTGAAAACCCGACTGGACTGCAGCCCTCGAGGAGGGACTTTGACACCCCTGCTCTAAGGGGTTGATCCAGTGGTGGAGTCTGCATTTGGCTGGTTAACTGCATAAATAGGACCTCATAAGAGTCAGTCTTCTCTTTATGCAGTAAACCAAAGCCAGCAATGCGTTAGCTAGCTTCAGAATCCTGGAAATTCAATGCCGGTGCCTAGACATGGTCAAGAATTGAATTTCTGGGTTTAATGCCGGCAGTGGCCAGAAAAACGCTGATCTCTGCCCAGTGGTGTAGCAAGGGTGAGATGGCACCCCCCTGCCCTTTCCTCCACCGTTCATTCCTTCCTGACGCCCTCTGCCACGCGCCCCCCTTCCCTTCCCCCGTCCCTCTTTAATTTTCCCGGCACGAGCAGCATCACGAACTTGCCACCCACGTCGTGTCATCTCTCCCTCTGATGTCACTTCTTAGGCGCGGGACCCAGAAGCGACGTCAGAAAGAGAGCCGACACCGATGCAGGCAGCAAGTTCGTGATACTGCTCGTGCCGGGAAAATTTAAGAGGTACAAGGGAAGGGGCGCACATGTAGGGCAGGGGGATCAGGAAGGAGTGGAGGCGGTGAGGTGGATGGGTGCCAGCACCCCCACCAAGATGGAGCCCAGGGCAGAGCGCCCTCACCCCCTCCTTTCTACGCCACTGTTGCTGCCAGCTGAATATTGGGCGCACTCTATATTAAGGATATAACCCAAAGGGGAGCGTGGCCATGGGAGGGTCATGGGCTAGTTAGGGGGCATTCCAAATATTTAGGCTAGGTTATAGAATACTGGGGTTACACACCCAACTTGTGCACCAGAAATTATACCAGATTTCAGCTGGCATAAAAGTCCTTGTGCCCAAACTTGAGCATAAAAATCCATTCTAAGGGGGGGGGGCAGACCACCCCAGGTGCTGTCTTGGTAGGGGTGCTAGCACCTCTCAGTCCCCCACCCCTCGCCATGCTCATGCCCTCCCTTCTCCACACCCTGTACCTCTAAAATCTTCACAGTACGAGCAACTACCGTATTTTCACGCAAATAACACGCACCCGTATAAAACGCGCACACGTGTATAGCGCGCAGAAATCACGATGATAAGCACAAAAACTTTGGTATAACGCGCTCACGATTATACCGCGCATGCTGCCCGACTCTCCGTTCACCCCCCTGACTTCCGTGCACTGCCCCGCCTCTCCGTGCGCTGTCCCGACTCTCCGTTCACCCCCCCCTGACTTCCGTGCACTGCCCCGCCTCTCCGTGCGCTGTCCCGACTCTCCGTTCACCCCCCCCTGACTTCCGTGCACTGCCCTGACTTTCCGTGCGCTGTCCCGACTCTCCGTTCACCCCCCTGACTTCCGTGCACTGCCCCGCCTCTCCGTGCGCTGTCCCGACTCTCCGTTCACCCCCCCCCCCGACGTCCGATTCATCCCCCCCCCCCGGCAGGACCATTCGCACCCCCACCCCGAAGGACCGCCGACTCCCCGACAATAGCGGGCCAGGAGGGAGCCCAAACCCTCCTGGCCACGGCGACCCCCTACCCCCACCCCGCACTACATTACGGGCAGGAGGGATCCCAGGCCCTCCTGCCCTCGACGCAAACCCCCCTCCCCCCCCAACGACCGCCCCCCCCAAGAACCTCCGACCGCTCCCCCAGCCGACCCGCGACCCCCCCTGGCGACCCCCACGACCCCCCCCACCCCCCTTCCCCGTACCTTTGGTAGTTGGGCCAGAAGGGAGCCCAAACCCTCCTGGCCACGGCGACCCCCTAACCCCACCCCGCACTACATTACGGGCAGGAGGGATCCCAGGCCCTCCTGCCCTCGACGCAAACCCCCCTCCCCCCAACGACCGCCCCCCCCAAGAACCTCCGACCGCTCCCCCAGCCGACCCGCGACCCCCCTGGCGACCCCCACGACCTCCCCACCCCCCTTCCCCGTACCTTTGGAAGTTGGCCGGACAGACGGGAGCCAAACCCGCCTGTCCGGCAGGCAGCCAACGAAGGAATGAGGCCGGATTGGCCCATCCGTCCTAAAGCTCCGCCTACTGGTGGGGCCTAAGGCGCGTGGGCCAATCAGAATAGGCCCTGGAGCCTTAGGTCCCACCTGGGGGCGCGGCCTGAGGCACATGGGCCCAACCCGACCATGTGCCTCAGGCCGCGCCCCCAGGTGGGACCTAAGGCTCCAGGGCCTATTCTGATTGGCCCACGCGCCTTAGGCCCCACCAGTAGGCGGAGCTTTAGGACGGATGGGCCAATCCGGCCTCATTCCTTCGTTGGCTGCCTGCCGGACAGGCGGGTTTGGCTCCCGTCTGCCCGGCCAACTTCCAAAGGTACGGGGAAGGGGGGTGGGGGGGTCGTGGGGGGCGGCCAGGGGGGTCGCGGGTCGGCTGGGGGGGCGGTCGGAGGTTCTTGGGGGGGGACGGTCGTTGGGGGGGAGGGGGGTTTGCGTCGAGGGCAGGAGGGCCTGGGATCCCTCCTGCCCGTAATGTAGTGCGGGGTGGGGTTAGGGGGTCGCCGTGGCCAGGAGGGTTTGGGCTCCCTTCTGGCCCGATATTGTCGGGAAGTCGGCGGTCCTTCGGGGTGGGGGTGCGAGTGGTCCTGCCGGGGGGGGGGGGGATGTATCGGACGTCGGGGAGTCGGCCGGGCAAGAGGGCTTGGGCTCCCTCTTGCTCCGATCGTGGATGCGGGTGCGGGTGGGAGCGCGTGCGAGTGGTCGTTCGGGGTGGGGGTGCGAGTGGTCCTGCTGGGGGGGTGAATCGGGCGTCGGGCGGGGTGGGAACTATGTTTGAAAACTTTCGTATACCGCGCTCACGCATATAACGCGCGAGGGGTATGCGCGGTAGGTAAAAACGCGTATAACGCGCGCGTTATATGCGTGAAAATACGGTACTTTAGCCTGCTTGCACTGGCCTGGCTCCCTCTGAAATTACTTCCAGTGTTGCGGGCCCAGGAAGTGACGATAGAGGAAAAGCCAACGCCAGTGCAAGCAGCAGGCCAGAGAGAAGCTGCTCGAGCTGGTGCAGATTTAAAGAGATACAGGGGTGAGAAGTGAGGGCACAAGTGTGGCGTGTGGGCGCATAAGGAGCGGGGGTGGGTTTGGCGTGGAAGCAGTGGGTGACAGGGGGTGGGGAGGATACTGGGAAAATGTATTGCAAAAAGGCATGATTATGTTGAAAAGTGATATAATTTGCTTTTGAGATATTTAATAAACAGTGTTTAAAAATATAAAAGTGCAGAAACATTTTGAAGGTTCTTTGTATAAGGGCCGTATAAGGCCCTGGTGCCTCCCAGCCTTGCTACGCCACTGTTTCCACAGGAAATGGTTGGGCCAGGAGACGTGGTAGGAGGGTGTTAGTAGGACGCTGGGAAAATGTATTGCAAAATAGCATGATTATATGGAAAAGTGATGTAATTTGCTGTTGAGATATTTAATAAATAGTGTTTAAAAATATAAAAGTGCAGAAACATTTTGAAGATCCTTTGCATACTTTGTTTAAGGGCCGTATAAGGGCACTCATCCTGGAGCACCCTTTATAGAATAGCGCTTACCACAGAATTTTTCTGGTACCTAAATTTGAACAATATAAATAAAGAATTGGCTAAACGGTCCTCATCCCTTAAAGGGAATGTAAAGGCTAGAAACTAGTCACTTAAATGATAGATAATGGACATCAGTATGAGCATTTCATGGATCAACGAAAGAGTATAGGCTTGGGCTATACCTCATAGGTGACTAGCACCAGACATAAGTCCAAATGAGAGTTGTCCCATACATCATTTAGCCCATCTGGACGTGACCACTCTGTTCAGTGTGAATGTGAAAAATGCCTATTAAACATTACCATCAAGGGAGAGGACACAATACAATTAGTGAAAAAGAAATTTAAAAAGATGTGAAAAAAATATATAATAAAAAAATCTTAATATCATTAATAGACTCCCAAAGACATCACAGTGCAAGTGGTTAAAAAGAATTCATGCTAGCGTGCTTTAAAAATCCATGCTATAAAAGTTAGTATTATTATAGGTCTTGAATATTGAAAAAAATCTTTAGATCAAAAATTTGTGACAATCTCTTAATAAATAGAAAATGTAACTCAATCCTTGAAGAAAAAATTCATATAGCAATAAGAAAAAAATATAGAAAAGTTCTTAAATACTAAATCAATAAAGTGTCTAATACGTAGGTTTAAAGTTCATAGCACTACTAGTATTATAAAAAATTCATCAAAACTTCATAAATTTAAGTCATAGTAATCATCAAAAACTTCATAAATTTAAAGTTCATAGCACTACTTATTCATAGCACTGCTTCTATTATAGAAATTCATTAGAAGCTGTTTGATACAAGTCGGTACTTAACTGCGTCTTGTTGAAGAACATATGCTGCCTTGAGAAGTAATGTCGCCACTCGACAGAGCTCTGTTTCGCCACCTTCGTCAGGAGCGGAGATACACAGAAAGCAGACTATCTTCGTCAAGAATGCACATAAAGCAAGCTTTCAAAGTTAAGGCGGCAGCGTTTCATGGATTTCTTTACGCTCCGGGATACGGCGTTGACAGAGTAAATGTAATTTCTGCCGCCTTTGAAAGCTTGCTTTACATTCCCTTTAAGGGATGAGGACCGTTTAGCCAATTCTTTATTTATATTGTTTTGGACATTATTGGCTAACCTAGTCCTTTAGGGTTCTGGTTTTTGGCCTAAATTTGAACCCCATTTACTGAATCTATACCATAGTGTGTCTGGTGGCACTTTATAAATAATAAATAGTTGCAGTAGGGTGCACTATCTGAACCATGGTATGTACTATTGACAGCACTGAATCCTGAAACAAAACAAAAACTTAAAATTTCTAAATAAAATGAAAAATCCCCCCCCCCCCAAAAAAAAAATGAGATGGAAAACTAAACGAAGCAACAATTTTGTCCTGCACACCCCTATTCTTTGTTATATTTATAACAGAGAAGTACGAGGAACAGGGCTGGCTTAAGCCATGAGCCTGGTCCAGGGCACTAGAATTTAAGAGTGCCAGATGCCTACCTTGCTGGATTTTCTTTACGTCAGAGAGAGCGTGTTTTGTTCTTGCTGCCATGCTCTGTTTTCTGCATGGCCACCGACACTGCTGCAGCTTTAAATGTGTGAACAGCTATGCCCTAATTTTCATGTATAAACTTGCAGAAAGGAGAACTCAACAGAAAAAAATTAAAAAAATGTGTTCTTACTACTGTTTAAAGGGCTGATGTGGGAAGTGTGCTAAGCATCAAAGTCAAAGTTGACTCCATGGGGGGGAAGGGGGGTGTACCATAAAGCAAACGAGGCTCTGAGGGGGTGGGAAAGAAGGGAACACCACAAAGCAAAAACTTGTCTTGCAACCCCTTGAAGCCTGCATTCAACAGTAGTTAGTATATGAAAACTGTATTAGGGAGTGCATACCACTGAAATTTGATTGCCCAGATGGTAGTTTGACGTTCTTCATCTGAAGCTTGGCTGATCAGCAGGCCAGTGTATTAACAAATAGGCACCGTCTGCAGTAAATAAGAATAGTACACATTCAGTATTCAGCAAGACACTGAGACCATCTGGAACTAGCACCAGTAATGATGATCGTGATGATCAAGTCCAATCAAGTCGAGGATGACTTTCTCCAGTGTGCTCTATCTTCTGTTTGTCTCAGAAGTCCACTCGATGGCATACGCATAGTCAATGTGACTGATCAATCATCTTGCTGCTGGTCTTCCTGTGCCTCTTTTGCTGTCAGTTTTGCATAGTTCTTTTCTCTAAGGAATCTGGTAGTCTTATATCCAAAGGAATATTGTTTCGTTCTGGTTGGGTCGCAAGTGAAAGTTCAGGATTGATCTGGTCCAGGTCATAGGCGACAACATCTTAAAATAATTGAAGGTGTGCCAAATTCAACACACATTACCACTCTCTAGATACAATGAAGGAGTTTGTATAATATGAAACTCCTCTCGTATGAGGAAAGACTAAAACAGTTAGGGCTCTTCAGCTTGGAAAAGAGACAGATGAAGGCAGATATGATTGAAGTCTACACAATCCTGAGTGGAGTAGAATGAGTACAAGTGGATCGATTTTTCACTCTGTCAAAAATTACAAATACTAGGGGACACTCAATGAAGTTACAGGGAAATACTTTTAAACCCAATAGAAGGAAATTTTTTTTCACTCGGAGAATAGTTAAGCTCTGGATCGCATTGCCAGAGGTTATGGTAAGAGGGGATAGCATGGCTGGCTTTAAGAAAGGTTTGGATAAGTTCCTGGAGGAAAAGTCCATAGGCTGTTATTGAGAAAGACATGGGAGGAAGACACTGCTTGCTCTGGATCGGTAGCATGGAATGTTGCTACTCTTTGAGTTTTGGCCAGGTACTAGTGACCTGGATTGGCCACTTTAACGGGCTACTGGGCTTGATGGACCATTGGTCTGACCCAGTAAGGCTATTATTATGTTCTTATTTGGAGGGGAGGCTCATGCACCCTCTGTACCTACAGAGTTAGCACCTATGGTCTAGGTAGGTCTCAGCAATTTTTCTGTTCAGCTGTCCATGGTATACACAAGATTTGGTGTCAACAGCACTTCTCAACATATAAATAATTTTCTGTCTTGTTTCTTGATGCTCCAAATCTCATATTCAGAAGATAGAGCTGGAAAAAAAATCAAGAAAACAAAGAAGTATGATAAAAAGTCTTTAATAATGTTTTTAGTTCATTTGTCGATATAAAAGTCACGTGCCCAATGTGGCAATGTTTTGGCTTGTGCCTGCTTAAGGTATACCTTGATAGGGAATCTCAAATGTAATTGTCAAGATTTCAAATATCCAGCAATGAGATCTAGTCAATTCCTTTCTGCAGTTCAAAAAGCAAATAGGTGTTCCCACGTGGCTCGCACAGCATCTGTTTTATGCTGAAAAGCTATTTTAAATTAATCTGCTTAACTATGTGGGTGCCAGCACTGAATATTGGTTGGCACCCGCATGACTGTATAAAGGTGTAGAGGCAGCAGCTCTACCAGTGAGCCACACCTTCACCTTCAACAGAGGGAGATTGTGCCAAAATTTAATACCCAACAATAGCCATTGTTTCAGTCTAATATTGAGCTTCTTCAAGGGTGCTACCTCTCTGGATATGCAAGAACATAAAAATGTGTCAGAGGACATGCATCTATACCCATTCAAGTTCCAATCTATTGCGTTGTGTCATCTGATAAACCACATGTATCTCATGTTAACTGACCTCTTTATTTTCCTTGTGATGTAGTTTGCTCATGTAGCCAAGACTTTAAGTTGACATGTGTGGTAGCAAACAGAGGAGGAGAAAGGGCCATTTTTCGATTGTTTACTCGTCCTTATATTCAGATATACAGCAGCTCTCAGATATTGATTTTGCTGGCACCATAAAACATGGTTTAATTATTGTATATCTTTTTATGACTGAACAGGAAAAAACAGTAAATGTGTCTACACTACAATCTATGATCTAAATGTTTCTTAATGCATTATGTTGCTGGAAATTGAAAAGACTAGAGATGGCAATGTGACTAGTTGTCCATGACCTTCACAAGTATACATGAGTTACTTCAATAGGCAGCTGGCCGTTTGAGTCCGTGGCATTTTTATGTCCTATCCTGCTTATGGAAATCAAGTTTTCCTCTATGAAATCACTGTGGTGCGATAATAACAGAAGGCAGCAATGACATAGAACAGTGAAAGTCAGAGTAAATTAATAAATTCATTGCATCCCATTCAGCCTCTTGGGAAAGTGACTTTCTACAAGAAGCAAATGTTGCATCAACAAATTCAATCATTTCTAGAGAATCTCCATCCCGCCACACACACCTCACCTTCATTTCCAGACCACTACCATTCTCTCCACCACCTGAGGGGAATGTGTGCTTCAAACGTTTGATGTAATATAGAACCTGCCAGCGAGACAGCAGGAAAGACTAGAAATGCTACTTCTGCACCACATGAAATAATGATCTTGTGCATATATTCTCGACCCCTAAGGTGTCAGAGTCCCAAGCTAAAGAAGTACAAAGATCAAAGGAAAAAGAACATTACAAGAAGACTTGCCATGGAAACCCTGAGACTTTGCTGCTTAAATTTGGCTATTATACTTTGCTCTAACTCCACCTTCTTGGGTTCTCCCCCCCCCCCCCACTCCATCTTTGTGGTCAAGTAATAATGATTTCATGATGAAAACAATACAATTTTGCAGTCTTGTCATTCTTTATTCAAAGGAATTATAGGGGCATGAAGTTAGGAATTTAGGGGTTATTTGAATTCTTAAATATTTATGGTAGAAAAAAGTCTAGTCAGTTATATAGTATATCCTTCATTAAATTCATCATCAGTGTTATCAGAAGGATTTGTTAGGCATTGGTGATGTCATCCAATTATAATGTACTTTTTGTGAGTGTCCCATAAATGAGCATGAATAGAATCCAGAGGCTCTAAAATGCAACAGACTGGTGTAAGATATTTTTCAAATTGTGATAGCTAATCTGATAAATACTCTTCTTTAGACTCTAAGATGGGAGCATCTAGGGCCAAGTTGTGACCCATTGCCTTAGTAAAATAGAAGGCTATCATTTCTAGCCAGCATCTGAATAGCAAGTGGATGATTGATAATAATAACAAGGCTTTAAAAATAATGATTCACATTAAGGTATGTAGTGGCTTCTGCACTAAAATTTATGCAAAAAAGGTTTTAGCCCACCCATTGCTAAAAATAACCCTCTGCCTCAATAGTCAGCCTGGGGCCGTCAGCATTTTTGCAAACTGTGAGCTGAATAAAAGTGTAGAGATTCATAGTGGCCACTAATCCAGGTACTGGCACTGTATAAACTGAGCACAGTATTCCAAGGAGGAGGACATGGCCTAGTGGTTAGAGTTGCTGCCTCTGCACTAGTGCTGCCCGATTCGTCAATTTGAATTGATTTGTTTTCTAAAAAAAAATAAATAAAAAAATTGGTCGCTGGAGAATCACCGAGGGTGTGTGTGTGTGTGTGTGTGTAGGGGGAGCAGTTATTAGAGAAATGCTGGACTGCGGGGATAGAGATGAAAAAAAGGAAAGATGACAGATCTTTGGGGGGGGGGGAGGGAAGGGGAGGACAGAGATGGAAGATGGATGGTGAGCATAGAGAGAAAAAAAAACATCAAATGGGCAGGAGACCCTGGTAAGCGTGTTAACAGAAGACAAACAGAAACCAGAGCCTGGGATCAACATTATTTGAATAATGACCAGACAACATAAGGTAGAAAAAATAATTTTATTTTATGTTTTGTGATTATAATATGTGAGATCTGAAGTGTATATCCTGTCAGAGCTGGTGTTAGGCAGCGAGCGTGAGCTAGGACCTAACAGAGAGAGGAAAAGTATTTTTTGTTTGTTTATTTTATTTACATCATAGTGCCTGTGTGGGTAGGAGAAGGCAAAGGACATGGAGTGGGTGAAGAGGCTACAAAATAAATCTGCCAGGACATTTGAGAAAAACACCCAATTGAGCAGGAAAAGCAAATCAAATCAAATTAAAAAAATCGATTCAATAAGCTGAATCAAATCGATAAATTTTTCCCTGAATCGGGCAGCACTACTCTATACCCTGAGATTGCAAGCTTGATTCCAGCATGCTCGCTGTGACTCTGGGCAAGTCACATACATAAGAACATAAGAGCTGCCATACTGGGACAGACCAAAGGTCCATCAAGCCCATTATTCTGTGGCCAACTCAGGTCACAAGTACCTGGCAAGATCCCAAGGAGTAAAACAGATTTAGAATGTTATAATGCCTCTGAATTGCTCCATGGTGCGAACTCACCTGGAGTATTGCATTCAGTTTTGGTTGCCTTATCTCAAGAAAGGTATACCAGAACTAGAAAAAAGTTCAAATAAGAGCGACCAAGATAATAAAAGGGATGGAACTCCTTTCATATGAGGAAAAACTAAAAATGCTAGGGCTCTTCAGCTTGGAAAAGAGACCGCTGAAGGGAGATATGATTGAAGTCTACAAAATCCTGGGTGGTGTAGAACAGGTGCAAGTGGATTATTTTTCTTACTACATCAAAACTTGCAAAGACTAAGGGACATTCGATGAAGTTACAGAGAAATACCTTTAAAACCAATAGGAGGAAATATTTTTTCACTCGGAGAATAGTTAAGCTCTGGAACGCATTGCCAGAGGTTGTGGTAAGAGCGATTAATGCTGCTGCTTTTAAGAAAGGTTTGGACAATTTTCTGGCAGTAAAGTCCATAGTGTTATTGAGACAGACATGGGGAAGCCACTGCTTGCCCTAGATCGGTAGCATGGAATGTTGCTACTCTTTGGACTTCTAGAATGTTGCTAATCTTTTGAGATTCTTGAATGTTGCTACTCTTTGGGTTTTTGACAGGTTCTGGTGACCTGGATTAGCTACCATGAGGATGGGATGCTAGGGTCAGTAGCATGGAATGTTGCCACTTCTTGGGTTTTTGCCAGGTACTAGTGACCTGTATTGGCCACCATAAGGATGGGCTACTGGGTAGATGGACCATAGGTCTGACCTAGTAAGGCTATTCTTAAGTTCTAAATAAAAATTATATTGTAAAAGCTGGAAGAGTTGAAGTCGGTACATATTTTCCAACTCCGACTCCAGTAACCCTATAATTGCTTCTGAATCCACAGCCCTGGAAATAAAAGTCAACGAAACAAACAAACAAAACTGTAGGTGAAATTGTTTTCTTTTGGTCTAAAATATATATTTGGGACAAGCTTTCAAGAGATATATCCTTTCTTCATCAGCTCAGTGAAGAAACACTGGTCTAAATAGTACAAACTCATCTTGGTCATAGGCTGTCCACATATATCATTACAACTCAGGAAAAGGGGATGAGGCTCTAGAGAAAGGTGACGAGGCAGCAACACTTCATAATTGAAAGGCTTTATATCTGATAATGGGTGAGAAAACCAGTGTTTCTATTGAATCCTTTTGTGATAGTTCCTAAGTGTTTGATTCTCCTAATTTCAAAGATTTTCTATTCTTGTTTACTCCTGAAGTAAGGACTTTTATTTAAGATAATTAAGGACTAGATTTTATACATGGCGCCTAAAAAATTGGAGCTGGAATAAAACACTGCAAAACATCCAAAGGCCCCCCCCCACCAAAAAAAAATAAAAAAATCTAAATCCTTAAAAGACACTATATCAAAAAGCAGGGCTTGCCTGAGATACTACCATGTTTCCCCAAAAATAAGACACTGTCTAATATTAATTTGGGGCCCAAAAAAGGCACTAGATCTTATTTTTTTGGGGAAGTCTTATTTTTTTTATGTACAATGATCCTCTCTCCCTTCCTCTCCTCCACCCTAATTCTTCCTTTTTCCTTTCTCTCCCCCACATGTGCAGCATCTTTCCTGCCCTCTCACCCATCCCCTTGTGCAATATCTTTCCATCCCTCCCTCCCATCCCTTGTGCAGCAGAACCCTTGCAGCTTCTATCCCTCCCTTTGTCCCATCCTCTCATATTTCTATCCCTCCCCCCGCCGCCATGTTCCCCCAACCCTCCCATCCCCCCACCAACCCATCTCTCCCTCCCATCTGAACCGTGAGACAGAAATAAATGTACCTTATAACAAACCAGCAGCGTTGGCAGCAATCTAGACAGGCTGCTTTGCGGCCTGGGCCGTTCCTCTGCCGCAGTTTGGATGGGAAGGAGAGATGAATCGGTGGGGTGGGGAGAGATGGGCCAGCAAGGGATGGGAGGGAGGGATGGAAAGATATTGCACAAGGGGATGGGTGAGAGGGCAGGAAAGATGCTGCACATGTGGGGGAGAGAAAGGAAAAAGGAAGAATTAGGGTGGAGGAGAGGAAGGGAGAGAGGATCATTGTACATAAAAAAAATAAGACTTCCCCCAAAAAATAAGATCTAGTGCCTTTTTTGGGCCCCAAATTAATATTAGACAGTGTCTTATTTTTGGGGAAACATGGTAGTATCTCAGGCAAGCTCTGCTTTTTGATATAGTGTCTTTTAAGGATTTAGATTTTTTTATTTTTTTTTGGTGGGGGGGGCCTTTGGATGTTTTGCAGTGTTTTATTCCAGCTCCAATTTTTTAGGCGGGTAAAGCACTGCTGCTGCTGCTGATGTCGGCGACTAGGACTTATTTCGGGGGTAGGGCTTATATTAAGACCTACCATGAAAATCATGCTAGGGCTTATTTTTGGGGTAGTTCTTATTTTCGGGGAAACACGGTATATGTCATGTGAGAGAAGCGGCAAGAGTATCAAAATTCTTATCCCCCTTTTGCATAGCCTTCCCGTTTACTTTCTGACCTGCGGTGGCTCTCCTGTTTTGGTCTGGTTCCTGAAGAAGGGGCTTCTGCCCTGAAACCTGGCTCGTTAGGACCTTGTTGGGACCCAGGAATGGAGCCTTAGAACTGTATAACGGCGATTCCTGCAACTTTCTGAGCTCCATTGATGTCAACGTACATCGGTTAAGCTAAGTACTTGGAGCTTTATTTTTATTGCTAAAATGATTTTTGCTCCGCTCCTGGTCTGCGGGTTTGGCATTTGAGGGGTACTATATGCCTTGAGTTTTGGCACTTTATTACTATAAACACTTAAATTTTATTGATTTTTGCACAAATTACACACATGAGCGCTCCAATGATGGTGTGCGGCTGGCGTATCTAGTGTCACCGGCTTTGCTTAATTGCAAGCATTAGTACTGCTCTTTTGAGTGGTGTGTGGGAGCTTACAACCGAATACTGTGGGTGCTCGCTCACATATATTAAATTTCTCTTATAAGAATTTTGATATTGTTGCCGCTTCTCTCACATGACATACACCCCCTCTTTTACAAAGGTGCACTATGCTTTTTAGCGTGCGCTAAATATTGCACGCTAAACACGCACTAAATGCTAATGTGTGCGTATTATCCTATGGACACGTTAGCAGTTAGTGCACCCGGCGATTCAGCGTGCGCTAAATCCGCGCTAAAACACTTAGGGCTCCTTTTACAAAGGTACACTAGCGTTTTTAACGCACGCACCGGATTAGCGCATGCTATAGCATGCGCTAGCTGAAAATCTACCGCCTGCTTAAAAGGAGGCGGTAGTGGCTAGCGCGCGTGGCAATTTAGCGCACTAGCATGCCTTTGTAAAAGGAGCCCTTAGCGCGCCTTTGTAAAAGAGGGCCATAGTACGGTATATCAGGCAAGCCCTGCTTTTTGATATTGTGTCTTTTAAGGAAAAATCACACTGAGCACTATTCTACAAATGGTGCTCAAAGTTACATGCCGTCTATAGAATAGCATTTAGAGCAGGGAACTGTACCTGCCTTTAGGTCCGTCCATTTATACCAAGGGAAATATGGTGCAAATCCTCTCACCTAAATTAAGCATGGATTCGCCCTTATCCTATAACTATGCATGAAGGAACGGATACACCCATGACCTACCCATTTCCGAAACCCTCCTTTTGAACTCGTGCATAAAATTACACACAATCATATTAATTATATCCAATTACCACCAATAATTTCTTGTTAAGATCCCAATTATCAGCACTAATTAGAAGCATAGAAACATGATGGTAGATAAAGGCCAAATGACCCATCCAGTCTACCCATCCACAACATCTGCTTTCTCCTTCTCCCTCTAAAAGATCTCACATACCTGTCCCTTGCTATCTTGAATTCAGATACAGTCTTCATTTCCACACATCTACCACCTTTTCTTACATTACTCTTGAGCCTATCACCTCTTAACTTCATCCTATGCCAGTGTCCACATGTGGCCCGCCAGGTACTATTTTGAGGCTCTCGGTATGTTTATCATAATCACAAAAGTAAAATAAAACAGTTTCTTGATCATATGTCCCTTTAGCTATAAATGACAATATTATTATTAAGACTTAGCCAAAAACAAAGATTTATAAACTATAAAGAGTTTTACCTCATGCAAAATTGTCATTTCTTTAATAAGATGTTAACTATTTTTTCTGAAGCCCTCCAAGTACCGACAAATCCAAAATGTAGCCCTGTAAAGGGTTTGAGTTTGAGACCACTGTCCTATGCCCTCTCCTTCCAGAGTTTTCCTTCATTTGAAAAAGGCTCACTTCCTGTACATTAACACCATGGATATATTTAAAAATCTCTATCATATCCCCTCTCTCCTGTCTTTCCTCCAGAGTATACATATTAAGGTCTCTAAGTCTGTCTCCATACGATTTATGACAAAGACCACTAACCAATTTTGTAGCAGCCCTCTGGACTGACTCCATCTTCTTTATATCTTTTTGAAGGTGGGGTCTCCAAAATTGCACACAATATTCCAAATGCGGCCTCACCAGAGACTTATACAACGGCATTATCACCTCCCCTTTCCTAGTGGCCATTCCTCTCCTTATTCACCCAAGCATCCTCCTGGCTTTGACTGTTGCCTTTTCCACCTGTTTTGCCACCCTGAGATCATCAGACGCAATCACCTCCAAGTCCCACTCTTCTTCCGCACACAGAAGTACTTTGTTCCCTATAGTGGACTGTTCTCTTGGATTTTTGCAGCCGAAGTGCATAACCCTGTATGTTTTAGCATTAAATCTTAGCTGCCAATTACCAGACCATTCTTCAAGCTTCACCAGATCCTGCCTCATGTTATCCACCCCTTCCAGAGTGTCTACCCCATTACAGATCTTGGAATCATCCGCAAAAAGACAAACTTTGCCAGACAGTCCTTCTACAGTATCGCTTGCAAAGATGTTAAATAGCCCAAAGATGCGGAACTCCACTAACAAACTGTTATGACTCACTTCAAAAAATGGAAAAATAGCCTCAATAATAATTGTACTCAGGGTACCTTCTACACTCCAATGGGAATTCAGATTCCACTGTTCTCAGAACGAGTCAGTGGTGTAGGAATTCTTCACCATTCCCCTTACATGGAGAGTAATAAATATCTTTTATGGAGATATATATTTTTTTTCCTTTTTCTTTTTCTTTTTACATCCTTATTTAATCTTACATCCAAATAACTTATTATAGCTAAAATAGCTTGTAAATCGAAAAGGAGTTAAAAGTGTATCACTTAACTTAAGATCCTTATCGGTTCCCCTTCCCGACGCGTTTCGGAGTTCTTTTTCAAGGTCGGGGGAACAAAAGATAAGGTTAGTCCTCAACCGTACATTTTCTGCCACTGGCTATCCGACAAAGAGAACAGTGGAATCTGAATTCCCATTGGAGTGTAGAAGGTACCCTGAGTACAATTATTATAGAACTCCACTAACAGCATCTTTATCCTCCGAGTAAATTCAATTTACGACTACCCTTTGTCTCCTTCCACATAAGCTCATAATGGAAGCCAATTTACTAATTAAGTTATAGGTGCCTATTTGTTTAGGTGCCTGTCTTTAGACGCCGGAATCACATCTACGTAGATGCTTAGTGGCGCCCAACATCAAGAGGCATGTTATGGGCGGGGCTGACGTTCAGCGCCACTAAACATGATTCTATGTTGAAAGTAGGTGCTGGAAATGTATGCCTGTAAAACCCCGGTCTACATTTCCTGCCCCTACCTTCGACGCAGGCTGCGATTCTGAAAGTGGTGCTGCAATCAGAGTGGCACGCGACTGATGCTGTTTTTTTTTCAGGTGTCTGCCGATTACAGCACAGCTTTCAGAACCCGGGCCTAACTGATTAGCATGTGGTTAACGCATGAGCCCTTACTGCCTTCAAAATAAGTAAATGGACATGTGCTAATGGAAAAATTAGCACATGGCCAATAATGCTGGAAATAGAAAAAGAATCGGCCATTTTACCCACAGGATAAAAATAGTTTTAATACAAGGGAATGAGATGCATAAGCATGAGCTAAGATCACCTTTTACTGCATCGTAGTAAAAGTCTTCCGTGGAGTAATCCATTTGGGGGGGGGGGGGAGTGTGTGGTGCAGTGGTTAAAGCTACAGCCTCAGCACCCTGGATTCAAACCCACACTGTTCCTTGTAACCCTGGGCAAGTCACTTAATCCAAATCTCTACCACCCTTGAAAAAAATGAAGATCGCTCTTCCTATGTAAGAAGTGATTTAAACTTTCATTTGCTCACAACTTATTACTGGAGTGAATAATTTTTTCAAAGTTTCAAAGTTTTTATTAACATTTGATGAATCGCCTATTTGAATTGCTAAGCGATGAACAACATTTAATAAGAGCATGAGTCATATAACAACAAACAAACTAACAAAAATTCTTCAATAAAATACGGACGTGAGACGAAAGGAAAGGAGGAAAAGTTACAATTTTGTCTTAGAAGAAATAAACAATCAAGGCAAAAACAAAAGGAAATTGAGGGGGTTAAAACTAAAGCTTATTTTGTAATAAGATTAAATGTTAAAAGCATCTTTAAAAAGATAAGATTTTAGTGATTTTTTAAAAAGTATAATATCTTTTTCGTTTTTAATATATTGTGGCATGGAATTCCAGAATTGCGGGCCCATTATGGAAAACATGTCTGATCTTCTTGTACCTACCTTCTTGTACCTCCATAAATCACTAAAGTTATATGAGGATTTTCTAAAGGAGAAGGAAAAAGTCTCAGACTCACACCTGCTGCTGCGATTTAGCATGCATCCAGGCTTTAACCCTTTCAGGACCATAAGGATCGTAGGCCAATTTTTGTGGTTTTGACGACATTTTTATGGTAAAAAGGGCTTGCAGATGCCAAAAAATTGATTTTTTTTTGTGAAATATCATTATTTTTATTTAAAAAATCACACTTCTGGCTTATGGACAGTGTGGCAAGTGAATCTTCTCGTCAATCTGGCAACGACGCTAATGAATGAATGTCGGAACCAGTTTGTTTACATAAAGGCAGTATCATATGGAATCTGTACATATCAAATTTAGAACTGTAGACTATCACAATCAAAATTTATAGGATTTTAAAGTTATGGGACAAATATGTCCCTTGGTCCTGAAAGGGCTAAGAGCTACCTCATCGGCATTTTAAAAAAAACAAAACCCTCCTCCATCCAGTCCTCCAAATTCTTTCTTTCTTTTAAATCTATATATATGTGTAAAACTTTTATTTTGTTCTATTTTAAATATTGAAATACAATCAACATACTCCTCAAAGTTGAGAGCCAAACTTCTGATACCCCTCATATAACAGCTGTGTCAGGGTGCGACCATGAAATCGCTTCCTGCTAATGAGTTTGAACGGCGTACGGATGCATGCTAGTATGAAAATGTTGAGAACGTTCTAATATTTCAAGCACTTGTCTCTCCACATTATAACTCCACATTCAATAGTTCTCCCACCACAGTCGCTCCGCTTACAACGGCCTAGCACTGCTGCTGCAGGCAAGTCTGCTCAGCCAAAGCTGACGACGGCCAGCCTGCGTTTCGCTAAGCTGTGTCAGGGCATCCAAGGCTGTGTTCGGCACTTTAACTCCATACTCAATGGCATTGTCTTTTTCAAGTTTTGCAAGGGTGGTGGAAATTTGAATATTTTGATCCCTTGAGTTTGTGCATGTGGAGCAAGTCGCTCAATCCCCCATTGACTCAGGTACATTCGAAAGATTGTGAGTCCACCAGGACAAATAGGGAAAATAAGTTTCAGCACCTAAATAAATTAATGTAAACCATTTTGAGCCCCCTTGGGAGAACGGTATAGAAAATTGATTAAATAGATGAGAGCACCTATACTAGTTCAATGACTACTTAAGAAATAGGCACCTCCCTGACCCACATCCACATTCCCTTGAAGTTGCATTCTATGGATTTTGCACACTCTGCACCTATTAACACCAATTATAGCCAATAAGAGTAGCCTAATTAGCCCTAATTAAGTGCAAAACCTATTCTATAACATGCATACATAACTTTGCATGCTAAATGAACAATTGTGCATGCAAATTTATAGAATTAGGAGGTAAATGCATCATGCCCCTTCCTTCCCCATGTTCAAAAAACATACCCTACTAACTTTAACCCCTACCCTGGCATCCTGTTTCTCTGTCTTGATAGATTATATTGTGAGCTCATTCGAGTAGGTTCTGTTTCCTTCGTGACTATGTACAGTGCTGCGAAAGTCTGGTAGCAGTCTAGAAATAATTATTATTAGTAGTAAGTATTTCTGCATTAATCGGAAACAGGCACCACACTTTAATCCTCCCAGAGTTTTCCCCATCCCTGACCAAGACTTCCTGGATCGTTGGAAAACACTCAATAAACAATAAAACAGTCAATAAACAGTCAATAAAAATAGTGGGAACACCCCCACTAGGTGCCTCGTTAAATGTGCAGCTAATCCCTCATTAAACTGTGGTATCTGCAGATTTTACTGCTAGGGTTCTAGGGGTTCTAGGGTTCTAGGGTTCCTATATTTATATAGACTTTAGGTCATTTGTAGAAGATAGAAATAAAAAGCTGGACTGATATTAAGAAATCTATTTTCCATCTAAGCCTGTAGCATTAGCAGCTCTTTATTTGCTTAAATATCCTAATCATGTTCAATATTTGTTTTGTGCTAACCACTGAAAGGTAGAAATGGCATTAACAATTAACAAAATGGCACCATTTATCAGCTGAATTTGAAAATAAATTCTAATGCAACCACTTAACTTATGTAAACAGCTAATGTAAAAAGCACATTTCAGCTGATGGTAAGGGAACATTTCATTTTGTTGTCTTGCTTTTGTTACGGCGTAGCTGTAAAGAAAATTAGTGTACATTTTGACAAACAATTACATTCCTTGGTTATATTGTAATGCATGAAGCCAAATGAAGTCAACCACTTGAGAGCTATAATTATGAGACAATTATACATGCCTTGGATGATCTTATCGGCAGTATGCAATAGATCCATGATGGGGAACATGTTTTTCTTGTAACATTCACAGTATGAATTATTAAATGTGAAATTTCAACAGTTTTCACAGTTGCATAGATTGCAAATTAATGAAAGAAAAGAGGAGGAGTCCAGGTATTCAAAGAGCCAGGATTCGTATGAAACGCCAAGGCATGAATTCATGCTTCCCTTCTGTTATTAGCTCTCTTTGTGATTTTGGACAAGTCACTTTTTGAAGAAACTTGTACTAAAGTGATCTTTATGGTCTGGAGGTAGCAGCTCTATGAAATAGCCAAAGGAGACCTTTCGATTGGATAAACTGTAGTACAAACCTGTTATGAGGACACCATAGTCAGTCAGTTTTTCAGGATATCCTTAATGAATATGTATAACCATAACTGCCACAGGAAAGGCAAGGGTTACCACGGGACCATCATAGCCACATCTGTGTCCCAGAACCGTCCAAACCATGTCACCAATTCATATAGTTCTTACATTCACTTCTGAAATATTATTGAGGACACTTATCTTTGTTATGTGACTGGCAGTGAAACCCTGGTTAAGTCACTTAATCCAAACTTGGACAACCTAATAAGAATCCCAACCACTTACACTAATGAAGTTGTAATCACCTCAATCCCATGTGAATATGTTAACGCGTGATCAGTGGTCAACAAGACTGAAATTATAAAAGATTTGCTCGATGAATTACAATCCATCTTTCTAGTCCTAACCAAAACATGGATACCAATGCAAGATGATCCAGATTACAACTACTCTGTCCAATAGATTATGAAATCATCCACCTATCAAGAACTGGTGGTAGGGGTGGCGGTCTGGCGATACTGCATAAATCATCTTTTCACATCAAAAGCATGGAATCTATAACTCTCACCTCACTAAAATTACTAATGGTAGAAATAAACATTGACTCTTCCCAACGCCCCATCTGCTGCATACTATTCTAGATCCCTCCTGGAAAGTGGCTAGAAGCTCTCAGACATCATCTCAAGAACCACGGTACAATATGACTCCACTTTCATCTAAGGAGATTTCAAACTCTATCTAGACTCAACCTCAAACTCTCAAACTTTGAAATTCCTTGACATCTTAAATGAGCTAGACCTTGTTGTTTCAACAAATCACACACAAAAAGGGCCATCAGTTAGATCTACTTACCTCCTGCATTTCAGCAAAAAATACAAGCTACCTAGAATTTAATTCCCTATCCAAGTAACTTGGTCAGACTACCTACTCCTAGAATTCACCATATTATGGAAACAGATATTAATACCCACGCCCCGGTACAGAATAGTCTCTTTATTATAGAAAGAAAGTAGTCCCTGAATCATACTGGAATGAAATAGATAACTGATTACTATCTCTCCTCATCCCTGATCAAGACTTCCTGGATCATTGGAAAACAGTCAATGAACAAATCCTAAACAAACTAACCCCACTCAAATGCAGCAAAAGAATCCAATAGGAAAAGGTGGAATAGAAAATCTGATTAACCTAACATGCACGTAACATAACATTGTTGGTATCTCTCACCACTGAAGTCCAAAGGTGACAGGGAAAGATGATTTATTTAAAAGAACTTGTTCCTATTCTATTTCTGTGAAACATCTAGAGGACTGATTCATCATTTGAACTTATACAAGTTCCTAGCACAATGGGTTAGCCAAAATAGAACTGGCAAGTATATGAAGCTCTTTCACCAATTTTCCTGTCTATCTGGCTCTCAGCAAGAATAGTTGATGATAAGGTCCATTAACTTGATCTCAGCAAACTGCCGACCCTTATTGGATACTTTCACTATCTTCTACGCAATGGTCCATTGAGTTGGAAAAATAAGTATCATTTGTTTAAACTGTAGACTTCATAAGTTAGTCATCCCGAAATGATAGTTATCACTGGCCACCATGAAAAAAAGCAATTACAATATAATTAGAAGGTTCCTTTAACTGTTTAAATCTTCTCTCTGTTTTCATTTAGTCATTTTCTTTATGCTGTAGAATTTCATATTCAATCAATGGAAAGATGAATTTGTTTATTAGATTCTACTAAAAGGTTTTTGCGTCATTTTTGCTTCAGGAGGCTTGACATGATGAGATGAGTCTCCCCAGCAGACAAGTTGCAATGTGACTTTTGTTTTGTTTTTTCTTTTGTGGCATGTTTCAAAAATTGTCTAGAATATTTTAAAATCAATACATTAAAGAATACAAAGAACGGGGGGAGGCAGAACCGATAGGAAAGAAAATCAGTTTGAAAGAGCTGAACATTACTAGCAAGATGAGACATTATTTACATTACATTAGAGATTTCTATTCTGCCATTGCCTTGCAGTTCTAGAGGAGATATGGAGTAGATGAGGTTGCATTGGGGAATCGGGAAGGTATTAGGGAGTGGTATTGGGAAGTGGGAAGGAGCTAGCGGTATTAAATTGTTTGCAGGAATTTCTTGAAAAGTAGAGTCTATTTCTTTTCTGAATGTTTTGTAAATCTGGGGTCATAATTAGTAGATAGGAGATTTGGGTGTCGAGTTTTGCTGCTTGTGTGGCTAGGAGGCCATCATATAGTTTTTTACGTTTGACTTCTTTGATTGCAGGGTATGTGAATGGAGTGTGGGTTTTCCTATATCTAGTTGATGTAGTTTGAATGAGACGGTTGTTCAGGTAGGTTGGACTGTCGCCATTTATGGTTTTAAGTAGTAGACAGTACAACTTGAATAATATTCTTGCAGAAATTGGAAGCCAGTGTAAGTTGAGGTATGCCTCTGTGATGTGGTCATGTTTCCTCAATGAATAGATAAGTCTCAGTGCTGTGTTTTGGATTGTTTGTAGTTGTTTTATCATTGTTGCTGGGCAGGGGAGGTAGAGAATGATGCAATAGTCTAAAAGACCTAGGACTAGGAATTGTACTAAGAGCTGGAATTGTGTTCTATCAAAGAATTTTCAAACTTGTCTTAAGTTTCTCATAACTGTGAATGATTTCTGTATTGCTTTATTGATTTGTGGTTGCATGGTGCAGCATCAGCCATAGGGATGCTCACTCCCTCCTGCCAGAATCCTCGAAGCACCCCCCAACTGCGATAGGCAGGAGGGATGACCACTCCCTCCTGCCTGTAGGCCCCCCAAATCCATGACCTGTCCCAACCGCTGATACCCCCAGAATCCCCCACCCCAATCCCCTGACATCCCAACCCTCCACTGAACCTATGACCCCCAACCTCCAATACTCCTGAACACCCCACCCCGACACCCCCAAGCCCCAACCTTTTGTAGTAGGGCCAGTCGAATGGATGCTTATACCTTCCAGCTGGCAGGCCTGCCTCTTTACAGTGTCGGGCCTTAGGCCCCTTTCCGGTGTATCCTAGGATGCACCGGTAAGGGGAAGGCCAGCCAATTGTGAAGAGTTGGACCTGCCAGCCAGAGGATGAAGGCATCCCTCCAGCTGGTCTTACTACAAAAGGTACAGGGGATGCACTGTGGAGAGGCCTAAGGCCCTAATTGGCCCAAAGGAGGGGCCTTAGGCATCCAGGTCAATAAGGGCCATAGACCCCCTTCCCGGTGCATCCTTACTGGGAGGGGCCGAAGACTCCCATTGGCCCCTCCCAATATCTGAGTATCTGAGGATGCACCAGGAAGGGGGGGTCTAAAGCTCCGATTGGCCCAGGTGCCCCTTCCCAGTGCATCCCAGGATGTATCGGGAAGGGGAAAGCCCATTGTAAAGAGGCAGGTCTGCCGACTGGAGTGTGTAGACATCCCTCTGACCAGCCTTGAGGGGTTGAGGGAATTTGGGCTTGGAGGGTTTTGAGGTGGGGAGTTTGGGAGTATCGGCAATTAAGGGGTCATGGGTTCAGTGGGGGGTTGGGGTGTCAAGATAGGTGGTTTTTGGTATTGGTGGTTGGGGTGGGTCATGGGTTTGGGGGTCCTGCAGGCAGGAGGGAATGGGCATCCCTCCTGCCTATCAGAGTTGGAAGGGTGCTTCGGGTATTCTGGCAGGAGGGAGTGGGCATCCCTCCTGCTGGTGTTGGGGGTTCCCCTACTGCAGCCACTCAGCTGATCACAGCAGGGGTCTTTCACCCGATCAGCTGAGCCAGCAGGACTCCTTGAAGTCGCAGGGAGCACTGCCGGCTCAGTTGATTGGGGAAAACTTCCCCTGCTGCAATCAGCTTGAGCTCACCTAACTCCACTTCCGGAGTTGGCCACGCCTACTTTGGTGTTCCGCAGCCTAAAGTGGCTACTTAGCCGTGATGCCAGCCCCTTTTATTTAGGCATCGGTAGGTGCTTCAGCACTGCAGTTTTTTGCCGTTTCTGACTGTGTTTTTCAATTGATATAGGCATCAGCAGGCCGCCTACTGACTCCTAAGTTTAGGCGTTGGTTATAGGATTGTTCTGTTAGCACTCTGCATCATGATAGAAATCTCTACCATGGGTTAGTAAAGCGGGGGAGTAAATAAATAAATTAAAAATTTGGCCTGCAAACTACTACTCTCCACTCCTATTAGCCAAACAAGCAGGGAGAATTAGAGTCAGAATTAGAATTGGAGCTTGCTAATGCTTAACATAGCCAGATATTCAAGAAATAGAAAAAGAAAACCGTGCTTAGTATGCAGGAAAGTTCCATATAAAGACACACTAAGTCATTTTCTTAGGGCAGCTTTGGTAAAAGGGCCCCTGAATTCCTTAAACCAAATTGTGCTCCTTAATTCACACAATACAGGTTTACTATCTTTTTAAATGTACATGAGCAACATTCTAAAAAAAAAAAAAAAAAAGCCTGCAAGCAATTACAAATGATAAAGTCAGTAAATAAACACTACTAATTAAAATTAAATGCCCAATCTGCCTTCTCTTAAATGTACATAATAATTATTTTAAGACAAAAAAACTGGCAGTAAACATTTTCAAATGATATAACGAAGACTAGATAAATACAAAGTTATTTACAGTCCAAGACTCTAGCGCATGTAATAAATACAATATACAAGAGGTAGTGTATCAAGTAATTACAGAGCACAAGACCTTAGGAATGAAACAAACAAACAACACAGTCAAACAGGATAAGACAGGGGTGGGCAATTCTGGTCCTCGAGGGCCGGAATCCAATTGGGTTTTCAGGATTTCCCCAATGAATATGCATGAGATCTATTTGCATGTACTGCTTTCAATGCATATTCATTGGGGAAATCCTGAAATCCCGACTGGATTCTGGCCCTCAAGGACCGGAGTTGCCCACCCCTGGGATAAGAGGAAATAGGAACAAATGTTATCTTTACCTGGAGGATAGATAGTGACTGACATCAAGAAAATTTAACAAGTCACCTAATAAAACTCTGAAGGGGAATATATAGTGGAAAATCTCTGCTTAATGACAAGAAAGATAAGTAGTTCTGAGTTCTTTAGGGAAAATGGGATAGAAAATAAATAGTTATGAGTGAATTGTATACAGCATGTGTCATAGTAAGAATTCTTGCCTCAGCTATATATTTTGTTCAATTAAAAGAAAATTTTAAAAATTATTTTTAGGACTGATGATTCATTATGGTGGTTAATCCTTATAGGATGATAGCCAAAAAGATGATTCTCAGAATAGGAAGGGCCTCGCGTCTACATTTTTATAAAACTTGATTTTCCCCCATTTTATTAAATGAGAATATTGGGTCCTGCTCTCTATGGTTCACTATCCCACCCATTGCTCTACTGGTGCTGCTATTCTAGAGACAGGTATGTTCTGTTTCATTCATGTCTTTGTGAGCTGGGAGGGTATCAGTGACCACTCGGGAAGTGTGTGTGTGTTGGGGGGGTCATTATTTAATCCCTTCAAATTATTCATATTGAGATCTTTACATTTGTCTCTGTACACCTTATGATGAAGACCACCAACCATTTTAGTAGCCCTCCTTTGGATCAACCCAATCCTGTTTATATCTTCTTGAAGATGCGGCCTCCAAAATTGTATACAACATTCTAATTGAGGTCTCACATGAGTCTTATACAGGGGCATCAATACCTCCTTCTTCCTAATGGCCATTCCTCTCCCTATGCACCCAAGCATCCTTCTAGCTTTCATCGTCACCTTTTCAATCTTTTTGTCCACCTTAAGATCATCCCATACAATCACAGCCAAGTCCCGCTCTTCTGTCGTGCACATAAGTTCTACCCCCGTAAACTGTACCGTTCCCTCTGGGTTTTGCAGCCAAATGCATGACCTTGCATTTCTTAGCATTAAACCTTAGTTGCCAAATTTCAGACCATTCCTCAAAATTTGCTAGGCCCTTCCTCATGCTATCCACACCATCAAGGCTGTCTACTCTTTTGCACATTTTGGTATCATCCTCAAAGAGGCCTTTCAGCAATATCACTTACAAAAATGTTAAAAAGAACAGGCCCAAGAACCGAACCTTGAGGCACACCACTGGTAACATCCCTTTCCTCAGAGTGATCTCCATTGACCACTACCCTTTGTTGCCTTCCACTCAACAGTTCGTGACCCAGTCTGTCACTTTGGGGCATCTTGTCCATTCTAATTGTTGCATTTCACTGCCATATGCACTCCCCATCCTTTAATAGATGATACCAGAGCAAGCAGTGGCTTTTCTGTCTTAATAACAGATTATTGACTTTTCCTCTAGGAACTTGTTCAAACCCTTTTTCACCAGCATTGTTGGAGAGGGGGGGGGGGGGTGCTACTGCATAGGCGTCAGAATGGGGGAGGCCACAGGGGCCAAGGCCTCCCCAAAAATTCTCGCTCGTTGTGGTCTTAGCCCTCCCCTTCTCCCGGTATTTGTTTAAATTTTTGGGCAGCCGCTGCACAGCATCAAACAACAAACCTGCCCCGGAACCCTTAATTCTACTTCCGGGGCAGGCCTGCTCGTGGACGCTTCATGACGGCTGCTGAAGATTTAAAACTAAAGCCCCGGGAGGAAGTGGGTGGAGGACGCGGGAGCTTTTTAGAGGTCGTGTGCCAGGGTGGAGCTCCTGAGCCTTTCCAAACAAAGCAGCGTTCCGCTGCCTATGGGCTACTGGATCATGACGGGGGAGGCACCAATGCAAAAGTTGGCTCAGGGCGCCACATTCCCTTGAACTGGTCTTGGGCTCAATTTTCTTTGAAAAGGGCAACTTGTACACATTTTTGGTTAACTGGAAGCCTCAATCAACACCATATTAAAACTGTAGTTAAATAACAGGCTGGCGTCAGAATGGCATATCTTTGAAGTACGATTCATGTAGTAATTAATGCTGCAGGATTCATGATATAATGCATTGCATACTTGCTATTTTCTTTTTAATTGAAGGTTTGACTTTTTAAGGTCTCTCACATCCTTAGCCCGCCTTGTACATAAGGCTGCAATCCCTTAATGAGGGAATTCATGAGCTTGTACATCTGAGGCGCTGTGGAAGGATTTTCTGCTGTTTTTAAGTAATAGACCTGTTATGTAAGTTATGTCTCCTTCCCTCACCCCACTTCATTTGGAAAGCAATGCCGTTTGTTTTCTGTGACCAGTGAAATTTCAATGTAATGGCTCTTAGCATGAGCAATGCTTCTCAGCTTTCTGACTGTGACAGGTTGTGCTGAGCTATTGAGGAGACAGAATTACACTGAAAGCGAGGCAATGAGCAGTGTATTGAATAAACTCATTTTGCACTCACTGTCCATTTGTAAACCTGCACTACATTTTTGCTGAAGTTTTCATTGCTTGCATTGTAGCATCCAAAGTTCCCTATGGTTTGTACAATGTTCTGAGCAATGAGTGATTTGCCTGTACTGCCTGGTCCAGATAGTAGGATTGTATTTTGTTTTCCGAATTGTTTGTTGAGAATACATGCAATAGTATGTAATATAAAGTACAGTGGTGCCTCGCATAACGGACGCCTCGTACAGCGAATGCTGCGTATAACGAACTTTTTGTCTTGCTCCCTATAACGAACTTCGTTTCACACAACGAAGTCGCCCGAGGGGCCCGGGGGGGGGGGCCGAACTACTCTCGCCGCTTTCTAATGTGAGCCGGGAACAGCAGCACCCTCCTGTCTGAATGCAGTGTTCTCCCTCCACCTTACCTTAAAAACCGAGTTTTCCGGCTTTCTTTTTCGGCCAGCCACACACTTTCAAAGAGCAGCACATGCGCGCATGCTCTGTTGTTCAATCTTCTCCTCTGACGCAACCGGAAACCGGAAGTTGCAGGAGAGAGAACATTGATCAACTCCAGCAGCTGCGCGTGCACAGCTTTTTGAGATCGTGCGGCTGGGTGAGGGAGAAGGCTGGCAGGCTCTGCATGTGAGGTGAGGTGGAGGGAGGGAAATGTAGGGCTGCAGAACGAATTATTTTGTTTTACAGGTATTCTTATGGGAAAACGCGTTTCACACAACGAACGTTTCACATAACAAACTTGCTCCTGGAACGGATTAAGTTCGTTGTGTGAGGCACCACTGTATGGGTTTAGATTATTTCTTTGTAGTATATCAAATACTTTGGTTTGGTTCAGATGGTTTATGTCTGAACCTTTTTCAATCATCATCATCCATGCTGTTAGATGAGTGCATGCTTTTAATTGTGTTATTTAGGCTGGGATCTGGCATGTCAAGACTATTTTTGTAATTTGCTGGGGATTTTTTTTTTTCTTGTTTTGAATTCCCCCCTTCAGCTTTCTTTTCTCTAATCATTGCAGTGATAGTCCTTGGGTAGGGGGCGGGGGAGAATGGGGAGAGGGTATGCGTCAAGGTAAAGTTACCAGACGTCTGGGAAAAACCGGACATGTCCTCTTTTCATAACCCGGCTTTTGTCTGGGTTTTGGAAAGCCCTGATGGAACTCCGGCCACATATGGAAGGCCTCTGAGCACGTGGGGTTGACATCACACACATCTGCACATGCTCCAGGTGCTCTAGATGTGACTGGAGCTCATCGCAGAAGAGAGGAGGCTTGCTGGGGGCTGGAACTGGCTGGGGTTGGTGTCTGAATGGGGCAGGGCTGGAGGGGGAATGGGGCGGGGTTATGTGATACCACCCAGAAAACTCTCTTTTCGGTTACGGCACCAAGCTTTTGGAATGCCCCACCTTATTATCTTAGAAAAGAAGACTGCTTAGCAAAATTCAAGGCCAATCTTAAAATGTATCTGTTTATTTCATAACATTTTATTGAAGGAATCCAATAAATATACAATAATATAATACAATAAAATAGTCGTTACATTTAAATTCACCACATATATATATATGTTTCTGTTTAAAGATGCATTCACTACATAATTCCGATCATCACCATTTTAAGACTCACGCCCTTCTCCCCTCCCCCTTCTCTCTTTTTAATTTTTTGTTGTTAGGAAACTAATGTACTCGTATCCACTTCCTCCCACCTGTAGCAAATCTATGTTTATCGTTTGTATCTGTCTGCCCCACGGGTAATTTTGTTTTTAAACCTATTTTATTTAGTTTTTTTAACTTTGCATGAACACCGCTAATAGACTAATAGATAGGCGGTATATCAAAATAAAATTAAACTTGAACGTGAAACTTGTCCGGGGTTTTCTTTTGTAAAATATGGTAATCCTACGTCAAGGGTCCTTCTGGAATCCTGAAATCATAAATCCTAAATGTGGCCATGTGGAGGTTATGTTTATAATAAGTCACCTAGGTTAAGAGGGCACTTATTTTATAGACCCATAAGTGCCTATGAGTATAATTTTAGAAAGGAAGTTCAACTCAGAAAATGGATGTCCAGGTCTTATGTATTTTGAGACATACACAAGACTTACTTGAACTTATGGCTAAAGTTTAAATATCAAATAGAGAACTGAACGATCTCAAGCACTCACAGACTAAAAGTCTGATGTATATTTCAAACTAATGACCCTATTGTGAGCTATCATTGATCTTATATGTTCTCTATTTTTCAAAATTTTTTTGTTTTAAATAGTTTTTTTATATATTATTTTTTTATAAAGCAATTTAAATTTTTTTATATATATATAAAGTTTCAACTGTTATACTGGTCTTCAAATGTATCCCATTTTAAGAATGAACTCTATGAAGGATTTTAGCTTCAAGAATATAGGGTACTTAGCTTCCTAGCTTAGCTTCACGACGGAAGATCTCCGTTTCGCTCTTATATAGTTCTCTAAGAGCTTCGTCAGGAAACCACCAACATTCACACTAAAAGAAGACAAAAATACTCTTTAAGTGTAAAATCTAATAACTAAAACTTTTTACTTTGCTTGCACTCAAAAAAGAACGCACTATGGCGAAACTACAGGCCCTATATTTTTAAAGACCAAATATTTTTAGGAAACAGCCACACAGACACTGCCATGAATCAGTGCAAAATTGTAGCAATTCTCTAAGTGCTATACTGCAAGAAACATGTAACACAGTATCTAAAACTATAAACCATTGAAAAGGCAAACCTGACGGGTAGCACTTTTAAAGTACCTCTCAATGCTGATGGAATCATGGGGGCACGAAATCCAAGAACCGCCTGGACCTCAAAAAAGTGCAAAAAGACCTCTGCCTCTCCGGATAATCGCCGGTTTAAATGCCCGCCCGAATTCAATTCAAGTCATATGAGAGCGTCTGACGTCATATCCGGTATCGCCAGAGATCTAGCGGAACGATCATTCTATGAACAACGGAACCCTATCTAACAGAAATAGACCTAAAACTCATCTAATACACTTATTACACTCATAGGAACCAAAATCATGCATACTAGTTTTTCTCAGTCAGCAAAACTATACGACAGACATACAGGTAATATAAGATGGAATAACAACTCCAATTCATCAGAAAAACACTTGCCAATTTATGGTAATATTCAGACCTTGCGGTTGTACACAGTGCAAGCGATCAATCCATTTTTGCTCAGATTGCAGCAGTTTTTCCCCCCTATCCCCTCCCCTTATTGATGCCTCTATTCTATCTATGACCATACATTGTAAATCCACAAAGGAATGGTTATATTCTAAACAATGTGCTACTAACGGAGCTTCTTTTCTCTTAAGTTTTAAACAGGATTTATGCTCCGCCATGCAAATGTTGAATTGTCTGGTGGTTTTACCAACATAAATTTTTTGGCACGGGCATTTAATCAGATAGACCACAAAATCAGATTTACATGTGGTAACATGCCGTAAATCATATTGTCGATGATTTTAAAGGATTTTCAAACAGAGCACCTGAGATCGTAAGAGGGCAAATTTGACATCTACCACAACTCGAGTGAAACCCTTTCTTTTTACTGTTATCAGATAGAGATGGCTCTGGTTTTATTCTCAAATATTCTTTTAGATTCCGAGATCTAGAGTACGTCAAACGCAATTTTGAGTTTTCAAAGCAGATATTATTTTGAACAATTCTCCAATGGTTATGTATAATCTTCGAAATCTGTTCTGATTGTACATTATATTTTAGTACAAATGTCTGGAAATCTTCAATTTGCTCTAGGTCCCCAGCGTACTTTTCTGTATGTGTGTTATAGGGACTATCCTTACCGCAGAGTCTAACAGCCATTCCTGGTGATTATATTTAGCCCTATGGTATGATTTCTTTAGTGTCTTTTCAGGGTACCCTTTACGTCTCAGGTTACTAGCTAACTTGTTTGCTGAAGATTTAAAATCAGCAGTATGGGAACAAATACGCCTAAAGCGTAGAAACTGAGCTAGCGGCAAGCTATTTTTAAGTGGAATAGGGTGACAACTATCATAGTGCAACAAACTGGTGGTATCTGTAGGCTTAATGTAAAGTTTAGATTCAAGGTGATTCCAATTAATACTGACCCAAGTATCTAAAAAATTAATACCTGTAAATACATAAGGGTCTGCAGACATACAGTGGTCAAACCCCCAGATCAGCCAAAGTGTCCAAGTAATGTAATTGTTACGGAGAAACATAACCCATGAAATGACCCGACACAAATTGTGATTCATAAGAACGTAAGAATTTCTATACTGGGACAGAACGAAAGTTCATCAAGCCCTGTCTACAAACAGTATCCAACCCAGGTCCCAAGTATCTAGCTAGATCTCAAGTAACAAAACAGATTTTATGCTGCTCATCCTAAGAATAAGCAGTGGATTTCACCCTTGCAAGGGCTACAACAGGGGCTCAGTAAAACCAGGCAGTGTATAGAACCACCATCACTAGGGTTGCCAGATTTTCCTTTTGGATAATCTGGACCCTTAGTCCCGCCTCCAGGCCCACCTAATTCCACCCATCCCTGCCCTAATCCTGCCCACAAGCCCGCCCTAGCCCCCACCCCCCACTGCCTGCTCTTGTCGGGCAGGAAGTCCGCACATGCGCGGACGCTCCATGATTGTCACATGCACGCTCGTGTGCTCATGACATCATCGCGTGATGGCCATGCATGCGTGGACTTCCTCCCTGTCCGACACAGCTTTTCAAAACCCATACAAAGTGCCAGGTTTGAAAAGCTGTCTGGACCCCTGGATATGTCCTCAAAAGGAGGACATGTCCGAGGAAATCCCGACGTCTGGTAACTCTAACTATCACCAGCCTGGTTGCAGCATTGCAGTCCTAAAGATGGCAGTGTTCCACAGCTAAAGTTAACAGCAGCCAGCAACTGTTTTGACCATTGTCTTGGATTTTGCAGACTGCCTGCCCTGTTGTTTTCTTGCTGTTTTAAAATACTAACAAATGGATATCCATGTTCTGGCTACGTGCAGCATGAACATCGATTTTCTAACTGAAACGTCCAAACTATGAACATGACAAAACAAGGGACATGGGCATCATTGGAACAGCATAGAAAGATCCATATTTATAAAATGGCCACTCAGTCATCTAAGTGAAGGGGGTCGCCTAATGATTAGAGCAGCCTACTAAGAACCAAGGCAGAAAATCAGAGGTTTATTGAGTCACAATAACTGTCATGTACCTTTCCTTTTATTTGACTTCCTTACATATCCAGGGTGGGCATGTATTATTGTTTGCTATACTTAATTATCTATATTATTAAAATTAAATATGTACTTCTTCTATTAATTATGGGGAGGAGGGGGGAGAAAATGATTGCTTTTTTAATTATTTGTGTATTTAAAGTGCATTCTGTGTAGTATTTATGTTTAAATTCATTGTATGGCACTGTTAACATTTGAAAATTAATAAAGATCTATTAAAAAAAAACAGGTCTAAATATGGATGTCCATCTTTTTTGACGTGGGCATCCTTTCCTGATCTGAAATCAAAGTTAGATTCCGTACTTTAGCCCCTCCCTAGTCCAGCCCAAAACACACCCACACCACACTCCCTTGCCATATGGTTTTACAGTGGTAAAACATATCGTTATAAGAGATTCTTAGGGAAAACTTTTGCTTTTCAGGCTAGTGCAATGAATTCATGTTGGCGTACGCTTATTCTCCAAGCTCAGTCTTATTATTTATTTAGAAAAATTATTAAATCTTATCTGGCCACAAATTTGGACTTGGCGGTTAAAATGTACAGCGTCAGCATCTTTGAGACAAACTTGGTTTTTCTTGTTGCATAGGATTTTTTGGACCCCAGTTCGTTTACAAAAGATAGACAGTTCTAAATCTAATAGATGCTGGCATTGTTATGTTAATATAGGATCGTTGGATCATCTGTTCTATTGTCCATTGATAACTTAATTTTTGGAAGTCAATTTGGGGACAAATCAATATTGTACTTAGGTCATCGATACCAATGACTTATGAAGCCATAATTTGTGGTATTCTATTACATATTAAATCTTCTTTGGATCAACATAAAAGCCGTCTTTTCTTGATAATGACGGGAATAGACATCCAGATGGTTGCACGTAACTAGAAGAGTTATGATCGACTGGATTACACTTTCTGGTGGGCAAACCTATGTTCCAGTTACAGTATGAAAGAATGAACGCGGAATTTTTGGGATATAGTAACGCATCAAAAATGGTATGATAAATATGATGACTATGTTTGATAAATATGTGACTTAATTGCCATTTTGTATTTTCTGAGAAATTTTGATATGCTTATGTAAGTAATTCACTGTGCAGTTCTTTCTTGCTGTAAACAGCCTTGAACTAATGGTTTGGCGGTATATAAGAATAAATTATTATTATTAGTAGTAGTATTATAACCTTAGTTTATAGAATTAGGATTTGGACATCCATGCAATATGAATGTCTAAGGGGGGAATGCATCAACAGGCCTAAGTGATTTAGTATACGCTAAGGCCTAAATTCTCTATTAGTACGTTTAACTTAGGCGTGCTTTGGACGTCCGGTAAACGTAAATACCAATTAACTATATTTAGGCGTGAGATAGACGTCCCGCAAAATAGACGTGCGCAAAATAGACGTCCCTCGTCGCGCAAAATAGACGTCCCTCAAAATAGACGTGCGCAAAATAGACGCAGGTTTCTGAACCGTCTCTAATGGACCCGTGATAGACGTGAGTACGGGTTTGTTTTTTGTTATTTGTTTTTTTTAAAAATTATACTTTATATATACTCTTTATTATCACACATTCAGCATTGATAAGTATAGGATGATGAAAAACATAACTAAAACACTGTATCAGAATTGTACAATTTACCATTAATACAAGGAAAAGAAATATGTTATGTTTCAAAGGAAAACTAGAAAATGAAACGTACCGAGTGGGTGTTGAACTTACATTATCAGTAATGGAAGGTGGGAACCAGTAGATGTGTGCTACACAGAAAGCTATACAGGAATGTCATACTCACCTCCTATTAGAAGTGGAAAGGATAGGACTTTGAACACCATATAGACTTTTTATAAACTTCGTTTAACTTCCACAAAGACTGGCAGGAAAGGCACCCTAAGTCATCCAATAAGCTTTCTCTCGATTTGCCAGAGACATTATTTCAGAGAGGATAGTTTAGAAGTGATATCTTGCTCCAAAGAACACTCTCCTGGTCTTAAAACATTCCTACTATCAGCTCATTCTTCACAACAAGAAACACAATCAAAACACAGATTCAACCTGAATGTGGCTTCCAGTTCACAGGAAGAGGAAATAGCAAGCAGCACAATGCTGATCTCATTGTGACATCATCAAGGTGCACCTGGAAGGTAGATATGCCACAAGTAAAAGACAAGCCGGGACTTGAACTCACAACCTACAGATGATCGAGATAGTGCTTTTACTCACTGACCTACACCTGTGTCTCTAATTCCTCTGTCATAGCATACCTTAGTAATGTGCTAAAGTATACTCTACTTAGCTATCATATCACAGTCAGTTGAGGCAAAAGACTGGTAGCTCAATGGTGTAAAGCACTGTTGTCACGGATGCAACACCCATATTCTTAAGTATGGTTCAATAAATGTAATACAGAGTCAAAATTATGCTGTTTATTTTATCAAACCCAAGCTCAACTTTTTAATGTATTGTGTATAGTCTCGCTAATGTGTTTGTGATGAAAATTAGATGTGATACGTGTATATATATAAACCCTAGCCACGCATGCGCACATACCTGCGTGCTTCTGTGATCTCTGCTCTGTGATCAGTAGGTCTGTGGCCAGCAGGAGTGCAGATGCAGCAGCCAGGTGACTCCCCCCCTCCCTCCCTCCCTCCCTCACCACCAAAATCACCACCGCCAAAGCTTCCTCCTTCTGGCCAGCCGGGAGGAGGGCTCCGAGTCGCTGAAGACTGTCCCAGATCGCTCATAAATTAACCTTTTCATCTGAGGTGTGAGGCTGCGGTGACCTTGCTCCCCGGCTCACTAAGGTTTCATCTTAAGAAATTCAAATGCATTGTAGAAAATGCAAGTGACTATTCTGTGTCATCCTAGACACCCCTGCAACACCCCAACAACACACTCCTGCAGCATAAACCCCTCATGTTATAATCAAGTAAAAGACAAGCTGCGAGTTGAACTCATAACCTATGGATAACTGGTACAGCTTGTTTACTAACTGAGCTACCGAGCTACTTAACTGTAGCCCTAACCCTAACCATAAAGTAGCATCTGACATTATAGAAGCCGTTAGAATTTTGAAATCGTTTTGGACGTTCATTGGGTGTTCTTAGATCAAATATACCTGTAGATACTTGCAATGATTACCCCTTGTCAAAGCTTGTACCTAAAGCCATTTCTGGAGACTCCCATTCCCAAATCCCCAACATAGCTCAGTGCTTAAAAGCACTGCTTGTATCTTCCCCAAAGGTCAGGGGTTCAAGTCCTGACTAAGGTTACCAAAGACAGAATATGATTTTGTTTTTCCACCCACCCATGCATAGCTAAGCTAAAATATGTGAACCTCACTTCCCAATCTTCATTTATTTAATTTACAAATTGTCATTGTGTTTCATTAGGTTTACATGGTAAGCTTCTAAGCGTTCTGCTGTACTTTTTTGTATAACAGCTATATCGGCGTGGTTTAGGATGTAATCTATAGTGTTGATGTAGCGCGGAGCGGCTGCTGCAAGCACGCCCAAGCGGCACAAACACGTCATCGCGTTTTTATGCGTTGTGACGTCATAGAATCGCCCGTTCTTCATACGCAGTTATTTCTCCTAAAATGGCTGCCAGGAGACAGCCAAACTTCACCACTGAAGACTCCAGGCTGCTGGCCAGGCTCTTTTTAGTGCATGAGCACCACTATTTCAGAGTGGCAGGCCATCGCAGGTCATACCTGCAGTTCAGGGACTCCTGGACCCGCCTGACCCGGCGCTACAATCGTAGAGCCTCCTGTCCCAGGGAAGTAAGTATTCCAAGTCAGGCCCTCACAAATAATCATGTAAAATGTAATGATGGAAACCTGTCTCAATCAAATTGTTCATGTTTTTGTGGGTAAATTTTGATTCCTTTTAAAAACTACAATTGTGCATAATAAATCTTTTACATTGAATACTGAAATTAAAGCACATCCCAAAGGAGCAGTAGTAGGATTTCAAATGACAAATTCAGCTCCTAGAAGGCATCTATTCCATTCACAACATGCACACAACTAATTTTTGGGTCACAAGCTTCACATTTGTAATCGAAACATCTTGACATCAACTTTCCCAAAGTGCTGCTATGTCATTTCAAATACCTTAAACACTCCTGTATCAATCTGCTGGTCTAGGGAGATAGTGGCATGACGTTTAAAGTGACAGCGTCAGTACCCTGACGTCAGGGGTTTCAAGCCACGCTGCTCCTTCTGACCAAACTATTTTATTGCCCCTGCTGCATGATTGTAAGCTCACCAGGACATGCTGTAATGTGGGGCAGTGCTGATAGGCTACAGCCTCAGCACCCTGGGGTTGTGAGTTCAATCCCACCTCCTCCTTGTGATGCTGTCCATATCACCTCACACACACCCCCTCCCCCCCCCCCCCCCCCACTGTCCCAGGTACAGTAGAGAGATAGCGATGCCTCCAGCACAGAAAGGGGAAATGCTGGAGTACGTGAATAAATTCATGTAAAACATGTGGCAGAAGGGGGTGGAGGCAGACAGCAAAGCGGATAGGGGCTCTTGGAGGGCAGTGTACTCCATTTTTATGTGCTTATAGAGGTCAATACTTAAGTAAACATGTTATGCCATAGTGCTAGATGGCACTCATCATATCCCTCCCTCTCTGTTCTTTCTCTCTCTCTATTATCCAGGTTGAGGATCTCAGGAAAAGGGGGCGACTGCTGAGGCGCCAGGAGCGGGCCTTCCTTGAGGGGGTGAGGGAGGAATTGCGTGCAGAAGCCGGTGAGTAATGAGTCCAGCGTGTGTTTCTTTGTGATCAGCCTACCAGAATAAATAAATGAAAATGCTTGAGTAGCTGTAAACCATTCTTAATCATAAAATCTGCAGTAAAGCTGCTATTGTGATATCATGTCACAATGGCTTTATGGTGTTCTACTTGCCTCACTTACTTACGCTACATTTTGATGTTGACAGTGGAGTAGGTGCTTTGCATCCTGTTATTAGCATTTGAAGAAAATAACGTAGTAAATAATGTCATGTTCAAAAGTGTTGTGGACATATCTGACTGTATCCTATTTCTCTCTTGTCAAGCAGCAGCGCAGGCACCCCCTCAGGAGGCCCCGCAGGTGATGGAGGGAGCCCCACCCTGGTCCTCGGCAGAGGAGGAAGAGGAGATGGAGGAGGAAGAGGAGGAGATAGAGGAGGAGATAGAGGCGGAGATGGAGGAGGAGATGGAGGAGGAGGAGGAGGCCTGGCAGCCCTCAGGACCACCCACACCACCACTGCCCCCTGGACCTCCACCACTGCCCCCACCACTGCCCCCTGGACTGCCTGCCCCACCACTGCCCCCTGGACCCCCACCGCCTGCCCCACCACTACCTCCAGGACCACCACCACCATCCCCTGTTGGACCTTCCCCTTCCCCCACCCATAGCCCTTCCCCTCACTCTCCTGCCCTTCCTGTTCCCATCCCACCCCCTTTCCTTGCTGTTCCCCCCCAGGAGCAGCCCGACCAGCCTCAGGAGGGGGTGGCCAGGGAGATGGCGGCCTACTCTGCCATCTTGGAGGAGGTGCAGGTATTGAGAGGGTGTGTGGAGAGGATGGAACATGCCCTCTTGCGGCTGATAGCCGAAAGAGGGCATGGTGCCAGCAGCCATACACCCTCTCAATGACTGCACCTCTTCCGCCCCCCTCGCCTGAGGTAGCTCAAGCTGCTCTTGGGGGGCACCCACCCTTTTTCCCTGCGTTATATGTTATGTTATATATGTAAATAGTTTTTTTAAAAAGTTTACGTTTTTAAAAGTTTTAATAATTTAATAAAAATATTGGTTTATATTTACTTTAAACTTTCCTGTGTGGTTTTAGCCTTGTAGCATCATCAGCTTAGTGGACAGAGTCCAAGGTAGATAGGGGTTCAGGAGGGACTGCTGAATGGGCCCTTTTCACTATAACAACAAGGTGACATATAGAAAGTTTGACAATCTTTATTGGGGTCTGTCATTCATTCTATTACCTGCTAGCCACTCTGATGTCAAATCATTGCAGAATCTAGGAAAAAAGCAAGTGAATGCAAGGGTATATGCAACTGTAGGTAGATGACGACATCTCAGCTATGATGTGCAAAGTAAGCCAGTCCCTGTTCCAAAGTAAATGGCTACATAAGGAAGAGAATATAAGTCACTGTGGTAGATTTGTTGTTAAGGAATAGGGTTATTTCTAGTAAGAGTTGGCTCCACACCAGGAGAATCCAAATGAGACATGTGGGTTTTTCTTCCTTTCAATGAAGGTGATGGAAGTAAAGGCCAGATCCCTCAATCTATCCTCCTGGTTCTTGAGCTACACTATTTTGGTAAAGCAGGTGTGGAAACCACAAAGATGCTCACAGCTGCACTGCTCTCAGTACTATAAAAACTCCATCTGACAATACTGCAGTTGCCTGTGTAAGACACCTGAAAAGTGAAAAGAGGAGAAGCTGGTTTACACAACGTTCACAAACAGGGGGGTTCAACCCCAAAGGTCCTCCCTTCCCTGAAGCAATGTGTTAACCTCATATATGTTGAGCTGCTTAGATGTCACCGTGGTATAGGTGTTAAGGCAATAACCTTAACTTGCTGATGGTGTGGGTTAGTATCACCTGTAATCCTCCACTGCTACTGTTTAGAACTCATGTGAGGGAATAGACTAACTGAAAACAAAAAGTTTGTGTGCATATAACAGCAGGAATGCGTGCCATGGTGTTCTATGAGGCCAACAATATCAATTTACTATTGTTCCTGAAAGTCATCAAGGATACCTGTGTGAAGAGAACAATAGAAGTGTGAAACATTTATTTCACTCATCAGAAGAGTGACTCAAGTGAAGAATAGTAGAGTAAGCAAATAAAGGTTACCATATATATTCTCACCTACAACTGTTTGGCTAGGTGCAAACTGGTGTGCTGAGCTGCTGCTCTGGTCTGAAATGAAGAATAGAGAGAAACTGTTAACAAAGACCTATGTCTCCTAAATTAAACACTGAAGTTGTGGCAGAACACACACCTAGAAGTAACAGAGCTGCTAACATACCTTTAGACTCCTTATTAAAAATGGCAGCCATTAGCCACTCATTAGGAGTTTTCCACCTGAACCATGTTGATTGGATATCCATTGAATGGCAGTGTTCCCCCCCCCCAACATACCCGACCTATTCTTATCAATGAGTTAGTACACAGAACCATTCCTCACCTGATTTTAATTTGCCTGTAATTTGATTCTACAAAGAATTAACTTTAACTCTGAGTAAACCCTCTCAGATGTATGAACACATCCATTTTATTTACATATCCATTTGTGTACCAGCAAAATATATACCAGCATGGTCTTTATCAGTCTTCTCAGTCATTTTTATCAGCCCTGTGGAATGGAGAGTAGGAGATATCAGAAATAAAATAACTAGTATAAACAATAGCACACAATGAAAGGCCATAAAGAGAAGTCAGTTTTTGTTGGTTGGTTTCTTTAGTTCTATGATAGTTCAAAGTAGCTTACAAAATATCATTCTCACCTGGACTTACTATCTGAGCTGCTTCTAGAAAAGATAAAACAACATATTAGAATGGCCAGTATTAATGGCTCTGTGGAATAGAGGGAAATGGGAGGCAGAGATAGGGAAAGAAATGTAAAAGACTAAGACAGAGTAAAGTCTCAAACATCTGCATAAGCAATAGGATAGAATAGAAAGGAAACACTGCTCACCTGGACCTTCTTATACCCATGCACGCCTATGTAGCGTGTGACGTCATCATAGCAGGAAAACTTTCTCTATGCCTATTGGGCGCCGTTCGGGTGCGGTTCCTTAGCCCGCTTCCTAACCACGCCCATCACACCTCATTGGTTGTTGTACAGGGGGTGTGTTTGAACGTGTTCTACAAGTAGCCTGAAAAGATGGCTACACCTTGCAACATGGCTTCAAAGCGAAAATCGAATTTCTTGCATGGAGAGTTGCAGATATGGAAAATGGAGGTGGGGCAGACAATGACATTATGAAAGCAGGGAGAGTGGTGGGTGTGGGCATCTGTGTGTAACCTGACCTGGCCCCTTCTTTTCCCTAACAATTTATTCCCCTCCACACTTAACACAAAATTTAAGTCCCCAACAATCCCTCACACCAACACCCAGAAAAATCCATAAACTAAGGAAATACAGATAATGGGGGTGGGGAGGAGTGTCAAAGGCAGAAGGGAGTATAAAGGAGAACAGGCAAGTCATAGCACAAAGTTTCATAATTGAGGAAACGGAACATCACAAACACAAACTCACATGAGGGGGTCTTACATAGGCAAAATGGCTGTGCCAAAGCTTTCTATATACTAAGCACGCCTAATTAGCGACTGACGTCATAGGAACCGTTAGGATTCAAATCTAATTGGATGTGCATTGGATGTGGTTTTGCAATATACATCTGTAGTGACATTGTAGTAATTTCCTTCACATCTCTAAGCTCTATGTTCTAAACAATGTTACCTCTATAGCTCTATGCCTTAATGCATTGCTTTTCATCTTCCATACATCAGGGGGTTCAAGTCTTGAGTAAGGTTAGCAAATAGTTTATATTCATTTCTCAGCCAGGACACCTGGTAACTCTTTAGCCTTGCCTTTACATATCAATATTTTGCTTCAGCTTTTATTATGTGCAGCCCATTGTCTAATATTTAATGCAACCTGTTCTCTCTCATGCTGAACACCCTCCCCCCCCTAACTGGATCATTCTTCAACACCTGTCCAAGCCCTCTGAAGTTTGATTTAACTCATAGCTGTTGCCCAATGCCTATATTGCATCAAAAGAAACACATTCCTACTAGAATGGCTTGCAGTTAGGAGCAAATGAAAATATCTCATGCACCTGTGGCTGCAGAATGCTGAGGAGAAACAGCAAATTCCACCACTTCTGAGAACTGTTAGGATGCCAGGAAACAAAAGTGAACAACAAACAGCAGTGCAATCGGCTCTCTTTTGAAAGCAAAGAAAAACCAGCACACATTATCAGCACTTAAAAAGAGAATAAACAGATACACACCTTAACATTCCAGCTTCCCTCATTGCAAAATGGAGGTGTTCAGTTGCACAAAACTGACCTCATTGTGACCTCATCAATCTGCATCTTCCAAAGTAATATGCCACAATTAAAAGATGTGGTGGGTGTTGAACCCACAACCACTGGATGTTAGCAGCAAAGGCTGGGCTCCTAACCGATAGAGCTACAGCTGCTTGACTGAGCTGTCTGTGCTTCATTAGGTATCATATCAGGATGAACTCAAATAAGTTTAAGCAAAGGAATGCTTAAAGATTTGGAACGTTTTCAAGTAGAAAACAAATATGAAATATGTATTAAAGAATTGCAGCACAAAGAACGCCTAAACGGAACAGATTATTTACAGTCCTATATATGCATTAGTACAGTGCTTAAAATGAAGATTAGCGTGTGAGAAAAACAGAGCTCCACCTCACATGCATTCAAGCACACTTGGGAATATGGGTTTGGGGCTCAAGGAAAGCAGCGCTTTTAACCATTGAGCTACCACTTGTTTTGTCTCAGCCTACTATGACATTATAGCTAAACTCCTTTTCCCTTAGCACTTCACTAAGATATGATATGACAAGGGAGCCAGAGGCATTGTAGCTGTGGGTCAGTGAGGAAAGGCACTCTCTACCAAACTTCCGGGCTTTGAGGGTTCAAATCCCAGCCTGTATTTTACTTGTGGCGTATCTGCCTTCCAGGTGCACTTTGATGATGCTTTCCACTTCTTATAGGAGTTGAATATAACATTTCTCCATTTAAACATGGCATACTTTGTTAGTTTTTATCGTGGTAAAGTATACATTTCTGAAATGGTGAAGAAACAATAAGCGGTATAAGCAAATCCAAACTGCTGTAAGCACAAGAAAGCATGTGTAGCTCAACATGCTAATGCTCCTCTTCTGAGCTCTGACCTCTGAAACTCCCCGGTTCGACTCCCACCTTTGCTCATTTTAATAAGGTCCTAGTTTTTTCCTATTAGATCTTATAACATTTCCCTTTGCAGGCAAACCTATTTTCAACTTACCATGGCTCGGACATCCTACGCAGTGATGAGAGAAACCTTTCCTCTGACAGCAAGATGACATTTGTGGATCGCCTGGTTAATGTGCTCTCATCACTGCGTAGGATGTCCGAGCCATGGTAAGTTGAAAATAGGTTTGCCTGCAAAGGGAAATGTTATAAGATCTAATAGGAAAAAACTAGGACCTTATTAAAATGAGCAAAGGTGGGAGTCGAACCGGGGAGTTTCAGAGGTCAGAGCTCAGAAGAGGAGCATTAGCATGTTGAGCTACACATGCTTTCTTGTGCTTACAGCAGTTTGGATTTGCTTATACCGCTTATTGTTTCTTCACCATTTCAGAAATGTATACTTTACCACGATAAAAACTAACAAAGTATGCCATGTTTAAATGGAGAAATGTTATATTCAACTCCTATAAGAAGTGGAAAGCATCATCAAAGTGCACCTGGAAGGCAGATACGCCACAAGTAAAATACAGGCTGGGATTTGAACCCTCAAAGCCCGGAAGATTGGTAGAGAGTGCCTTTCCTCACTGACCCACAGCTACAATGCCTCTGGCTCCCTTGTCATATCATATCTTAGTGAAGTGCTAAGGGAAAAGGAGTTTAGCTATAATGTCATAGTAGGCTGAGACAAAACAAGTGGTAGCTCAATGGTTAAAAGCGCTGCTTTCCTTGAGCCCCAAACCCATATTCCCAAGTGTGCTTGAATGCATGTGAGGTGGAGCTCCGTTTTTCTCACACGCTAATCTTCATTTTAAGCACTGTACTAATGCATATATAGGACTGTAAATAATCTGTTCCGTTTAGGCGTTCTTTGTGCTGCAATTCTTTAATACATATTTCATATTTGTTTTCTACTTGAAAACGTTCCAAATCTTTAAGCATTCCTTTGCTTAAACTTATTTGAGTTCATCCTGATATGATACCTAATGAAGCACAGACAGCTCAGTCAAGCAGCTGTAGCTCTATCGGTTAGGAGCCCAGCCTTTGCTGCTAACATCCAGAGGTTGTGGGTTCAACACCCACCACATCTTTTAATTGTGGCATATTACTTTGGAAGATGCAGATTGATGAGGTCACAATGAGGTCAGTTTTGTGCAACTGAACACCTCCATTTTGCAATGAGGGAAGCTGGAATGTTAAGGTGTGTATCTGTTTATTCTCTTTTTAAGTGCTGATAATGTGTGCTGGTTTTTCTTTGCTTTCAAAAGAGAGCCGATTGCACTGCTGTTTGTTGAGACAAAAAAGGGGGATGTAAAAGCCATGTAAAAATTATATTATGGTTTGGGCTGAAATGTGGTTTGTTATCCATGCAATATAATGTGTTCCATTGTTATGGTGTCATTATATTTATTAGGACAGAGAAAATATGAAAACTACCTATTGAAATTCACTATTGGAATTATTGATGAAAAAACACAGTGGACGTCTGCCTCGCGTGTAACAAAGAGCCGCAATTACGATAGTTGAAACGGCATTGAAATCCAAGTTAGACCAGGGTTTCTTACGTCTACATAATTCACGAGATTTAGACGCACAGGTTCGCCCAGGTAGCGCCTATCCAGCGTCCCCACGTGGCACGCCCACGGAACGCCCACGGAACGCCCACGTCCAGAGCTGCAGACGGGACTATGCTTTCGATAGACGTTAGTTCGTTATGTACTACCTAGGGACGTCTATGTGTCGTTCATTACCCAATTAACATTAATTAAGACCCTTAACTCCGTGATTATTCAATTATATCCGACGTCCAAAGCACGCCTAAATTAAACGCAGTAATAGAGAATTTAGGCCTAAATGCTAAAGATGCCTATAGGAATAAAATGGATGTCTTTAGTGTTTAGCATGCGCTAACACAGCACCCAATGATGAATTCCCCATAAATGCCAATTTTCAGATGTCCAAAACAAAAATAGTGCTCCTAAAATAAACACCTACGTGTAGGGATAAATCGGAAGAAATTGTACATTGAAGCTGCCGACATTTGCGTGTAAATTGCAAGTCTGCCTACACTCTGCCCAAGCCCCAGCCCTAAACTCCTACACAAGAGATGCATAAAAATATATGCTGTCTCCATCAGTGGCGTACCAAGAGCAGGGCAGTGGGTATGATCTGACCTAGGTAAAGACAACAAGAGGATGCAGCGAGCAGTCATGGAGCCACAGTGTATAGGCATGTGGCTGTCGGTTCTGCCGATCCCCTGCCCTGGAACAGGAAGTTACTGTCAAAGGGGGCAGGGGGAGAGGGGCAGGCAGAACCAACAACTGTGCACCTGGTCACTGACACTGCGACTCCTTGCTGGACCCAAGTACTGCATGCAGTGGGGGTGATGTGCCTGGAAGAGGGTGGCAACCAAGCTAGGTACGCCACTGCACACCATGTGTATTTTCACATGTGTAACCTTGGGGTACATTTTTAAAATGCTCTTTTATGTGAATAAAAAGTCCTTTATATGTGAAAAATCCTATAAAGAATTAGGGGTGATTCTAATATACAGCAATTTAAATAAATTAATTTAACTGGGTGCCTTTTATTAGGCATGCCGATGGCACATGATGAGCGCCAGTTCCATAATGGTAGCTGCACACCAAGGTTTAGGAGCTAACAGTTACACGAGGTCTATGAGTGGCATAAATGTTAGCACCTAAATATGATATTGATGTGCGTAATTTACAGTATTCTGTTAATGAAGAAGTCAATATTCAGTCTTTGGAGGTAAGCACTTTGCTGACTGATGGTGGAGTTATTCCCGGATATTCAAAGCTAGGCCCTGTCTGGGCTTCGGCTTTGAATATCTGGTTATTTTTGATCCAGCTAACACATAGCTGCACAAGTCAATATTCAGCCCTTAAGTAGCCATGGATTAGCATATAAAGATAGGACTTTTAGGTGGTTCCATTTATGCGCTAAACCTGGCCGCTTAAGGGCTGAATATCAGCCCTTAACTGGCCAAGTGCCGACTCTGCCCATGGAATGCCCCAACATAGCTGGCATTGAGCTAGGCACTGTGAATTTCAGCAGCATTTAACTGGTTAAGTCTTCCCTCCTTCCCAGGAGCTGTGAACACTACTTGCTCCAGAGCAGTTGGAACCTGATTAGTTATAGGCAGGCTATAAGCTTTTTAAATAAATAATAAATAAAATAAATTGTAATCTTTAGCAAGCATTCATTAAACAGAATGTGACAGTAACAGAGTAAATGATGGCAGATAAAGACCTGAACGGTCCATCCAGTCTGCCCATTAGTTATATCCATTAAAAATTAATGATTAAATTAACTTGTCTCTTATTTGATATTTCTGGGCCGTAGACTGTAAAGTCTGGTATTGTCCTAGGTTCCAAATGCTGAAGTTGCCGTTCAAGCTCTCTCCAGCCTATCCTACCATCCTGTTTGCAGGATAGCGACATAAGTCTGGCCAAGTAACATCCTCATGTTCCAAGTTAGTGGAGTTCCCATTGATGCCCTCCTATGGAATTTCCACTGTACATGCTAAAACCTAATTTTCATATGATATACTTTGCTTACACATGCGTCCATGCTAGTGACGTTTTGGGGTTCTTTAGCATGCATAGCCAGGGCTGCAGTGCGTAAGCTAAGACTGGAATCTAAATATTTGTTTTGTCCATGAATGAGAGTTACTCAGTTACTAGCTGACTTGCAGTGGGTATTCTAATGAATAGTCATGGCTACATTTTCAAGTTTATGTCAAAGATGTTGTATGATGAACACAATCCTAGCATAGAACTTTTGTAAACAAGTCACTAGTTGGGTGGGGAGGGGAAGGGGAATGAAAGGTGAGACCTCACCTCGAGTATTGTGTTCAATTCTGGTCTCCTTATCTCAAGAAAGATATAGCGGCACTAGAAAAGGTTCAAAGAAGAATGGCCAAGATGATAAAGGGGATGGAGCTCCTCTTGTATGAGGTTAAGATTAAAAAGGTTAGGCTCTTCTGCTTGGAAAAGAGATGGCTGAGGGGAGATATGATTGAAGTCTACAAAATCCTGAGTGGAGTAGAGCGGGTACAAGTGGATAGATTTTTCACTCCGTCAAAAATGACAAAGACTAAGGGACACTTGATGAAGTTACAGGGAAATACTTTTAAAACCAATAGGAGGAAATATTTTTTCACTCAGAGACTAGTTAAGCTCTGCCAGAGGTTGTGGTAGAAGCGGATAGTGTGGCTGGTTTTAAGAAGCTTTTGGACAATTTCCTGGAAGAAAAGGCCATAGTCTGTTATTGAGAAAGGCATGGGGCAAGCAACTGCTTGCTCTGGATCGGTAGCATGGAATGTTGCTACTCTTCGCGTTGTTACCAGGTACTAGTGACCTGGATTGTCCACCGTGAGAATGGGCTATTGAGCTTGATGGATCTTTGGTCTGACCCAGTAAGGCTATTCTTATGTTCTTAGCATGGCCCATTAGGGTTATACAGCCTATCTCCTTCTATGCTTTATTATTTTTAGGGTTGTAACTACCTTTCTATGCAAGTTATCCCTTTTATGCCTGGTTTCAAAGATATCTCTAATGTATATCAATTAGTACAAACAGGGCTTGAAATCACTTAAAATGGCTTCAGCTAACTCAACAAATACCTACTTTCTTTAAGAAGCCTTCTATTGCACTTATCACGCTTTGTTTTTTATTACCACATAATAAATATATTTATCCTACATATTACCAAACCACACTCTCTGTGAACAAATCACACTATAAAACTGTTTTCTTTATAAAATAGCTCAACAGGAATGTCCCATTGGGTGAAATAACTCAGTGAAAATCTGAAGCAGTTGTGGCTCCTGAAGACGCTGATCCAGCGAAACACAGCCCTGTGTTGGCCGTCTGAACAACATGATTGTAGAGTCCAGTGTTGATATCAAAAAGCATAAACTATAATCATTGTGGTTGAGCAACATGAGACTGTGGTAACAATTTACAATACAGCAAGAGAACGTGTGATAATTTTAAAAATTTAGGCAATGTGGTATTGAAAGGAACTGAAACTGAAAAGGCTTTGCTCCAGTTCAGGTTTTCTGGCCCAATGGGATTTTCCTGTTGAGCTATTTTATAAAGAAAACAGTTGTGTAGTGTGATTTGTTCACAGAGAGTGTGGTTTGGTAATATGTTATTTATATCAGTGTGATATAAATATATTTATTATGTGGTAATAAAAAACAAAACATGATAAGTGCAATAGGAGGCTTCTTAAAGATAGGTATTTGTTAATGTATATCAATAGGACAAATTTGTTACTCTTTCTGACCTTCTAAATTTGTATTAAAAACATTTTGTTTATATCACCATATGCCACTAGTGTACTGCCTTCAACAGTAATTCAGTGCTGACATTTTGGTGGTTGTAGATATAATTGAAGCTGATGTTTCATTTGCAGAGGTTAGTACACTTGAACTACTGTACCCTGAGTTCCTGATTTTATTTGGAATGAAAGTCTGCCCAGTCATATTATTTGTCAGACCATACAAGCTCAAAGGCCATAGCCATGTTGTAGCCTTACTGAAAGCTGGTGATGTAAACAAAAGTTCTCTAGGAAAGAAATCACAAAGTCAAAATATTGTTAGTTTTTTTAAAAACTCCTTTTCCTCCTCCCTCCCACTCCTTAGTTACAAAACTAGTAAGGTGGTCCCTTAGTCGTTAGTGGAGATGCAGCCATCAATGGCATTTTCCTCTGTCATTTCCTGTTATTGACAAATAAAAATGAGCAGGATTTCATTTGCCACTGACAGGCCACTTCTTTGCAATCCACAGCCCCCTCCACCACCACACACACTTCTTTAAGGCTTCCTGGGCCTACTTGAATCTCTGGTGGACCAGAGAGGGTCCATTCACTCCTGTCCAGGGCCACAGCCACATCCAATATGCTGGCTATGACCTTTCAACCAGGGATTTAGGTAGGCCCAGTGGGCTACAGGGATAAAGGACCACCAGGAAGGTTGGGGGTGGGGGGAGAGCAGGAATGAAGCCCAAGAAATTTTGTTTTGTGTTGTCTCCCATAATGACAAACAAAAGGGAGGAACTCCTAAACAAAACAAACATTCCCCTAACCGACACAAAATGAAAACTTTTTGAATGCCTATCTGTAGAGCTTCATGTTAGTGTCTCCTGCTTTGTGCCGGCTGTATCCGCATTCATTCCAGCGTTTCCTTCTTTATCTTCGGGCCGGCTGGATATCAAAAGCTACGTTTTGTGGTGGGCCCACCATGCCTGCATTATGAAAACTTCGGGCCAGGGCAACCTGTGTAGTGCTGGCTGTATTCTGCTCCTTCCAGCTGACCATTTCCGTCTTTGGGCTGGCTGGATCGCGAAGACTGTGTCTTGTGGCAGGCCCTGTTTGCGATGGGCTGGAGATGAAATCCTGGTGCGGAGTGGCGCTGTCCAGATGGCGTTGTGGGGACCAGCTCATGTCCTGAAGTAACCTGAAGAGGAAGATTTAAGGTGAACAGAATGTTGGGCATTATCAAAAAAGGTATCACTACCAGAACGAAGGAAGTTATCCTGCCACTGTATCGGGCGATGGTGCGCCCGCATCTGGAGTACTGCATCCAATACTGGTCGCCGTACCTTAAGAAGGATATGGCGATGCTTGAGAGGGTCCAGAAAATAGCAACAAGGATGATAAAAGGCATAGAAAACCTTTCATATGCTGAGAAACTAGGGCTCTTTCCTCTGGAAAAGCGGAGACTTAGAGGGGACATGATAGAGACTTATAAGATCATGAAAGGCATAGAGAAGGTAGAGAGGGACAGATTCTTCAGACAGCAGGGAAAACAAAAATAAGAGGGCATTCAGAAAAATTGAAAAGAGACAGATTCAGAACAAATGCTAGGAAGTTCTTCTTCACTCAGAGGGTGGTGGACACCTGGAATGCGCTTCCAGTGGAGGTGGTAGGACAGAGTACGATATTGGGTTTCAAAAAGGGATTGGATGATTTCCTGAAGGAGAAGGGGATTGAAGGGTATAGATAGAGGGTTACTATACAGAATATTAAATGATTAGGGAATAAAAGGTTTAGGTAAAGGATCACTTACAGGTTATGGACCTGGGGGGCCACCGCAGGAGTGGACTGCTGGGCATGATGGACCCCTGGTCTGACCCGGCAGAGGCAATGCTTATGTTCTTGTGGACAGTGACTTTAAAACTGATTATTTTATTGTTAATTTTTTTTTAGTTCAATAATTTTTATTAAAATTTCCATAAACTACAATACAATGCATCAAAACTTAAATTTCTTATGTAAATACATAAAAGATAATAAAGAAACAATATAATACAAATAATACTCATTAATACTATCATAAATGCTACAGTATTTTATTTTTATTTTATTTGACTTTCTTTAATTTTTACCTTTTGGTTTTTGCTGTAGTAGGACTTGGTTTAATTTGTTATGTTGTGTTCGCTTTTATTTTTGGGATGTATTTCATATTTCATATTAATATATATTTTTAATATATTTTATATCTTATGTTTATATTCTAATTGTAGTTAGATTTTAGTTTGGTTTATATATGGTTTGAGAGGGCTGTGTGGATAGGCATAGGATGAATGTGATTAGTTCAGGAAGATGAATTGTAACACCATGTCAATAGCCCATGTAATTACTCTGTTTTGTTACACCATTGAAAAAGCTAATGTAAACCGCTCAGATTTGACTATTCTAGTCTTTAGTAGTGGAATATAAGCTTGAATAAACAATAGGGCAATACCACAGGTGTTCTGGCAAGGGTGGCCATAGTGAGTATCTCCCAGTGCAATCTGTCCTGAGCAACTGCAGTAAAATGTCAGAAGGGTACAAATGATAAATCATATTAGGCAGCATGGAGGAACATTCTAATAACAGATATGACACAGAATGTCAGCATCATACAAATGTAGCCCCTTAATAGGAAATGCATTGGAACATTCAATGACTTGAATGAATAGAAATCTCCATACAGGAACAGAACAGACTGTGATATCGCTGAGCATTTAACACTGTGTTCTATTACATAATACTGCAAAAAGTGATTATAAAATAAGTGCTTATATCTAATATATAACTATGACTAATATATCACCCTGCCATTCAAGCATGAGCTTAGCCTATCTGATACTACAGAACACAGTCAGGTTCGAGATGCTTCCTTTGCTAGCAGGTGATAGGATTCCACCACCTCCCTGGAACTGTCAATGTTTCTCATGCACCAAGGGTAAAAGAAGCTAACACCCTTAATTCTATATATAGCGCTCAAAATTGTATGTGCAATTTTGGGCGTATATAATTTAATTGCTTAATGAACTACGGTAGTTACTGTATATACTCGAATACAAACCGATCCGATTATAAACCAAGGTAAACTCCCCCCTCCAAAAAAAAGGGGGGAAAAGGTTCACTCGAATATAAACAGCCCTCCTTCCCTTCTTCCTTCCCTCCCTCCCTCCTTCCTTCCCTCCCTCCCTCCTTCCCTTCTTGCTCAGCTCTACACCCAGCCTCCAATGACCATTGCAGGCCTCCATTAAGCCCTGGTGGTTCAATGGTGAGCCGGGATAGGAACAATCCTTCCCACATCCTCTTCCGTCCAACTGTTAACCACCCCGTTTCAATCCCACCTCCAGGACCCCTCTACAACATACCTTTTGAACACTGGTTGTCTAGCAGTGAAGCGGGGCACGAGCGATTTTTCTTCGCTTCTGCCCCTTGCGGAGCCATGATCTTGCAAGGAACTCGTGAACTTGCAAGTTCCCAAAATCATAGCCATTTGTTTAAATGAGATTTTGTACAGTTCTGCCTCATTTCTCAAGAGCAAAACTCAAAATTTGGAGGCGTTTCATACTTAGGCCATTTTACAGGGGACCAATTCCTATGGCTAAGGCAACAGGAGATTTTGGCTTATGGAGGAAGTTATCCATGTGGTCTACTGTTAAGAGGTGTTATTTTACCAGTAACTTGTGCTATTTTAGCACAAATCCCATTTTATGCAATAAAGCCTAGTTACTAAGAACTGGGGTTCCCTGTAAAATAACATGTCTTTATGGTAGCTGACATTGATAGCTTTCCCAATAATTAAAGAAAAAAGAAATGTCTCTAGAAATCAAAACTACTGCTTTATGTAATAAAAGTGAGCCAAGTTTAGGGCAGTCAAGCCATGGTGACATTCAGTGGCGTGGGAAGGGTCGGGAAGAGTGGTCCACCCCGGGCGCCATGTGAGTGGGGGTGCCGGCACCTTCCTACTCTCCACCCCCTCTTCCCACTCCTCCTCTCGCCATGTGTGCATCCCCCTTCCCTTCCCTCTAGTTGCTCACCGCCACGAGCAACAACTTTAACATGCTCCTCGCAACCCCGTCGTCTCTCCCACTGACGTCACTTCCGGGTGCCACGAGGAGCATGTTGAAGTTCTTGTTGCTCATGGTGGTGAACAACTAGAGGTGTGTGCGGCCGGTGGGGGGGGGGGGGGAGCGGAGACGAGGACAGGGGAGGGGCGCCACTGCCCCGGGCACCTCTCGCCCTTGCTACATCACTGGTAACATCACTGATGAAGTTGGCTTTGATTACCAGAGACTGCAACTCTTCACACTAAGAAGGGGAAGCTATCAATGTTGGCTACTGTTAAGACATACTATTTTAGTATGCAATGAAGCCTAGTTACTAATAACTGGGGTTAATAGAAAAATAACATGTCTTTATGATAACCCATGTTGACATCTTCCCCCTTAATTAAAGAAAAAAGAAATATATCTGGAAATCAAAATCACTGCTCCACGTAACAACAGTGAGTCAAATATAGGGCAGTCAGAGTCATTGTGACATCACTGATGAGGCTAGCTATTGGTGGAATGAGGCAGTATGACATCACAATATCAGCTCTAGTGACCAGAGACTGCAACTCTTCACACTAAGGAGGGGAAGTTATCAACTTGGGTTACTGTTAAGACATATTTTACCGCAAATCCCATTTTATGCAATGAGATCTAGGGGTGCTTTTACTAAGGCGCGCCTGCCGTTTTAGCGCATGCTAAATATTAGCGCGTGCTAAACACTAATGCGTCCATAGACGATAATGGACGCCTTAGTGTTTAGCATGCGCTAAAACGGCTAGCGCGCCTTAGTAAAAGGACCCCCTAGTTACTAAAAACTGGGCTTAACTGCAAAATGGTAGCCTCCAATGATCACGTCCCCCCTTAGTATAGAGTATGACTCCTTTCTTTTTTCTTGCGCAGAGTTTTCGCCTTGACATGAACTTTCGTGTTCTGTAACCTATTAAAAAATGGTAGTAGTGTAACTTTTGTTGGATCGTAGGTTTTATAGTGATTGTTTTCAAAATGGATTGATCTATTTTTTTGTGTGTGTGTTTTTGTAGGTTGACGGCAAAAGCAGTTGCTGTGTTGTTGCCAATTTTGGGAAGCTCGTGGATCTTTGGGGTTCTTGCAGTTAACGATCATGCAATAATATTTCAGTATATGTTTGCAATATTCAATTCTTTGCAAGTAAGTACAGAATGCAAAATAATCTGGTTCTGATTAGAGAGTTGCGCGGGGACAGAAATCCCACCCGTCCCCACCCGTCCCCGCCAAAGTCCCACCCGTCCCCACCCGTCCCCGTGAGGAATCCCTCCGTCCCCACCCGTCCCCGTGAGGAATCCCTCCGTCCCCACCCGTCCCCGCGAGGAATCCCCTCCGTCCCCACCCGTCCCCGCGAGGAATCCCCTCCGTCCCCGCCCGTCCATATAAACTTCAGAAATAGTTATTTCATTTAATTATGCTACTGAATTAAAGGCTCTGGTAGAAACCCATTTACAAATAAGCAAAAAGACTTTATTAATTTGAAAATATTAATTGGGAAGAATACATACTTTGCAAATGGGTTTCTACCAGAGCCTCTAATGTTTATAAATTTTTATCAACACAACTAATATACTACTTTATCCTGAAGCAAAATAAAAAAAAAGAAATATAATTCTTTTCCTACCTTTGTTGCCTGGTTTCTGCTTTCCTCATGTTCTCATTCAATTCCTTCCATCCACTGTCTCTCTTCCTTCTGCATCTTCCATTTGCTCTGTTACTGTGCCTCTCCCTTTCTTCCCCCTTCCAAATTGGTCTGGCACCCATCTTCTTCTCTCCGCTCCCCCATAGTCTGGCATCTGTCTTCTTCCCTGCCAGTGTCTTCTCCCTACTCTCTCTTCCCCATTTCCTTTCAGCGTCCTTCTCCCCCCCATCTTCCCCATGTCCTGTCAGCGTCCTTCTCCCCCCTCTGTCTTCCACATGTGCTTTCAGTGTCCTTCTCCCCCCTCTGCTTCCCCATGTCCTTTCAGCGTCCTTCTCCCTCTCTGTCTTCCCCATGGCCTTTCAGCGTCCTTCTCCACCCACCCCCCGTCTTCCCCATGTCCTTTCAGCGTCCTTCTCCACCCCTTTGTCTTCCCCATGTGCTTTCAGCATCCTTCTCCCCCCTCTGTCTTCCACAAGTGCTTTCAGAGTCCTACCCCCCCCCCTGCCCTTCCCATGGCCTTTCAGCGTCCTTCTCCACCCCTTTGTCTTCCCCATGTCCTTTCAGCGTCCTTCTCCACCCCTTTGTCTTCCCCATGTGCTTTCAGCATCCTTCTCCCCCCTCTGTCTTCCACAAGTGCTTTCAGATTCCTTCACCCCCCCCCCCGCCCTTCCCATGGCCTTTCAGCGTCCTTCTCCACCCCTTTGTATTCCCCATGTGCTTTCAGCGTCCTTCTCCCTCCTCTGTCTTCAAGTGCTTTCAGAGTCCTTCCCCCCCTCCTCCCGTCTTCCTCATGGCCTTTCAGCGTCCTTCTCCCCACTCCTTCTCTACCGCCCCGGGTGCAGTACAGCCGGCCAGGTCCCCTTACTTTTGTGGCACTTCCCCGACCGACTGACAACAGCCCCGGTCCGACAAACCTCCCTGCCCTTAACTGCGAATCTAAATTACCTTATTACAGCTGCTGTAAGAAGATAATTTAGATTCGCGGCTACAGGGCAGGGAGGATTGTCGGACCGGGGCTGTTGTCGGTCGGTCGGTCGGGGAAGTGCCACAAAAGTAAGGGGACCTGGCCGGCTGTGCGGACCGCCCCCTCCCTTGGTAGCCACTCGAACCTCGAGGCTACTCTCCTCCTTACCTCACTGCCTGCAGCACAGAGCCAAACGGAAGTCTTCCCGACGTCAGCGCTGACGTCGGAGGGAGGGAGGGCTTTGTTTAAGCCCTCCCTCCCCTCCGACGTCAGCGCTGACGTCGGGAAGACTTCCGTTCGGCTCTGTGCTGCAAGCAGAGAAGGTAGGGAGAAGAGCCGCGCGACTGAGTACATCCAGCTTTGTTTAAGCCCTCCCTCCCCTCCGACGTCAGCGCTGACGTCGGGAAGACTTCCGTTCGGCTCTGTGCTGCAAGCAGAGAAGGTAGGGAGAAGAGCCGCGCGACTGAGTACATCCAGCCCCGCAGGAACCCCGCGACCCTCGGAGGCGTCCCCACGGGATCCCCGCGACCCTAGGGGGCGTCTCCACGGGATCCCCGCGACCCTAGGGGCGTCCCCACGGGATCCCCGTGACCCAAAGGGGGAACCCGCGGGATGCCCGCGGGTCCCGCGGGATTCCCGTCGTCCCCGTTCCCGTGCAGCTCTCTAGTTCTGATCCTATTACTGTCTCATGTAAAGCCTCCACTGTGGAATTCTCCTGTGCCAGGGGAACTAAATGTGGTCCTTGCTTTGCTCATGAAATCTCCTTTTGAATCTCTAGATACAGTGGCTCTGAAGTTCCTAATTTGCAAAGTACTCTTCCTAGTAGCAATCCCTTCAATTAGAGAGTACCGTATTTCCCCATATATAGGCCATGGCCTATACATGGGTTTTACAAACCCGTGTATGGGGCACGGCCTAGTTATATGTGGCGGCCTATATATAAATTTTAAGTCATCCCCCCCTTCCCCGGTACCTTTTCAGGAGCCCCCTGGACAGTGGACAGCAAATCTCCGGTGGTGCAGGGAGCTGCGATCTGTTCAGCTGCCTACCCCCACACCGCTTGCTGAGTGACTGACGTCAGTTCTCGCGAGTCCCACGAGAGTTGATGTCAGCCATTCAGCGGGTGGTGCGGGGGCAGGCCAGATGTCGAAGAGATCGTGGCTGCCCTGCACCGCTGGAGATTCGCCATCCAGGGGGCTCCTGAAAAGGTACCAGGAGTGGGGAGGATGATTGACAAAGGCAGGGGAGGTACCAGAAGATAAGCCATGGCTAATACCATGGGACGGCTTATCTTCTGCTTTTTATACATGGGTGCGGCCTATGCAGAGGGTTGGCTTATATGCGGGGAAATACGGTATGTGAACTTGAAGCAGTTGGTTACATATGAGCAATTCTATTATCATAAAGTTGTTCTTTAGACATATCTCAAGTTCTTGCTTAAGGTTTTCACATCTTTTCACTGAAATGATGAAATAGTGCTTCCTGCTTTTTGTCTGAAGCCCTCCATAGGCTAGACCAGTGTCTCTCAAACTTTTTTTTTTTTTTAGCTCCGGAGCTAAATGGAGCAAATGTTTTTTTTTGTGGCACATTATAATTGAAATTATAAAATTGCAAAAACCAACAAAAAATTAAATTTAAGAGTTATTTATTTATTTATTTATAGAATGTTCTTTATTCCATGTAGAGGTAATTGTAACAACGGTGAAACTAAAGTAGATAGAACAGAATTGATAATCAATGCAAAGGATGTGCTTGTTTTCGCGTGCAAATTAACTCAAAATGTGGATCAATAGTTGACAAGCAAGCACGCATTTCATCATCCACTATCATTCTCTTTTTTTCAATTTAATTTCTGTCGGAGCTGACAATCCGAGTTTTCAAAGATAAGAAGATCCAAATAGTAACAATGGCTTGATTGCTATGTTGCTCAAGTTAGGATAACTAACTACTCATAAAAAGTAAAAATAAAATTACTTGCTGTTAGTTGTCAAGGACCAAGAGTGTCCAAGAAATGACACTTTTCTGGGCAGTTGTATCTTTACACTCGCAGACACTCATAACACTGACAGACTCTTGCGTACACGACATATGTGCCATCTTTTCTAGTGTATACTTATGAAGGGAATTTTTTTTTTTTTTTAAATAATCTTTATTGGTTTTCAAACTTTGACAGTGCCATATGAAGGGAATTTTTTTAAAATAAAGTAAACTTTTGAAATCTCTCATGGCTTACCAAGAATCTCTTTGGCCACTGTGCCACAGCACACAGTTTGAGAGACACTGGGCTAGATTGTAAACAGGCTCTTACCTGCTCCTTAAGAAGAACTGAATCATTTAGAAAAACAGCTCAAACGTCTTGAAAGCCGTTACATAGTCCTTTCTTCATATTTTCACTGCACATTATTGTTTACTGTACCAGAAGATGTACTCAACTGGTTGGTTAAGCTGGTTAACACCACACTTGTGCAAGGATGGTTCTCAGAGGAGTTTGGCAAAATATTACTTAAACCCATCATGAAAAGAGGGAACTTAGACCTATCTCAAGCAGCAAGCCACAGGCGTAGTAAGGGGTGGTGCGGGGTTCCACTCCGGGTGCGGCCTTTGTAAATGGCGCAGGCATCTGTCCCCTCCTTGCCACATGGGTGCATCCCTTCCCTTGTACCTCTTTAATTTTTCCTGTGTGAGCAGCATTACGAACTTGCTGCCCGCGTCGGTGTCACCTCTCTATGACACCACTTCCTGGCCCCGTGCCTAGGAAATGATGTCAGAGGGATAGCTGACATGACTGGGCAGCAAGTTAATGTTGTTGCTCTCACCTGGAAAATTAAAAAGGGGGGGGGGGCGGTCATGTAGAAGCTTGAGGACAGAGAAGAGGGCAAGGGAGGGGCACCACTACCCTGGGTTCCACTTACCCTCGCTGCACCACTGCAGCAAGCTATAAACTGGTAGCAAGCATACTTTTTCTGACAAAACTGATAGTTTGTAGTTGCTTCCAAGCTAAAAGATTATATTACACTAGTCTTTAAGCCTGTTACATTAACGGGTGCTAGAATAGATGTGTCTGTCTTTCTTTCTGTCTCTCTCTCCTTGGCTGCTGTTTGCGTGTTTTTCTGTCTCTTTCTCTCTCTCTCTCATTAGCCGCTGTCTTTCTGTCTCTCTCTCTCTCTCCTTGGCCGCTGTCTGTGTGTCTTTCTGTCTCTTTCTCTCTCTCTCCTTAGCCACTGTCTTTCTGTCTCTCTCTCTCTCTCCTTGGCCGCTGTCTGTGTGTCTTTCTGTCTCTCTTTCTCTCCTTGGCCGCTGCCTGTGTGCCTTTCTGTCTCTTTCTTGCGTCGCACGCTTTACCAACTTCTTCTCTTACAATACAATTTCTCTTGTTAAGCACAATTGTTGTTTATTTGAAAATTTAAATAAAGAATTTAAAAAAATAAAAAAAAAACAATACAATTTCTCTGTCGGCCACGGAGCTACGGACACATGGAGCCACCAGTTTTAAAGTGCGTATGCGCGCTAAGGAAATTATTATAGCGGATACTGGATTCTATTATTAGAGTAATCTGATTCTGTCATGTTTTGTATGTATATAGGCTTTATGTAGCATTTATGCTATATGCAACCCACCTAGACCTCCACTCTACGGGTTATAAGACTGCACATAATATAACATTATATTATATCATTGTTTAGACCAGGCTTTAGCACAAGACGGTACGGCCAATCTGTCCTTGTAAGCCAGTAACTCTCTGTACAGGCAGCTCAGAGAAACAATTTCAGACTGAGCTTCCCTGAGCTTGGGAGTCAACCACTTGTGTGCCTGACTCAATTCTGCTTGTCAATAGGGAAGGCAGTGTTGCTCACCCATAACAGATGTTTCCTGTAGACAGGAGGATTGATATTCACGCAGTCCCTGCCATTTTACCCAGAGTTGTCAGAATCACTTGAGCTTTGGAGCTAACTAAGATGTGCTGTTCTTGGAGTCTGCTTGTTGCCTACTTTTGCCCTCTCCTTGCTTTCTACTTTTTATTTATGTCTTGATAGAAACATAGAAAATGACAGCAGAAAAGGGCTATAGCCCACCAAGTCTGCCCATTCCAATTAGCCTCCCCCCAGAGTTCACTCCCTTAGAGATCCCACATGAGTATCCTATTTCTTCTTAAAATCCGTCACGCTGCTGGCCTCAATCACCTGCAGTGGGAGTCCATTCCAACGATCCACCACTCTCTCGGTGAAAAAGTACTTCCTGGAGTCGCTATGAAATTTCCCTCCTCTGATTTTCAGCGGATGCCCTCTGGTTGTCGAGGGTCCCATGAGACAGAAGATATTATCTTCCGACTCGATACGTCCCGTGATGTATTTGTACGTTTCAATCATGTCTCCCCGTTCTCTTCTTTCCTCAAGTGAGTACAGCCGCAATTTTTTTAGTCTTTCTTCGTACGTGAGATCCTTGAGCCCCAGGACCATCCTGGTCGCCATTCGCTGAACTGACTCGATCCTCAGTATGTCCTTACGGTAGTGTGGTCTCCAGAACTGAACACAGTACTCCAAGTGAGGCCTCACCATGGATCTGTACAACGGCATCATGACTTCAGGTCTCCTGCTGACGAATCCTCTACGGATACAACCTATCATCTGTCTTGCCCTGGAGGAAGCCTTCTCCACTTGATTGGCAGCCTTCATGTCCTCACTAATAATCACCCCTAGATCGCGTTCTGCCTTGGTCTCAGTACATAATTTCTGCGCGGATTTTTCTTTCCCAGGTGCATTACCTTGCATTTTTTAGCATTGAAGCTTAGCTGCCAAGTAGTTGACCATCTTTCCAGCAGCCGTAGATCGTGTGTCATATTATCAGGTAATAAGCTTTTGCCTATTATGTTGCAAAGTTTGGCGTCGTCAGCGAATAGTGCTACCCTTCCTTTAAGTCCTTGTGTCATATCTCTTATGAATAAATTGAATAGAATTGGGCCCAGGACCGAGCCCTGCGGCACCCCACTGATCACGCTCGACGCCTTGGATGGGGTACCGTTCACCACCACCCTCTGAATTCTACCGCTTAGCCAATCTCCAACCCATGCAGTTAGAGTGCTTCCTAATCCTATCGATTTCAATTTGTTCAATAGCCTTTTGTGTGGGACGCTATCAAATGCTTTACTGAAGTCCAAATATACCACGTCCAGTGACTCTCCGGCATCCAGTTGTCTAGTAACCCAGTCGAAAAAGCTAATCAGATTAGATTGGCAGAATCTACCCTGGGTGAACCCATGTTGGTGGGGGTCTTGTAAGTTTTCTTCGTCCAGGATTATGTCAAGGTTCCGTTTGATCAGTGTTTCCATGAGTTTACACACTATAGAAGTGAAACTCACTGGTCTGTAGTTTGCCGTCTCTGTCCTGCAGCCCTTTTTGTGGAGTGGGATTACGTTGGCGGTTTTCCAGTCCAAGGGGACTCTTCCTGTGCGTAGGGAGAGATTGAAAAGCTCAGATAATGGTTCGGCCAGGACTCCACTTAGCTCCCTGAGCACCCTGGGGTGCAGGTTGTCCGGTCCCATGGCTTTGTTTACTTTGAGTTTCGATAGTTTGTTGTAGACGTTACTGGGCGTAAACTCGAAATCTTGAAACGGGTCTTTCTGGGTATCTCCCGTCTGAAGCTGCGGACCAGCTCCCGGCGATTCGCAGGTGAAGACTGAACAGAAGTATTTGTTTAGTAGTTCTGCCTTGGCAGAATCTGATTCTGCAAAGTTACCATCCGATTGCTTCAGCCGTTCTATACCATCTTTGTTTCTTTTCCTGTCACTAATATAGCTAAAGAAAGATTTATCCCCTTTCTTAATATTCCGTGCTAGTTCTTCCTCCATTCGGAGTTTGGCCTCTCTGACTTCCTTTTTAACAGCTTTAGCTCTGTCTAGATAGTCTTCTTTCGCCCCCTGGTTTCCTAAATGTTTGTAGGTGATGAATGCTTCTTTTTTCTTTTTAACTAGGTCTGAAATTTCTTTAGTGAACCATTGGGGTCTTTTGGTTCTCCTGCATTTACTTACTGTTCCTATGTATCGGTTTGTTGCTTCATGTAGGATGGACTTCAGAGACAAGCACATATCCTCTAAATTTCCAGATTTTGTTTGTTTATATAGCTCCTGATGGACAAAATCTCTCATGCGGTTGAAGTCTATGCCTTTAAAGTTGAGAACCCTTGTTGCTGTGCTTGACTTAGAGAAACCTTTCTTGAGGTTGAGCCATACCATATTATGGTCGCTGTAGGCCAGTGTATCGCCTACTGAGACGTCCGAGACGCTATCTCCGTTGGTGAGTACCAGGTCTAGAATCGCCTGGTCCCTGGTGGGTTCCAGTACCATTTGCTTGAGACGTGCGCCCTTTATGGAGGTTAATATTCTTTTACTGCTACCTGTAGTCGCTGAGAGTGTGTTCCAATCTGCGTCGGGCATGTTGAAATCTCCTAGCATTACTGTGTCACCGCGTAGTGTGATGTTCTCTATGTTCTCGATTAATTCCATATCTTTGTTTTCCTGTTGCCTGGGTGGTCTGTATATCACACCAAGGTATAGGCATTTTTCATTCCCTCTGGCCAGGTTAACCCAAAGGGATTCCCCGGTGTATCTTACATCTGTAATTCTGGTAGTTTTGATGCTTTCCTTAGTGTACAGCGCTACACCCCCTCCCAATTTACCTTCCCTGTCGCAACGAAGTAGGTTATAGCCTGGTATGACCATATCCCACCCATGCAGTCCGTGAACCAGGTTTCGGATATGGCTATCACATCAAGATCGGCATTTGTTATTTCAGTCTCCAATTCTAAGATTTTATTGCCCAAGCTGTGCGCATTAACATACATAGCCCTCCATATCTGTGGGGAGATTCCCTTATGAGTTAGTGTGGCTCCTAAAATATTATTCATAACTCTCCCTGAATTACCGTGGATATCATTGGTACCTACCTTAGGCTCCTTCGTGCGACTTGCCTCCTCAGGGTTGTTTCTTACTGCTCTGGGATATAAGTATGTACCCTCCCCCAACTTACCTAGTTTAAAGCCCTGTGGAGTAGGCGGGCCAGTCGATGTCCAAATATGCTCTTACCTCTTCTGGTCAGGTGGAGTCCGTCTGGTCCTTGTAGTCCCTGGAGCGTCTCGCCGTGGTCTAGGAATCCAAAGTTCATTTCTGCACACCATTCGCGTAGCCATTCGTTAGTCCATTGGATGCGCTCTTCTCTAGCTCTGCCTTTGTTCCTTACTGGAAGAATTGATGAAAACACCACCTGTGCTCCTATCTGCTTCAATTTCTTTCCCATTGCTCCAAAGTCTCTGGGAATATTCTCCGCGGTACTCCTAGCAGTGTCATTTGTGCCTACATGGATGAGAAACATGGGAAAATGATCATTAGGTTTAAGAAGTTTGTCAAGGATGGTGGTAATATCCTGGATCCTTGCTCCAGGGAGACAGCAGACCTCTCTTGATTGTGGATCAGGCCTGCAGATTGGTCCCTCGGTGCCCCTTAGCACTGTATGTTGCTATTTCTCTGCCCAGCCTTTGTGTGTGACGTTATATATCTATAGCACATTGCTTTCCTTATATCTCCTTAGCAATTAATTTCTTCTATATTTAATATAACTTAGATTGTGAGCCCGCTGGGACAGTCTGTAATGTATTTCAGTCGTACTAGTATTGTAAACCGCTCAATATTCAAGTGCAAGCGGTATATCAAATTTAATAAATCAAATCAAGCCGAGGAGACTGCTACACTTGGAAGAACTGCATATGCTTTGGGCTAAGTTCTGAGATCTGGGAAGCAGTGATGGGGTGGGGGGAGTTGGACGGCCCTGGGCGCTGTCTTGGTGGGGGGGATCCAACACCTCTCTGCCCTCGCTTCCCCCCGCTGTACCTCTTTAAATCTTCATCAGTGCGAGCAACTTCTTTCTGGTCGGCTGCTTGAGCCGGCCTAGCTCCCCTTTCGAATCACTTCCAGGTCACGGGGCCAGGAAGTGACATCAAAGGGAAAGCCAATGCCAGCATGAGCAGCAGGCCAGAGAAGCTGTTCGCACTGGCGAAAATTTAAATAGATATCGGATGGGGAATGAGGGCACGAGTATGGCATGGGGGGGGGGGCGAGGAAGGAGCGGGGGGAGTGGCAAGGAGGGCACCACTGCCTCTGGCACTTCCTTCCCTTATTATGCCACTGCTGGGAAGCAGATCTATCCTTGCACCATTGATGATATCACTCACCTGTGTGACTTATTGATCTTTCTGTTCATAGAAAATGCCTGTTGGTGGTGAGCAACATTGCTTTCATTTTGTTCCCAGTTGTTTTTCATGGTCCGCCGTGAAAATAATTTACTTTTTTTTTTTTAAATTCTTTATTGATTTTTAATCAAAACAGTGTCAGACAAATAAAAGAACAGTAGGTATTACATACATTACACTAATTTCTGTTCAGGTAACATAAATATGATTCAATAATTTCAGATTCTTGCATCTAATAATATCAGAATATTACCTAAGATATAATACAAAAGAAGAATAAAGTTACCCAAATATCTCTATCAGTATTTACTCCCCTCCCTCTAATCCCCCACCCTCCCTGGATGTGTAAAGATGAATAAACCAAAAGAAAGATATGATGATGAAAATACATTATTATGTTTTTTTAAATTTAGTCAATGGGCTCCAAATTTTATTGAATGCCTTACTAAGTCCCCTACACCCTGCGTTAATTCATTCATATCTATATGAAGTGCACACATTCACCACCAAAAAGTATAATTTATTCTATCATGGTTCTTCCAATTACTTGTAATTAATTGAATGGCTATACCTGTTAAGATAAAAAAAACATAGACGACTTTTATATTTATCTAGAGTGGGTTTCACATGTAAAATTGTTCCACAAATTATAGCCTCATATGAAAATAATTTACTTTGACTTAGAGAAACTCTCTGTGCTGCCTGCATTAGAATGGATGTTCCTTCCAAGTTTCCAGCCACTAGAAGAAACTCATTGCCACCCGATTATAGATTTACTAAAGTGTACTATCCCAAAGATAGGTGTGCATTTGGGCACATGGGTCCTAGAATAAAGTCATTTATACACATAACCTAATTTGTTTTATTGGTGATAGCTATCAATTATTGAGAACATAAGAACATAAGAATTGCCACTGCTGAGTCATGCCCAGCGGTCTGCTCATGCGGCGGCCCTCTGGTCTAAGACCAGCACCCTAACTGAGACTAGCCCTACCAGCGCACGTTCTTGTTCAACAGAAACTTGTCTAACTTTGTCTTGAATCTTTGGAGGGTGTTTTCCCCTATAACAGCCTCTGGAAGGGCTTAAGAAACACTAATTCTTACTAATTAGTAGTTACAACTGTTCTATGCTCGTATTCTATAAACAGGGCACCTAATTTCTTTTTTTTAAATTATTCACTATTTATTAAACATTCCAGAGTAACAGTTGCAAGAATATATAATGTGCAATGTCAAATGAATTCTATAGTATGCAACTCTGAAGGGGGCGTGGCCAAGGGAGGGGCCTGGTGAGTCAGGGGGTGTGGCCAGCATTTAGGTGCGTTTTTATACAATACTTGTATTTATGTACCTAAATGTCAGAAAGGCATAAAAAGGCAGATTTAAGCTAGTATTCTACAATGGCAGTTCCACGCAGAATTGTCATTATGGAATTTGCACATGGCGCCCCCTAGCCATGGAATTTGCAAATCCCAGCACCTGACTTTAGGTGCCTTTTACTGAATCCACTCCTAATACTATTAAAGTGTACTTCTGTATTTGTAAATAGGTTCCATTGCATAAAATGGGACCTGTGGTAAATAAGACATGCTAATGCGTCTTAGCGTGTGACAAGTAGCACCTTTTAGTAAACAGTTTGGTGATAACTGCAGAGTAATTGACTATGACATGTAGTTAAGCATTAGCCACTGCTGCTCTGCCTCTTTTTCACATTCTTTTCCAAACCAGAAAATAGTTGGGATTTTCAAGCCAATTCATATCATTGAGCATTCATTTCCTTTATGCTTGTTTAGAGGCATGGAGCGACTGCATCAGGCTGGGCTTTACTCACTTTCATTAATTTGAATTGCATTATCGGCTAGTATTTTATCATCCCTGTCCTCCTCCATAAAAGAAAAGGAACAATGAATCTCTACATAAGCTGTTCTTACTAGTTTACTTTTACTGGTGATGGAAACGCGCCTTCTACTTGCATTATCAGTCTTTCTGAGCTCTATAACAGTAGCAGCATGTGTGCAATCAAATTGCAATCATGCGCCTTTCTTTAATATGTTGGGTTTTTTTTAAAGTTTATTTTCCGTGCCCCTGACATAGCCTCTTTTGGTGTGAACATGAGGCTATTTTTTCTTAAGGTGATGGACCTATTGTGAGGTGAGATTTAACACGATGACATAATGCTGCCTCTCGCAAACAAATCGGCTCTCGTCTGATTATACACTGAAAAATACAAAAGATACCGGCAAGGAAGACTGATTGCATGCCTACTCTGTCAGTGCCATAGTCTTGTGAATGTACATGATGACAGCCAAATAGATGGCAGGTTGTTTTTATGGAAAATAAGTCCAAGACAGTGTTCAAATAATATATTTTCACATAATCTCTTTCTCTTTTTTTTTTCAAAGGGATTTTTCATCTTTCTCTTCCACTGTCTTCTGAATTCAGAGGTATGTATTATACCTGTGTAGCATAGGTAATAAATCCAAAAGAAGCCAATTACAACTTTGGGATAACACAAACTAAAAATTAATATAACGAATATACATGGTTACAAAACTTTCTGAAAGGTTTCTAGCAATTTACAGAATGAGTTCTTTTTCCCACCTAATGGTCAAGGGAAGACTATTCCAAAGTTGTGCAGATTGAAAGAAGAAACAGCTGTGCAAATGCCTTGTATAAGAGACTCCCTTAACAGATGGAACACTGTCAACGATTGTTCCATCTCATTGATCTTTGGTTGTCTCTTACATATGACAAGGACTGGGGAGGAGGGAAGTCTAACATCTTGATGATGAGATGCAAATCCAGCATTAAAAATGAAGTTTCAGTGCCAGTTGGGGAAAAGAAATTGGGGAATTGCTTAACACTGTGCCACTGAAGATGGCATTGGTTGATTTGTCTTCTCCTACTGCGTATCACCTGTCATTTACTACAGATGTGGGTTTTTATTTATTTACATATTTGTTTATTGAGAATGGCAAATGGCCCAGCCGGGCAAGTACAACCAGCATAAGGACAGGAACAATACAGGAGGAACAATATTTCTCTCTGACATATTTCTCTAGGCTAGGCTATTTGCTTTCTTCAAGTTCTTGTTCAAAACATCCCTATAATGCAACTTTTGACCTTCATTTTCACATTTTGGGTGACCAAGCTCCATCCCCCAACCCTTCCCTACCATCCCATAGTCCCCCCCCCCCCCGTTGTGTTCTGCACTTATCCTCCCTCTCAACCCCCCATCCCCCCCCGTGGTCTTTAGCATCTATCTCTTCCTTTCCTACCTTCTCCCCATGGTCTCCTGCGGTTCTCTTTCTCTACCTCCCTTCCTTTCTCCCTCCATGGCATTCAGCATCTCTTTCCTTCCCTCCTGTTCCCCCTCCAGCATTTCACTCCTTTCCTTCTTCCTTACTTCCCCACCCACCCATAGTGTCCAAATGTCCATTTCTCCCTTCAGTATCTCTCTCCTCTTTATTCCCTTACATCACACATGTCAAACACAAGGCTCGGGGGCCAAATCCGGCCCACCTGGCTGTTTTTTTGGTGGCTCACGGGTAACTGTGCCGTATCTAAGCGCCTGAACGCGCTGCCCCCCTCCCAGCGACGTTCCAAGCTCCTCATCACACTGCCTCAGTACCCATTTGCAGGCAGAAGGACCCAATCCCAGTGTAAAAGCTAGGTTGGAGCAGGACACGCCACACAAGTGCTCAACCACACCACAGGTGTCTGAGGGTGAGGAAGGATCTATACTTCTACTAAGACTAAGTAACTTAATAAAAAATTTGGTCCACAACTTAGCCTATGTTTTAGATTTCGGCCCCTTATGTGATTAAGTTTACATCAACCCCCTAGAGAAGCAACTATCAACTACATAAGAGGCATCATATAGCTGGCTGGCAGGCTGGCACAGGGCCTTGAGCATCTTTGCATGCGGAAGGTCTGCTGGCTCCTGCCCCTTTCAAACTTCCTGTTTGGAAAGGGACAGAAGCCACTAGCCTTGATCATGCACAGGTGATCAAGGCTCCATGTTGGCTGGCTATGTGATGCCTCTTATGCAGCTGATAGAATTTCTGCCCTGGGGGAGCATGATAAGGGAATAAACACCTCACAGAGAGAGAGAGGCAGGGAAGAAAAAATTTGGGCTTCCCCTGTTCCAACACCTATGATGTTCAGGCACCAGTCCTCAGGTCTCTTGAAAACATAATTTGTCTATTTGAGCTGCACAGCTGTTAAAAGCACATCAGCCAGTAGTGTAATGGGGTGTGGGGGGGGGGGGTGGCCCGCCCTGGGCGTCGTCTTGGTGGGGACGCCAGCATCCATCCTCCTCTCTGGCCTCCAGCTACTTCCTGACACCTCTGCCGCACGCGGGCGCCCCTTCCCGTCCCTCCCCTTGTACCTCTTTAATTTTCCTAGTGCGAGCAGCATCATGAACTTGCTGCTTGCGTCGGTGTGGGCTCTGTCTGATGTCACTTCCAGGTCCCGTGCCTAGGAAGTGACATCAGAGGGAGGGCCAACATGATGCGGGCAGCGAATCTGCGATGCTGCTCAGGCCGGGAAAATTAGAGAGGTACAAGGGAATGGAAGGAGGTATGTGCATGGCAGGGGAAGTTGAGAAGGAGGGGGGTAGCGAAGAGGGTAGGGGAGGGGTGCCACTTTCCCGGGTGCCACTGACGTCTGCACTGAACACGCCACCTCTGTGCGGCTGGCATTTTATTTCACAAGTTGGCCGTGTACCGTGCTCGTATATTTTCCAGTGTCCTTATCTTGGAATCTGTCTTCTGATGTCACTGTGATGCCATCAAGCATTCTCAAAGCTGCTATGCAATTGAATAGAGCCGTATGCAAATGACAGCTGCTAAAGGACGCCTTTTATTGTTGCAGG